>NC_141024.2:30373214-30693928 GCF_052040795.2 Danio rerio | reverse complement strand
TGGGGTCAGAGGCCCCTAGGTGGAGGGCAAGGAGGCACCCTGGGGCCTATAATGGAAGTCCAGGGACAGAGGTGGACCGCTGGGTAGCTAGCCGGGGTCAGAGGCCCTTAGGTGGAGGGCAAGGGGGCACCCTGGGGCTTTTACTGCAAAACCAGGGAGAGAGGTGGACCCCTGGGTAGCTTGCCGGGGTCAGAGACCCCTAGGTGGAGGGCAAGTAGGCACCCTGGGGCCTATACTGGAAGTCCAGGGACAGAGGTGGGCCCCTGGGTAGCTTGCTGGGGTCAGAGGCCCCTAGGTGGAGGGCAAGGGGGCACCCTTGGGCCCACACTGCAAGTCCATGGAGAGAGGTGGACCACTGGGTAGCTTGCTGGGGTCAGAGGCCCCTAGGTGGAGGGCCAGGGGGCACCCTGGGGCCTATACTGCAAGTCCGGGGAGAGAGGTGGACCCCTGGGTAGCTTGCCGAAGTCACAGGCCCCTAGGTGGAGAGCAAGGGGGCACACTGGGGCCTATACTACAGTTCCAGGTACAGAGGTGGACCACTGGGTAGCTTGCTGGGGTGAGAAGACCCTAGGTGGAGGGCAAGGCGGCACACTGGGGCCTATACTGCAAGTCCAGGGAAAGAGGTGGACCCCTGGGTAGCTTGCTGGTGTCAGAGACCCCTAGGTGGAGGGCCAGGGGGCACGCTGGGTCATATACTGCAAGTCCAGGAAGAGAGGTGGTCCCCTGGGTAGCTTGCTGGGGTCAGAGGCCCCTAGGTGGAGGGCAAGGGGGCACCCTGGGGCCTATACTGCAAGTGCAGGCACAGAGGTGGACCCCTGGGTAGCTTTCTGGGGTCAGAGGCCCCTAGGTGGAGGGTCAGGGAGCAACCTGGGGCCTATACTGCAAGTCCAGGGAGAGATGTGGACCCCTGGGTAGCTTGCTGGGGTCAGAGACCCCGAAGTGGACTGCAAGGGGGCACTCTGGGGCATACACTGCAAGTCCAGGGAGAGAGGTGGACCCCTGGGAAGCTTGCTGGGGTCAGAGGCCCATAGATGGAGGGCAAGGAGGCACCCTGGGGCCTATACTGGAAGTCCAGGGACAGAGGTGGACCCCTGGGTAGCTTGATGGGGTCAGAGGCCCCTAGGTGGAGGGCAAGGGGGCACCCTGAGGCCTATACTTCAAGTCCAGGGACAGAGGTGGACCCCTGGGTAGCTTGCTGAGGTCAGAGGCCCCTAGGTGGAGGGCAAGGGGGCACCCTTGGGCCAACACTGCAAGTCCAGGGAGAGATTTGGACCCCTGGGTAGCTTGCTGGGTTAAGAGGCCCCTAGGTGGAAGGCAAGGGGCACCCTGGGGCCTAAACTGCAAGTCTAGGGACAGAGGTGGACTCCTGGGTAGCTTGCTGGGGTCAGAGGCCCTTAGGTGGAGTGCGAGGGGGCACCCTGGGGCTTTTACTGCAAGTCCAGGGAGAGAGGTGGACCCCTGGGTAGCTTGCCGGGGTAAGAGACCCCTAGGTGGAGGGCAAAGAGGCACCCTGGGGCCTATACTGGAAGTCCAGAGACAGAGGTGTACCCCTGGGTAGCTTGCTGAGGTCAGAGGCCCCTAGGTGGAGGGCCAGGGGGCACCCTGGGGCCTAAACTGCAAGTCCAGGGAGAAAGGTGGACCCCTGGGTAGCTTGCCGAAGTCACAGGCCCCTAGGTGGAGAGCAAGGGGGCACGCTGGGGCCTATACTACAATTCCAGGAACAGAAGTGGACCACTGGGTAGCTTGCTGGGATGAGAGGACCCTAGGTGGAGGGCAAGGCGGCACCCTGGGGCCTATACTGCAAGTCCAGGGAAAGAGGTGGACCCCTGGGTAGCTTGCTGGTGTCAGAGACCCCTAGGTGGAGGGCCAGGGGGCACGCTGGGTCCTATACTTCAAGTCCAGGAAGAGAGATGGACCCCTGGGTAGCTTTCTGGCGTCAGAGGCCCCTAGGTGGAGGGCAAGGGGGCACCCTGGGGCCTATACTGCAAGTGCAGGGACAGAGGTGGACCCCTGGGTAGCTTGCTGGGGTCAGAGGCCCCTAGGTGGAGGGTCAGGGGGCAACCTGGGGCCTATACCGCAAGTCCAGGGAGAGAGGTGGACCCCTGTGTGTCTTGCCGGGGTCAGAGGCCCCTATGTGGAGGGCAAGGGGGCACCCTGGGGCCTCTACTGCAAGTCCAGGGAGAGATGTGGACCCCTGGGTAACTTGCCGGGGTCAGAGGCCCCTAGGTGGAAGGCAAGGAGGCACCCTGGGGCCTATACTGGAAGTCCAGGGACAGAGGTGGACCTCTGGGTAGCTTGCTGGGGTCAGAGACCCCTAGGTGGAGGGCCAGGGGGCACGTTGGGTTGTAAACTGCAAGACCAGGGAGAGATGTGGACCAATTGGTAGCTTGCTGGGGTCAGAGACCCCTAGGTGGAGTGAGAGGGGGCACCCTGGGGCCTATACTGGAAGTCCAGGGACAGAGGTGGAACCCTGGGTAGCTTGCTGGGGTCAGAGGCCCCAAGGTGGAGGGCAAAGGGGCACCCTGGGGCCTAAACTGCAAGTCCAGGGACAGAGGTGGACCCCTGGGTAACTTACTGGGGTCAGAGGCCCCTATGTGGTGGGCAAGGGGGCACCCTGGGGCCAAAACTGCAAGTCCAGGGACAAAGGTGGACCCCTGGGTAACTTGCTGGGGTCAGAGGCCCCTAGGTGGAGGGCAAGGGGGCACCCTGGGGCCTAAACTGCAAGTCCAGGGACAGAGGTGGAACAATTTGAATCTTGCTGGTGTTATAGGTCCCTTGGTGGAGGGCAAAGGGGCTCCTGGGGCCTATACTGCAAGACCAGGGAGAGAGGTGGACCCCTGGGTAGCTTGCTGGGGTCAGAGGCCCCTAGGTGGAGGGCAAGGAGGCACCCTGGAGCCTATACTGCAAGTCCAGGGACAAAGGTGGACCACTGGTTAGCTTGCTGGGTTGAGAGGCCCCTAGGTGGAGGGCAAGGGGGCACGCTAGGGCCTATACTGAAAGTACTGGGAGAGAGGTGGACCCCTGGGTAGCTTGCCAGGGTCAGAGGCCCCTGGGTTGAGGGCAAGGGGGCACCCTGGGGCCTATACTGTAAGTCCAGGGACAGAGGTGGACCCCTGGGCAGCTTGCTGGGGTCAGAGACCCCAATGTGGAGTGGAAGGGGGCACCCTGGGGCCTATACTACAAGTCCATGGAGAGAGGTGGACCCCTGGGTAGCTTGCTGGGGACAGAGGCTCCTAGGTGCAGGGCAAGGGGGCACCCTGGGGCCTATACTGTAAGTCCAGGGAGAGAGGTGGACACCTAGGTAGCTTGCCGGGGTCACAGGCCCCTAGGTGGAGGGCAAGGGGGCACCCTGGAGCCTTTACTGCTCGTCCAGGGAGATAGGTGGACCCCTGGGTAGCTTGCTGGGGTCAGAGGCCCCTATGTGGAGGGTAAGGGGGCACCCTGGGACCTATACTGCAAGTCCAGGGAGAGAGGTGGACCCCTGGGTAGCTTGCTGGGGTCAGAGACTCCTAGGTGCAGGGCAAGGGGGCACCCTGGGGCCTCTACTGCAAGTCCAGGGAGAGATGTGGACCCCTGGGTAACTTGCCGGGGTCAGAGACCCCTAAGTGGAGTGCAAGGGGGCACTCTGGGGCCTATACTGCAAGTCCAGGGAGAGAAGTGGACCCCTGGGTAGCTTGCTGGGGTCAGAGGCCCCTAGGTGGAGGGCAAGGAGGCACCCTGGGGCCTATACTGGAAGTCCAGGGACAGAGGTGGACCCCTGGGTAGCTTGCTGGGGTCAGAGGCCCCAAAGTGGAGGGCAAAGGGGCACCCTGGGGCCTAAACTGCAAGTCCAGGGACAGAGGTGGACACCTGGGTAACTTGCTGGGGTAAGAGGGCCCTAGGTGGTGGGCAAGGGGGCACCCTGGGGCCTAAACTGCAAGTCCAGGGACAGAGGTGGACCCCTGGGTAACTTGCTGGGTTCAGAGGCCTCTAGGTGAAGGGCAAGGGGGCACCCTGGGGCCTATAGTGCAAGTCCAAGGAGAGAGGTGGAACAATGGGAAGCTTGCTGGTGTTAGAGGTCCCTTGGTGGAGGGCAAAGGGGCTCCTGGGGCCTATACTGCAAGACCAGGGAGAGAGGTGGACCCCTGGGTAGCTTGCTGGGGTCAGAGGCCCCTAGGTGGAGGGCAAGGAGGCACCCTGGAGCCTATACTGCAAGTCCAGGGACAGAGGTGGACCACTGGTTAGCTTGCTGGGTTGAGAGGCCCCTAGGTGGAGGGCAAGGGGGCACGCTGGGGCCTATACTGAAAGTACTGGGAGAGAGGTGGACCCCTGGGTAGCTTGCCAGGGTCAGAGGCCCCTAGGTTGAGGGCAAGGAGGCACCCTGGGGCCTATACTGTAAGTCCAGGGACAGAGGTGGACCCCTGGGTAGCTTGCTGGGGTCAGAGACCCCAATGTGGAGTGGAAGGGGGCACCCTGGGGCCTATACTACAAGTCCAGGGAGAGAGGTGGACCCCTGGGTAGCTTGCTGGGGACAGAGGCCCCTAGGTGGAGGGCAAGGAGGCACCCTAAGGCCTTTACTGGAAGTCCAGGGACAGAGGTGGACCCCTGGGCAGCTTGCTGGGGTCAGAGGCTCCTAGGTGCAGGGCAAGGGGGCACCCTGGGGCCTATACTGCAAGTCCAGGGAGAGAGGTGGACACCTAGGTAGCTTGCCGGGGTCACAGGCCCCTAGGTGGAGGGCAAGGAGGCACCCTGGAGCCTTAACTGCAAGTCCAGGGAGATAGGTGGACCCCTGCGTAGCTTGCTGGGGTCAGAGGCCCCTATGTGGAGGGTAAGGGGGCAGACTGGGACCTATACTGCAAGTCCAGGGAGAGAGGTGGACCCCTGGGTAGCTTGCTGGGGTCAGAGGCTCCTAGGTGCAGGGCAAGGGGGCACCCTGGGGCCTATACTGCAAGTCCAGGGAGAGAGGTGGACACCTAGGTAGCTTGCTGGGGTCAGAGGCTCCCAGGTGCAGGGCAAGGGGGCACTCTGGGGCCTATACTGCAAGTCCAGGGAGAGAGGTGGACACCTAGGTAGCTTGCTGGGGTCACAGGCCCCTAGGTGGAGGGCAAGGGGGCACCCTGGAGCCTTTACTGCAAGTCCAGGGAGATAGGTGGACCCCTGCGTAGCTTGCTGGGGTCAGAGGCCCCTATGTGGAGGGTAAGGGGGCAGCCTGGGACCTATACTGCAAGTCCAGGGAGAGAGGTGGACCCCTGGGTAGCTTGCTGGGGTCAGAGGCTCCTAGGTGCAGGGCAAGGGGGCACCCTGGGGCCTATACTGCAAGTCCAGGGAGAAAGGTGGACACCTAGGTAGCTTGCCGGGGTCACAGGCCCCTAGGTGGAGGGCAAGGGGGCACCCTGGAGCCTTTACTGCAAGTCCAGGGAGATAGGTGGACCCCTGGGTAGCTT
Source organism: Danio rerio (assembly GCF_052040795.2). Taxonomy (NCBI): domain Eukaryota; kingdom Metazoa; phylum Chordata; class Actinopteri; order Cypriniformes; family Danionidae; genus Danio; species Danio rerio. Next base: position 30,688,505 of record NC_141024.2, on the reverse strand, counting down.
GCTGGGGTCAGAGACCTCTAGGTGGAGGGCAAATGAGCACCCTGGGGCCTATACTGCAAGTCCAAGGAGAAAGGTGGAACAATGGGAAGCTTGCTGGTGTTAGAGGTCCCTTGGTGGAGGGCAAAGGGGCTCCTGGGGCCTATACCGCTAGACCAGGGAGAGAGGTGGACCCCTGGGTAGCTTGCTGGGGTCAGAGGCCCCTAGGTGGAGGGCAAGGAGGCACCCTGGAGCCTATACTGCAAGTCCAGGGACAGAGGTGGACCACTGGTTAGCTTGCTGGGTTGAGAGGCCCCTAGGTGGAGGGCAAGGGGGCACGCTGGGGCCTATACTGAAAGCACTGGGAGAGAGGTGGACCCCTGGGTAGCTTGCCAGGGTCAGAGGCCCCTAGGTTGAGGGCAAGGGGGCACCCTGGGGCCTATACTGTAAGTCCAGAGACAGAGGTGGACCCCTGGGTAGCTTGCTGGGGTCAGAGACCCCAATGTGGAGTGGAAGGGGGCACCCTGGGGCCTATACTACACGTCCAGGGAGAGAGGTGGACCCCTGGGTAGCTTGCTGGGGACAGAGGCCCCTAGGTGGAGGGCAAGGAGGCACCCTGGGGCCTTTACTGGAAGGCCAGGGACAGAGGTGGACCCCTGGGCAGCTTGCTGGGGTCAGAGGCTCCTAGGTGCAGGGCAAGGGGGCACCCTGGAGCCTTTACTGCAAGTCCAGGGAGATAGGTGGACCCCTGGGTAGCTTGCTGGGGTCAGAGGCCCCTATGTGGAGGGTAAGGGGGCACTTTTGGGCCCATACTGCAAGTCCAGGGAGAGAGGTGGACCACTGGGTAGCTTGCTGGGGTCAGGGATCCCTATGTGAAGGGCAAGGGGGCACCCTGGGCCTATACTGCAAGTCCAGGGAGGAAGGTGGACTCTGGGTAGCTTGCTGGGTTCAGAGGCCCCTAGGTGGAGGGCAAGGGGGCAACCTGGGGCCTATACTGCAAGTCCAGGGAGAGAGGTGGACCTCTGAGTAGCTTGTTGGGGTCAGAGGCCCCTAGGTGGAGGGCAAGGCAGCACCCTGGGGCCTATACTGCAAGTCCAGGAATTGAGGTATACCCCTGGGTAGCTTGCTGGGGTCCGAGGCCCCTAGGTGGAAGGCCAGGGGCCACCCTGGGGCCTATACTGCAAGCCCAGGGACAGAGGTGGAGCACTGGGTAGCTTGCTGGGGAGAGAGGCCCCTAGGTGGAGTGCAAGAGGCACCCAGGGGCCTACACTGCAAGTCCAAGGAGAGAGGTGGACCCCTGGGTAGCTTGATGGGGTCAGATACCTCTAGGTGGAGGGCAAAGGGGCACCCTGGGGCCTACACTGCAAGTCCAAGGAGAGAGGTGGAACAATGGGTAGCTTGCTGGTGTTAGAGGCCCCTAAGTGGAGGGCAAAGGGGCACCCTGGGGCCTATACTGCAAGACCAGGGAGAGAGGTAGACCCCTGGGTAGCTTGCTGGGGTCAGAGGCCCCTAAGTGGAAGGCCAGGGGCCACCCTGGGGCCTATACTGCAAGTCCAGGGACAGAGGTGGAGCCCTGGGTAGCTTGCTGGGGAGAGAGGCCCCTAGGTGGAGTGCAAGGGGGCACCCTAGGGCCTACACTGCAAGTCCAAGGAGAGAGGTGGACCCCTCGGTAGCTTGCTGGGGTCAGAGACCTCTAGGTGGAGGGCAAAGGGGGACCCTGGGGCCTATACTGCAAGTCCAAGGAGAGAGGTGGAACAATGGGTAGCTTGCTGGTGTTAGAGGCCCCTAAGTGGAGGGCAAAGGGGCACCCTGAGGCCTATACTGCAAGACCAGGGAGAGAGGTGGACCCCTGGGTAGCTTGCTGGGGTCAGAGGCCCCTGGGTGGAGGGCAAGGGGGCACTCTGGGGCCTATACTGCAAGTCCAGGGAGAGAGGTGGACCCCTGAGTAGCTTGCTGGGGTCAGAGACCCCAATGTGGAGTGTAAGGGGAAACCCTGAGGCCTATACTACAAGTCCAGGGAGAGAGGTGGACCCCTGGGTAGCTTGCTGGGGACAGAGGCCCCTAAGTGGAGGGCAAGGAGGCACCCTGGGGCCTTTACTAGAAGTCCAGGGACAGAGGTTGACCCCTGGGCAGCTTGCTGAGGTCAGAGACCCCTACGTGAAGGGCAAGGGGGCACCCTGGGGCCTATACTTCAAGTCCAGGGAGGAAGGTGGATTCTGGGTAGCTTGCTGGGTTCAGAGGCCCCTAGGTGGAGGGCAAGGGGGCACCTTGGGGCCTATACTGCAAGTCCAGGGAGAGAGGTGGACCCCTGGGTAGCCTGCTGGGGTCAGAGGCCCCTAAGTCGAGGGCAAGGGGGCACCCTGGAGCCTTTACTGCTCGTCCAGGGAGATAGGTGGACCCCTGGGTAGCTTGCTGGGGTCAGAGGCCCCTATGTGGAGGGTAAGGGGGCACCCTGGGACCTATACTGCAAGTCCAGGGACAGAGGTGGACCCATGGGTAGCTTGCTGGGGGCAGAGACCCCAATATGGAGTGCAAGGGGGCACCCTGGGGCCTATACTGCAAATCCAGGGAGAGAGGTGGACCCCTGGGTAGCTTGCTGGGGTCAGGAACCCCTATGTGGAGTGCAAGGGGCAACCCTGGGGTCTATACTGCAAGTCCAAGGAGAGAGGTGGACCCCTGGGTAGCTTGATGGGGTAAGAGACCTCTAGGTGGAGGGCAAAGGGGCACCCTGGGGCTTATACTGCAAGTCCAAGGAGAGAGGTGGAACAATGGGTAGCTTGCTGGTGTTGGAGGCCCCTAGGTGGAGGGCAAAAAGGCACCCTGGGGCCTATACTGCAAGACCAGGGAGAGAGGTGGACCCCTGGGTAGCTTGCTGGGGTTAGAGGCCCCTAGGTGGAGGGCAATGGGGGCACCCTGGGGCCTATACTTCAAGTCCAGAGAGAGAGGTGGACCCCTGTGTAGCTTGCTGGGGTCAGAGACCCCAATGTGGAGTTTAAGGGGGCACCCTGGGGCCTATACTGTAAGTCCAGGGAGAGAGGTGGACCCCTGGGTGGCTTGCTGGGGACAGAGGCCCCTAGGTGGAGGGCAAGGAGGCACCCTGGGGCCTTTACTGGAAGTCCAGGGACAGAGGTGGACCCCTGGGCAGCTTGCTGGGGTCAGAGGCCGCTAGGTGGAGGGCAAGGGGGCACCTTTGGGCCCACACTGCAAGTCCAGGGAGAGAGGTGGAACCCTGGGTAGCTTGCTGGGGTCAGAGGCTCCTAGGTGCAGGGCAAGGGGGCACCCTGGGGCCTATACTGCAAGTCCAGGGAGAGAGGTGGACACCTAGGTAGCTTGCTGGGGTCAGAGGCTCCTAGGTGCAGGGCAAGGGGGCACCCTGGGGCCTATACTGCAAGTCCAGGGAGAGAGGTGGACACCTAGGTAGCTTGCTGGGGTCACAGGCCCCTAGGTGGAGGGCAAGGGGGCACCCTGGAGCCTTTACTGCAAGTCCAGGGAGATAGGTGGACCCCTGCGTAGCTTGCTGGGGTCAGAGGCCCCTATGTGGAGGGTAAGGGGGCAGCCTGGGACCTATACTGCAAGTCCAGGGAGAGAGGTGGACCCCTGGGTAGCTTGCTGGGGTCAGAGGCTCCTAGGTGCAGGGCAAGGGGGCACCCTGGGGCCTATACTGCATGTCCAGGGAGAGAGGTGGACACCTAGGTAGCTTGCCGGGGTCACAGGCCCCTAGGTGGAGGGCAAGGGGGCACCCTGGAGCCTTTACTGCAAGTCCAGGGAGATAGGTGGACCCCTGTGTAGCTTGCTGGGGTCAGAGACCCCAATGTGGAGTTTAAGGGGGCACCCTGGGGCCTATACTGTAAGTCCAGGGAGAGAGGTGGACCCCTGGGTGGCTTGCTGGGGACAGAGGCCCCTAGGTGGAGGGCAAGGAGGCACCCTGGGGCCTTTACTGGAAGTCCAGGGACAGAGGTGGACCCCTGGGCAGCTTGCTGGGGTCAGAGGCCACTAGGTGGAGGGCAAGGGGGCACCTTTGGGCCCACACTGCAAGTCCAGGGAGAGAGGTGGACCCCTGGGTAGCTTGCTGGGGTCAGAGGCCCCTATGAGGAGGGCAAGGGGGCACCCTGGGGCTTATACTGCAAGTCCAGAGAGAGAGGTGGACTCCTGGGTAGGTTGCTGGGTTCAGAGACCCCTATGTGGAGTGCAAGGGGACTCCCTGGGGCCTATACTGCAAGTCCAGGGAGAGAGGTGGACCCCTGGGTAGCTTGCTGAGGTCAAAGGCCCCTAGGTCGAGGGCAAGGAGGCACCCTGGGGCCTATACTGCAAGTCCAGGGACAGAGGTGGACCACTGGGTAGCTTGCTGGGGTGAGAGGCCCCTAGGTGGAGGGCAAGGGGGCACCCTGGGGCCTATACTGCAAGTCCAGGGACAGAGGTGGACCCCTGGGTAACTTGCTGGGGTCAGAGGCCCCTAGGTGGTGGGCAAGTGGGCACCCTGGGGCCTAAACTGCAAGTCCAGGGACAGAGGTGGACCCCTGGGTAACTTGCTGGGGTCAGAGGCCCCTAGGTGGAGGGCCAGGGGCCACCCTGGGGTATATACTGCAAGTCCAGGGACAGAGGTGGAGCACTGGGTAGCTTGCTGGGGAGAGAGGCCCCTAGGTGGAGGGCAAGGGGGCACCCTGGGGCCTTTACTGCAAGTCCAGGGAGAGAGGTGGACCCCTGGGTAGCTTACTGGGGTCAGGAACCCCTATGTGGAGTGCAAGGGGCTACTCTGGGGCCTATACTGCAAGTCTAAGGAGAGAGGTGGACTCCTGGGTAGCTTGATGGGGTCCGAGACCTCTAGGTGGAGGGCAAAGTAGCACCCTGGGGCCTATACTGCAAGTCCAGGGAGAGAGGTGGACACCTAGGTAGCTTGCCGGGGTCACAGGCCCCTAGGTGGAGGGCAAGGGGGCACCCTGGAGCCTTTACTGCAAGTCCAGGGAGATAGGTGGACCCCTGGGTAGCTTGCTGGGGTCAGAGACCTCTAGGTGGAGGGCAAATGAGCACCCTGGGGCCTATACTGCAAGTCCAAGGAGAAAGGTGGAACAATGGGAAGCTTGCTGGTGTTAGAGGTCCCTTGGTGGAGGGCAAAGGGGCTCCTGGGGCCTATACCGCAAGACCAGGGAGAGAGGTGGACCCCTGGGTAGCTTGCTGGGGTCAGAGGCCCCTAGGTGGAGGGCAAGGAGGCACCCTGGAGCCTATACTGCAAGTCCAGGGACAGAGGTGGACCACTGGTTAGCTTGCTGGGTTGAGAGGCCCCTAGGTGGAGGGCAAGGGGGCACGCTGGGGCCTATACTGAAAGTACTGGGAGAGAGGTGGACCCCTGGGTAGCTTGCCAGGGTCAGAGGCCCCTAGGTTGAGGGCAAGGGGGCACCCTGGGGCCTATACTGTAAGTCCAGAGACAGAGGTGGACCCCTGGGTAGCTTGCTGGGGTCAGAGACCCCAATGTGGAGTGGAAGGGGGCACCCTGGGGCCTATACTACACGTCCAGGGAGAGAGGTGGACCCCTGGGTAGCTTGCTGGGGACAGAGGCCCCTAGGTGGAGGGCAAGGAGGCACCCTGGGGCTTTTACTGGAAGGCCAGTGACAGAGGTGGACCCCTGGGCAGCTTGCTGGGGTCAGAGGCTCCTAGGTGCAGGGCAAGGGGGCACCCTGGAGCCTTTACTGCAAGTCCAGGGAGATAGGTGGACCCCTGGGTAGCTTGCTGGGGTCAGAGGCCCCTATGTGGAGGGTAAGGGGGCACCTTGGGGCCCATACTGCAAGTCCAGGGAGAGAGGTGGACCACTGGGTAGCTTGCTGGGGTCAGAGATCCTTATGTGAAGGGCAAGGGGGCACCCTGGGCCTATACTGCAAGTCCAGGGAGGAAGGTGGACTCTGGGTAGCTTGCTGGGTTCAGAGGCCCCTAGGTGGAGGGCAAGTTGGCAACCTGGGGCCTATACTGCAAGTCCAGGGAGAGAGGTGGACCTCTGAGTAGCTTGTTGGGGTCAGAGGCCCCTAGGTGGAGGGCCAGGGGCCACCCTGGGGCCTATACTGCAAGTCCAGGGACAGAGGTGGAGCACTGGGTAGCTTGCTGGGGAGAGAGGCCCCTAGGTGGAGTGCAAGAGGCACCCAGGGGCCTACACTGCAAGTCCAAGGAGAGAGGTGGACCCCTGGGTAGCTTGATGGGGTCAGATACCTCTAGGTGGAGGGCAAAGGGGCACCCTGGGGCCTACACTGCAAGTCCAAGGAGAGAGGTGGAACAATGGGTAGCTTGCTGGTGTTAGAGGCCCCTAAGTGGAGGGCAAAGGGGCACCCTGGGGCCTATACTGCAAGACCAGGGAGAGAGGTAGACCCCTGGGTAGCTTGCTGGGGTCAGAGGCCCCTAAGTGGAAGGCCAGGGGCCACTCTGGGGCCTATACTGCAAGTCCAGGGACAGAGGTGGAGCCCTGGGTAGCTTGCTGGGGAGAGAGGCCCCTAGGTGGAGTGCAAGGGGGCACCCTAGGGCCTACACTGCAAGTCCAAGGAGAGAGGTGGACCCCTCGGTAGCTTGCTGGGGTCAGAGACCTCTAGGTGGAGGTCAAAGGGGGACCCTGGGGCCTATACTGCAAGTCCAAGGAGAGAGGTGGAACAATGGGTAGCTTGCTGGTGTTAGAGGCCCCTAAGTGGAGGGCAAAAGGGGCACCCTGAGGCCTATACTGCAAGACCAGGGAGAGAGGTGGACCCCTGGGTAGCTTGCTGGGGTCAGAGGCCCCTGGGTGGAGGGCAAGGGGGCACTCTGGGGCCTATACTGCAAGTCCAGGGAGAGAGGTGGACCCCTGAGTAGCTTGCTGGGGTCAGAGACCCCAATGTGGAGTGTAAGGGGGCACCCTGAGGCCTATACTACAAGTCCAGGGAGAGAGGTGGACCCCTGTGTAGCTTGCTGGGGACAGAGGCCCCTAAGTGGAGGGCAAGGAGGCACCCTGGGGCCTTTACTAGAAGTCCAGGGACAGAGGTTGACCCCTGGGCAGCTTGCTGAGGTCAGAGACCCCTACGTGAAGGGCAAGGGGGCACCCTGGGGCCTATACTTCAAGTCCAGGGAGGAAGGTGGATTCTGGGTAGCTTGCTGGGTTCAGAGGCCCCTAGGTGGAGGGCAAGGGGGCACCTTGGGGCCTATACTGCAAGTCCAGGGAGAGAGGTGGACCCCTGGGTAGCCTGCTGGGGTCAGAGGCCCCTAAGTCGAGGGCAAGGGGGCACCCTGGAGCCTTTACTGCTCGTCCAGGGAGATAGGTGGACCCCTGGGTAGCTTGCTGGGGTCAGAGGCCCCTATGTGGAGGGTAAGGGGGCACCCTGGGACCTATACTGCAAGTCCAGGGACAGAGGTGGACCCCTGGGTAGCTTGCTGGGGGCAGAGACCCCAATATGGAGTGCAAGGGGGCACCCTGGGGCCTATACTGCAAATCCAGGGAGAGAGGTGGACCCCTGGGTAGCTTGCTGGGGTCAGAAACCCCTATGTGGAGTGCAAGGGGCAACCCTGGGGTCTATACTGCAAGTCCAAGGAGAGAGGTGGACCCCTGGGTAGCTTGATGGGGTAAGAGACCTCTAGGTGGAGGGCAAAGGGGCACCCTGGGGCTTATACTGCAAGTCCAAGGAGAGAGGTGGAACAACGGGTAGCTTGCTGGTGTTGGAGGCCCCTAGGTGGAGGGCAAAAAGGCACCCTGGGGCCTATACTGCAAGACCAGGGAGAGAGGTGGACCCCTGGGTAGCTTGCTGGGGTTAGAGGCCCCTAGGTGGAGGGCAATGGGGGCACCCTGGGGCCTATACTTCAAGTCCAGAGAGAGAGGTGGACCCCTGTGTAGCTTGCTGGGGTCAGAGACCCCAATGTGGAGTTTAAGGGGGCACCCTGGGGCCTATACTGTAAGTCCAGGGAGAGAGGTGGACCCCTGGGTGGCTTGCTGGGGACAGAGGCCCCTAGGTGGAGGGCAAGGAGGCACCCTGGGGCCTTTACTGGAAGTCCAGGGACAGAGGTGGACCCCTGGGCAGCTTGCTGGGGTCAGTGGCCACTAGGTGGAGGGCAAGGGGGCACCTTTGGGCCCACACTGCAAGTCCAGGGAGAGAGGTGGACCCCTGGGTAGCTTGCTGGGGTCAGAGGCCCCTATGAGGAGGGCAAGGGGGCACCCTGGGGCTTATACTGCAAGTCCAGAGAGAGATGTGGACCCTTGAGTAGCTTGCTTTGGTCAGGGACCCCTAGGTGGAGGGCAAGGGGGCACCCTTGGGCCCGCAATGCAAGTGTAGGAAGAGAGGTGGACCCCTGGGTAGCTTGCTGGGGTCAGAGGCCCCTGGGTCGAGGACAAGGATCCACCCTGGGGCCTATACTGCAAGTCCAGGGACAGAGGTGGACCACTGGGTAGATTGCTGGGGTGAGAGGCCCCTAGGTGGAGGGCAAGGGGGCACCCTGGGGCCAATACTGCTAGTCCAGGGAGAGATGTGGACCCCTGAGTAGCTTGCTTTGGTCAGGGACCCCTAGGTGGAGGGCAAGGGGGCACCCTTGGGCCCGCACTGCAAGTCTAGGGAGAGAGGTGGACCCCTGGGTAGCTTGCTGGGTTCAGAGGCCCCTAGATGGAGCGCAAGAGGGCACCCTGGGGCCTAAACTGCAAGTCCAGGGACAGAGGTGACCCCTGGGTAACTTGCTGGGGTCAGAGGCCCCTACATGGAGGGCAAGGGGGCACCCTGGGGCCTAAACTGCAAGTCCAGGGACAGAGGAGGACACCTGGGTAACTTGCTGGGGTCAGAGGCCCCTAGGTGGAGGGCCAGGGGCCACCCTGGGGCCTATACTGCAAGTCCAGGGACAGAGGTGGAGCACTGGATAGCTTGCTGGGGAGAGAGGCCCCTAGGTGGAGGGCAAGGGGGCACCCTGGGGCCTATACTGCAAATCCAGGGAGAGAGGTGGACCCCTGGGTAGCTTGCTGGGGTCAGGAACCCCTATGTGGAGTGCAAGGGGCCACCCTGGGGACTATACTGCAAGTCCAAGGAGAGAGGTGGACCCCTGGGTAGCTTGATGGGGTCAGAGACCTCTAGGTGGAGGGCAAAGGGGCACCCTGGGGCCTTTACTGCAAGTCCAAGGAGAGAGGTGGAACAATGGTTAGCTTGCTGGTGTCAGAGGCCCCTAGGTGGATGGCAAAGAGGCACCCTGGGGCTTATACTGCAAGAACAGGGAGAGAGGTGGACCCCTGGGTAGCTTGCTGGGGTCAGAGGCCCCTAGGTGGAGGGCAAAGGGGCACCCTGGGGCCTATACTGCAAGTCCAGGGAGAGAGGTGGACCCCTGGGTACCTTGCTGGGGTCAGAGACCCCAATGTGGAGTGTAAAGGGTCACCCTGGGGCCTATACTGCAAGTCCAGGGAGAGAGGTGGACCCCTGGGTAGCTTGCTGGGGACAGAGGCCCCTAGGTGGAGGGCAATGAGGCACCCTGGGGCCTTTACTGGAAGTCCAGGGACAGAGGTGGACCCCTGGGCAGCTTGCTGGGGTCAGAGGCCGCTAGGTGGAGGGCAAGGGGGCACCCTTGGGCCCACACTGCAAGTCCAGGGAGAGAGGTGGACCCCTGGGTAGCTTGCTGGGGTCAGAGTCCCCTATGAGGAGGGCAAGGGGGCACCCTGGGGCTTATACTGCAAGTCCAGGGAGAGTGGTGGACTCCTGGGTAGGTTGCTGGGTTCAGAGACCCCTAGGTGGAGTGTAAGGGGGCACCCTGGGGCCTATACTACAAGTCTAGGGAGAGAGGTGGACCCCTGGGTAGCTTGCTGGGGACAGAGGCCCCTAAGTGGAGGGCAAGGAGGCACCCTGGGGCCTTTAATGGAAGTCCAGGGAGAGAGGTGGACCCTTGGGTAGCTTGCTGGGGTCAGAGACCCCTACGTGAAGGGCAAGGGGGCACCCTTGGGCCTATACTTCAAGTCCAGGGAGGAAGGTGGATTCTGGGTAGCTTGCTGGGTTCAGAGGCCCCTGGGTGGAGGGCAAGGGGGCACCTTGGGGCCTATACTGCAAGTCCAGGGAGAGAGGTGGACACCTGGGTAGCTTGCTGGGGTCAGAGGCCCCTAGGTCGAGGGCAAGGAGACACCCTGGGGCCTATACTGCAAGTCCAGGGACAGAGGTGGACCACTGGGTAGCTTGCTGGGGTGAGAGGCCCCAAGGTGGAGTGCAAGGGGGCACACTGGGGCCTCTACTGGTAGTCCAGGGACAGATGTGGACCCCTGGGTAGCTTGTTGGTGTCAGAGGCCCCTAGGTGGAGGGCTAGGGGGCACTCTTGGGCCAGAAATGCAAGTCCAGGGAGAGAGGTGGACTCCTGGGTAGGTTGCTGGGGTCAGAGACCCCAATGTGGAGTGTAAGGGGTCACCCTGGGGCCTATACTACAAGTCCAGGGAGAGAGGTGGACCCCTGGGTAGCTTGCTGGGGACAGAGGCCCCTAAGTGGAGGGCAAGGAGGCACCCTGGGGCCTTTAATGGAAGTCCAGGGACAGAGGTGGACCCCTGGGCAGCTTGCTGGGGTCAGAGGCCCCTAGGTGGAGGGAAAGGGGGCACCCTTGGGCCCACACTGCAAGTCCAGGGAGAGAGGTGGACCCCTGGGCAGCTTGCTGGGGTCAGAGACCCCTACGTGAAGGGCAAGGGGGCACCCTTGGGCCTATACTTCAAGTCCAGGGAGTAAGGTGGATTCTGGGTAGCTTGCTGGGTTCAGAGGCCCCTGGGTGGAGGGCAAGGGGGCACCTTGGGGCCTATACTGCATGTCCAGGGAGAGAGGTGGACACCTGGGTAGCTTGCTGGGGTCAGAGGCCCCAATGTGGAGTGCAAGGGGGCACCCTGGGGCCTATACTGCAAGTCCAGGGATAGAGGTGGACCCCTGGGTAGCTTGCTGGGGACAGAGGCCCCTGGGTGGAGGGCAAGGAGGCACCCTGGGTCCTTTACTGGAAATCCAGTTAGAGAGGTGGATCCCTGGGCAGCTTGCTGGGGTCAGAGGCCCCTAGGTGGACGGCAAGGGGGCACCCTGGGGCCTAAACTGCAAGTCCAGGGACAGAGGAGGACCCCTGGGTAACTTGCTGGGGTCATAGGCCCCTAGGTGGAGGGCCAGGGGCCACCCTGGGGCCTATACTGCAAGTCCAGGGACAGAGGTGGAGCACTGGGTAGCTTGCTGGGGAGAGAGGCCCCTAGGTGGAGGGCAAGGGGGCACCCTGGGGCCTATACTGCAAATCCAGGGAGAGAGGTGGACCCCTGGGTAGCTTGCTGGGGTCAGGAACCCCTATTTGGAGTGCAAGGGGCCACCCTGGGGCCTATACTGCAAGTCCAAGAAGAGAGGTGGACCCCTGGGTAGCTTGATGGGGTCAGAGACCTCTAGGTGGAAGGCAAAGGGGCACCCTGTTGCCTATACTGCAAGTCCAAGGAGAGAGGTGGAACAATGGGTAGCTTGCTGGTGTTAGAGGCCCCTAGGTGGAGGGCAAGGGGGCATCCTGGGGCCTATACTGCAAGACCAGGGAGAGAGGTGGACCCCTGGGTAGCTTGCTGGGGTCAGAGGCCCCTATGAGGAGGGCAAGGGGGCACCCTGGGGCTTATACTGCAAGTCCAGGGAGAGAGGTGGACTCCTGGGTAGGTTGCTGGGTTCAGAGGCCCCTAGGTGGAGGGCCAGGGGCCACCCTGGGGCCTATACTGCAAGTTCAGGGACAGAGGTGGAGCACTGGGTAGCTTGCTGGGGAGAGAGGCCCCTAGGTGGAGGGCAAGGGGGCACCCTGGGGCCTTTTCTGCAAGTCCAGGGAGAGAGGTGGACCCCTGGGTAGTTTGCTGGGGTCAGGTACCCCTATGTGGAGTGCAAGGGTCCACCCTGGGGTCTATACTGCAAGTCCAATGAGAGAGGTGGACTCCTGGGTAGCTTGATTGGGTCTGAGACCTCTAGGTGGAGGGCAAAGGAGCACCCTGGGGCCTATACTGCAAGTCCAAGGAGAGAGGTGGAACAATGGGTAGCTTGCTGGTGTTAGAGACCCTTAGGTGGAGGGCAAAGGGACACCCTGGAACCTATACTGCAAGTCCAGGGAGAGAGGTGGACCCCTGGGTAGCTTGTTGGGGTCAGAGGCCCCTAGGTGCAGGGCAAGGGGGCACCCTGGGGCCTATACTGCAAGTCCAGGGAGAGAGGTGGACACCTAGGTAGCTTGCCGGGGTCACAGGCCCCTAGGTGGAGGGCAAGGGGGCACCCTGGAGCCTATACTGCAAGTCCAGGGACAGAGGTGGACCCCTGGGTAGCTTGCTGGGGTCAGAGGCCCCTATGTGGAGGGTAAGGGGGCACCTTGGGGCCCATACTGCAAGTCCAGGGAGAGAGGTGGACCACTGGGTAGCTTGCTGGGTTCAGAGATCCCTATGTGAAGGGCAAGGGGGCACCCTTGGGCCTTTACTGCAAGTCCAGGGAGGAAGGTGGACTCTGGGTAGCTTGCTGGGTTCAGAGACCCCTAGGTGGAGGGCAAGGGGGCACCCTGGGGCCTATACTGCAAGTCCAGGGAAAGAGGTGGACCCCTGAGTAGCTTGTTGGGGTCAGAGGCCCCTAGGTGGAGGGCAAGGCAGCACCCTGGGGCCTATACTGCAAGTCCAGGAAAAGAGGTGGACCCCTGGGTAGTTTGCTGGGGTCAGAGGCCCCTAGGTGGAAGGCCAGGGGCCACCCTGGGGCCTATACTGCAAGTCCAGGGACAGAGGTGGAGCACTGTGTAGCTAGCTGGGGAGAGAGGCCCCTAGGTGGAGTGCAAGGGGGCACCCTGGGGCCTACACTGCAAGTCCAAGGAGAGAGGTGGACCCCTGGGTAGCTTGATGGGGTCAGAGACCTCTAGGTGGAGGGCAAAGGGGCACCCTGGGGCCTACACTGCAAGTCCAAGGAGAGAGGTGGAACAATGGGTAGCTTGCTGGTGTTAGAGGCCCCTAAGTGGAGGGCAAAGGGGCACCCTGGGGCCTATACTGCAAGACCAGGGAGAGAGGTGGACCCCTGTGTAGCTTGCTGGGGTCAGAGGCCCCTAAGTGGAAGGCCAGGGGCCACCCTGGGGCCTATACTGCAAGTCCAGGGACAGAGGTGGAGCACTGGGTAGCTTGCTGGGGAGAGAGGCCCCTAGGTGGAGTGCAAGGGGGCACCCTAGGGCCTACACTGCAAGTCCAAGGAGAGAGGTGGACCCCTTGGTAGCTTGATGGGGTCAGAGACCTCTAGGTGGAGGGCAAAGGGGCACCCTGGGGCCTATACTGCAAGTCCAAGGAGAGAGGTGGAACAATGGGTAGCTTGCTGGTGTTAGAGGCCCCTAAGTGGAGGGCAAAGGGGCACCCTGGGGCCTATACTGCAAGACCAGGGAGAGAGGTGGACCCCTGGGTAGCTTGCTGGGGTCAGATGCCCCTGGGTGGAGGGCAAGGGGGCACCCTGGGGCCTATACTGCAATTCCAGGGAGAGAGGTGGACCCCTGAGTAGCTTGCTGGGGTCAGAGACCCCAATGTGGAGTTTAAGGGGGCACCCTTTGGCCTATACTACAAGTCCAGGGAGAGTGGTGGACCCCTGGGTAGCTTGCTGGGGACAGAGGCCCGTAGGTGGAGGGCAAGGGGGCACCCTTGGGCCCACACTGCAAGTCCAGGGACAGAGGTGGACCCCTGGGTAGCTTGCTGGGGTCAGAGACCCCTACATGAAGGGCAAGGGGGCACCCTTGGGCCTATACTTCAAGTCCAGGGAGGAAGGTGGATTCTGGGTAGCCTGCTGGGGTTAGAGACCCTTAGGTGGAGGGCAAAGGGACACCCTGGGACCTATACTGCAAGTCCAGGGAGAGAGGTGGACCCCTGGGTAGCTTGTTGGGGTCAGAGGCCCCTAGGTGCAGGACAAGGGGGCAGCCTGGGGCCTATACTGCAAGTCCAGGGAGAGAGGTGGACACCTAGGTAGCTTGCCGGGGTCACAGGCCCCTAGGTGGAGGGCAAGGGGGCACCCTGGAGCCTATATTGCAAGTCCAGGGACAGAGGTGGACCCCTGGGTAGCTTGCTGGGGTCAGAGGCCCCTATGTGGAGGGTAAGGGGGCACCTTGGGGCCCATACTGCAAGTCCAGGAAGAGAGGTGGACACCTAGGTAGCTTGCCGGGGTCACAGGCCCCTAGGTGGAGGGCAAGGGGGCACCCTGGAGCCTTTACTGCATGTCCAGGGAGATAGGTGGACCCCTGGGTAGCTTGCTGGGGTCAGAGGCCCCTATGTGGAGGGTAAGGGGGCACCTTGGGGCCCATACTGCAAGTCCAGGGAGAGAGGTGGACCACTGGGTAGCTTGCTGGGTTCAGAGATCCCTATGTGAAGGGCAAGGGGGCACGCTTGGGCCTATACTGCAAGTCCAGGGAGGAAGGTGGACTCTGAGTAGCTTGCTGGGTTCAGAGGCCCCTAGGTGGAGGGCAAGGGGGCACCCTGGGGCCTATACTGCAAGTCCAGGGAAAGAGGTGGACCCCTGAGTAGCTTGTTGGGTTCAGAGGCCCCTAGGTGGAGGGCAAGGCAGCACCCTGGGGCCTATACTGCAAGTCCAGGAAAAGAGGTGGACCCCTGGGTAGCTTGCTGCGGTAAGAGGCCCCTAGGTGGAAGGCCAGGGGCCACTATGGGGCCTATACTGCAAGTCCAGGGACAGAGGTGGAGCACTGGGTAGCTAGCTGGGGAGAGAGGCCCCTAGGTGGAGTGCAAGGGGGCACCCTGGGGCCTACACTGCAAGTCCAAGGAGAGAGGTGGACCCCTGGGTAGCTTGATGGGGTCAGAGACCTCTAGGTGGAGGGCAAAGGGGCACCCTAGGGCCTACACTGCAAGTCCAAGGAGAGAGGTGGAACAATGGGTAGCTTGCTGGTGTTAGAGGCGCCTAAGTGGAGGGCAAAGGGGCACCCTGGGGCCTATACTGCAAGACCAGGGATAGAGGTGGACCCCTGGGTAGCTTGCTGGGGTCAGAGGCCCCTAAGTGGAAGGCCAGGGGCCACCCTGGGGCCTATACTGCAAGTCCAGGGACAGAGGTGGAGCACTAGGTAGCTTGCTGGGGAGAGAGGCCCCTAGGTGCAGTGCAAGGGGGCACCGTAGGGCCTACACTGCAAGTCCAAGGAGAGAGGTGGACCCCTTGGTAGCTTGATGGGGTCAGAGACCTCTAGGTGGAGGGCAAAGGGGCACCCTGGGGCCTATACTGCAAGTCCAAGGAGAGAGGTGGAACAATGGGTAGCTTGCTGGTGTTAGAGGCCCCTAAGTGGAGGGCAAAGGGGCACCCTGGGGCCTATACTGCAAGACCAGGGAGAGAGGTGGACCCCTGGGTAGCTTGCTGGGGTCAGAGGCCCCTGGGTGGAGGGCAAGGGGGCACCCTGGGGCCTATACTGCAAGTCCAGGGAGAGAGGTGGACCCCTGAGTAGCTTGCTGGGGTCAGAGACCCCAATGTGGAGTTTAAGGGGGCACCCTGGGGCCTATACTGCAAGTCCAGGGACAGAGGTGGAGCACTGGGTAGCTAGCTGGGGAGAGAGGCCCCTAGGTGGAGTGCAAGGGGGCACCCTGGGGCCTACACTGCAAGTCCAAGGAGAGAGGTGGACCCCTGGGTAGCTTGATGGGGTCAGAGACCTCTAGGTGGAGGGCAAAGGGGCACCCTAGGGCCTACACTGCAAGTCCAAGGAGAGAGGTGGAACAATGGGTAGCTTGCTGGTGTTAGAGGCCCCTAAGTGGAGGGCAAAGGGGCACCCTGGGGCCTATACTGCAAGACCAGGGATAGAGGTGGACCCCTGGGTAGCTTGCTGGGGTCAGAGGCCCCTAAGTGGAAGGCCAGGGGCCACCCTGGGGCCTATACTGCAAGTCCAGGGACAGAGGTGGAGCACTAGGTAGCTTGCTGGGGAGAGAGGCCCCTAGGTGCAGTGCAAGGGGGCACCGTAGGGCCTACACTGCAAGTCCAAGGAGAGAGGTGGACCCCTGGGTAGCTTGATGGGGTCAGAGACCTCTAGGTGGAGGGCAAAGGGGCACCCTAGGGCCTACACTGCAAGTCCAAGGAGAGAGGTGGAACAATGGGTAGCTTGCTGGTGTTAGAGGCCCCTAAGTGGAGGGCAAAGGGGCACCCTGGGGCCTATACTGCAAGACCAGGGAGAGAGGTGGACCCCTGGGTAGCTTGCTGGGGTCAGAGGCCCCTGGGTGGAGGGCAAGGGGGCACCCTGGGGCCTATACTGCAAGTCCAGGGAGAGAGGTGGACCCCTGAGTAGCTTGCTGGGGTCAGAGACCCCAATGTGGAGTTTAAGGGGGCACCCTGGGGCCTATACTACAAGTCCAGGGAGAGTGGTGGACCCCTGGGTAGCTTGCTGGGGACAGAGGCCCCTAAGTGGAGGGCAGGGAGGCACCCTGGGGCCTTTACTAGAAGTCCAGGGACAGAGGTTGACCCCTGGGCAGCTTGCTGGGGTCAGAGGCCCCTAGGTGGAGGGCAAGGGGGCACCCTTGGGCCCACACTGCAAGTCCAGGGACAGAGGTGGACCCCTGGGTAGCTTGCTGGGGTCAGAGACCCCTACGTGAAGGGCAAGGGGGCACCCTTGGGCCTATACTTCAAGTCCAGGGAGGAAGGTGGATTCTCGGTAGCCTGCTGGGGTCAGAGACCTCTAGGTGGAGGGCAAAGGGGCACCCTGGGGCCTATACTGCAAGTCCAAGGAGAGAGGTGGAACAATGGGTAGCTTGCTGGTGTTAGAGGCCCCTAAGTGGAGGGCAAAGGGGCACCCTGGGGCCTATACTGCAAGACCAGGGAGAGAGGTGGACCCCTGGGTAGCTTGCTAGGGTCAGAGACCCCAATGTGGAGTTTAAGGGGGCACCCTGGGGCCTATACTACAAGTCCAGGGAGAGTGGTGGACCCCTGGGTAGCTTGCTGGGGACAGAGGCCCCAATGTGGAGTTTAAGGGGGCACCCTGGGGCCTATACTGCAAGTCCAGGGACAGAGGTGGAGCACTGGGTAGCTAGCTGGGGAGAGAGGCCCCTAGGTGGAGTGCAAGGGGGCACCCTGGGGCCTACACTGCAAGTCCAAGGAGAGAGGTGGACCCCTGGGTAGCTTGATGGGGTCAGAGACCTCTAGGTGGAGGGCAAAGGGGCACCCTAGGGCCTACACTGCAAGTCCAAGGAGAGAGGTGGAACAATGGGTAGCTTGCTGGTGTTAGAGGCCCCTAAGTGGAGGGCAAAGGGGCACCCTGGGGCCTATACTGCAAGACCAGGGAGAGAGGTGGACCCCTGGGTAGCTTGCTGGGGTCAGAGGCCCCTGGGTGGAGGGCAAGGGGGCACCATGGGGCCTATACTGCAAGTCCAGGGAGAGAGGTGGACCCCTGAGTAGCTTGCTGGGGTCAGAGACCCCAATGTGGAGTTTAAGGGGGCACCCTGGGGCCTATACTGCAAGTCCAGGGACAGAGGTGGAGCACTGGGTAGCTAGCTGGGGAGAGAGGCCCCTAGGTGGAGTGCAAGGGGGCACCCTGGGGCCTACACTGCAAGTCCAAGGAGAGAGGTGGACCCCTGGGTAGCTTGATGGGGTCAGAGACCTCTAGGTGGAGGGCAAAGGCGCACCCTAGGGCCTACACTGCAAGTCCAAGGAGAGAGGTGGAACAATGGGTAGCTTGCTGGTGTTAGAGGCCCCTAAGTGGAGGGCAAAGGGGCACCCTGGGGCCTATACTGCAAGACCAGGGATAGAGGTGGACCCCTGGGTAGCTTGCTGGGGTCAGAGGCCCCTAAGTGGAAGGCCAGGGGCCACCCTGGGGCCTATACTGCAAGTCCAGGGACAGAGGTGGAGCACTAGGTAGCTTGCTGGGGAGAGAGGCCCCTAGGTGCAGTGCAAGGGGGCACCGTAGGGCCTACACTGCAAGTCCAAGGAGAGAGGTGGACCCCTGGGTAGCTTGATGGGGTCAGAGACCTCTAGGTGGAGGGCAAAGGGGCACCCTAGGGCCTACACTGCAAGTCCAAGGAGAGAGGTGGAACAATGGGTAGCTTGCTGGTGTTAGAGGCCCCTAAGTGGAGGGCAAAGGGGCACCCTGGGGCCTATACTGCAAGACCAGGGAGAGAGGTGGACCCCTGGGTAGCTTGCTGGGGTCAGAGGCCCCTGGGTGGAGGGCAAGGGGGCACCCTGGGGCCTATACTGCAAGTCCAGGGAGAGAGGTGGACCCCTGAGTAGCTTGCTGGGGTCAGAGACCCCAATGTGGAGTTTAAGGGGGCACCCTGGGGCCTATACTACAAGTCCAGGGAGAGTGGTGGACCCCTGGGTAGCTTGCTGGGGACAGAGGCCCCTAAGTGGAGGGCAGGGAGGCACCCTGGGGCCTTTACTAGAAGTCCAGGGACAGAGGTTGACCCCTGGGCAGCTTGCTGGGGTCAGAGGCCCCTAGGTGGAGGGCAAGGGGGCACCCTTGGGCCCACACTGCAAGTCCAGGGACAGAGGTGGACCCCTGGGTAGCTTGCTGGGGTCAGAGACCCCTACGTGAAGGGCAAGGGGGCACCCTTGGGCCTATACTTCAAGTCCAGGGAGGAAGGTGGATTCTCGGTAGCCTGCTGGGGTCAGAGACCTCTAGGTGGAGGGCAAAGGGGCACCCTGGGGCCTATACTGCAAGTCAAAGGAGAGAGGTGGAACAATGGGTAGCTTGCTGGTGTTAGAGGCCCCTAAGTGGAGGGCAAAGGGGCACCCTGGGGCCTATACTGCAAGACCAGGGAGAGAGGTGGACCCCTGGGTAGCTTGCTAGGGTCAGAGACCCCAATGTGGAGTTTAAGGGGGCACCCTGGGGCCTATACTACAAGTCCAGGGAGAGTGGTGGACCCCTGGGTAGCTTGCTGGGGACAGAGGCACCTAAGTGGAGGGCAAGGAGGCACCCTGGGGCCTTTACTAGAAGTCCAGGGACAGAGGTTGACCCCTGGGCAGCTTGCTGGGGTCAGAGGCCCCTATGTGGAGGGCAAGGGGGCACCCTTGGGCCCAAACTGCAAGTCCAGGGAGAGAGGTGGACCCCTGGGTAGCTTGCTGGGGTCAGAGACCCCTACGTGAAGGGCAAGGGGGCACCCTTGGGCCTATACTTCAAGTCCAGGGAGGAAGGTGGATTCTGGGTAGCCTGCTGGGGTCAGAGGCCCCTAGGTGGAGGGCAAGAGGGCACCCTTGGGCCCACACTGCAAGTCCAGGGAGAGAGGTGGACCCCTGGGTAGCTTGCTGGGGTCAGAGACCCCTACGTGAAGGGCAAGGGGGCACCCTGGGGCCTATACTGCAAGTCCAGGGAGAGAGGTGGACCCCTGGGTAGCTTGCTAGGGGCAGAGACCCCAATATGGAGTGCAAGGGGGCACCCTGGGGCCTATACTGCAAATCCAGGGAGAGAGGTGGAACCCTGGGTAGCTTGCTGGGGTCAGGAACCCCTATGTGGAGTGCAAGGGGCCACCCTGGGGTCTATACTGCAAGTCTAAGGAGAGAGGTGGACCCCTGGGTAGCTTGATGGGGTCAGAGACCTCTAGGTGGAGGGCAAAGGGGCACCCTGGGGCTTATACTGCAAGTCCAAGGAGAGAGGTGGAACAATGGGTAGCTTGCTGGTGTTAGAGGCCCCTAGGTGGAGGGCAAAAAGGGACCCTGAGGCCTATACTGCAAGACCAGGGAGAGAGGTGGACCCCTGGGTAGCTTGCTGGGGTTAGAGGCCCCTAGGTGGAGGGCAATGGGGGCACCCTGGGGCCTATACTTCAAGTCCAGAGAGAGAGGTGGACCCCTGTGTAGCTTGCTGGGGTCAGAGACCCCAATGTGGAGTTTAAGGGGGCACCCTGGGGCCTATACTGTAAGTCCAGGGAGAGAGGTGGACCCCTGGGTGGCTTGCTGGGGACAGAGGCCCCTAGGTGGAGGGCAAGGAGGCACCCTGGGGCCTTTACTGGAAGTCCAGGGACAGAGATGGACCCCTGGGCAGCTTGCTGGGGTCAGAGGCCGCTAGGTGGAGGGCCAGGGGGCACCTTTGGGCCCACACTGCAAGTCCAGGGAGAGAAGTGGACCCCTGGGTAGCTTGCTGGGGTCAGAGACCCCTATGTGGAGTGCAAGGGGACTCCCTGGGGCCTATACTGCAAGTCCAGAGAGAGAGGTGGACTCCTGGGTAGGTTGCTGGGTTCAGAGACCCCTATGTGGAGTGCAAGGGGACTCCCTGGGGCCTATACTGCAAGTCCAGGGAGAGAGGTGGACCCCTGGGTAGCTTGCTGAGGTCAAAGGCCCCTAGGTCGAGGGCAAGGAGGCACCCTGGGGCCTATACTGCAAGTCCAGGGACAGAGGTGGACCACTGGGTAGCTTGCTGGGGTGAGAGGCCCCTAGGTGGAGGGCAAGGGGGCACCCTGGGGCCTATACTGCAAGTCCGGGGACAGAGGTGGACCCCAGGGTAACTTGCTGGGGTCAGAGGCCCCTAGGTGGTGGGCAAGTGGGCACCCTGGGGCCTAAACTGCAAGTCCAGGGACAGAGGTGGACCCCTGGGTAACTTGCTGGGGTCAGAGGCCCCTAGGTGGAGGGTCAGGGGCCACCCTGGGGTATATACTGCAAGTCCAGGGACTGAGGTGGAGCACTGGGTAGCTTGCTGGGGAGAGAGGCCCCTAGGTGGAGGGCAAGGGGGCACCCTGGGGCCTTTACTGCAAGTCCAGGGAGAGAGGTGGACCCCTGGGTAGCTTGCTGGGGTCAGGAACCCCTATGTGGAGTGCAAGGGGCCACTCTGGGGCCTATACTGCAAGTCTAAGGAGAGAGGTGGACTCCTGGGTAGCTTGATGGGGTCCGAGACCTCTAAGTGGAGGGCAAAGTAGCACCATGGGGCCTATACTGCAAATCCAAGGAGAGAGGTGGAACAATGGGTAGCTTGCTGGTGTTATAGGCCCCTAGGTGGAGGGCAAAGGGGCACCCTGGGACCTATACTGCAAGTCCAGGGAGAGAGGTTGACCCCTGGGTAGCTTGCTGTGGTCAGAGGAACCTAGGTGCAGGGCAAGGGGGCACCCTGGGGCCTATACTGCAAGTCCAGGGAGAGAGGTGGACCCCTAGGTAGCTTGCCGGGGTCACAGGCCCCTAGGTGGAGGGCAAGGGGGCACCCTGGGGCCTATACTGCAAGTCCAGGGAGAGAGGTGAACCCCTGGATAGCTTGCTGGGGTCAGAGACCCCAATGTGGAGTGCAAGGGGGCACCCTGGGGCCTCTACTGCAAGTCCAGGGAGAGAGGTGGACCCCTGGGTAGCTTGCTGGGGACAGAGGCCCCTAGGTGGAGGGCAAGGAGGCACCCTGGGGCCTTTACTGGAAGTCCAGGGACAGAGGTGGACCCCTGGGCAGCTTGCTGGGGTCAGAGGCCCCTAGGTGAAGGGCAAGGGGGCACCCTGGGGCCCAAACTGCAAGTCCAGGGAGAGAGGTGGACCCCTGGGTAGCTTGCTGGGGTCAGAGGCCCCTATATGGAGGGTAAGGGGGCACCTAGGGGGCCTATACTGCAAGTCCAGGGAGAGAGGTGGACCACTGGGTAGCTTGCTGGGGTCATAGACGCCTACATGAAGGGCAAGGGGGCACCCTGGGGCCTATACTGCAAGTCCAGGGAGATAGGTCGACCCCTGGGTAGCTTGCTGGAGTCAGAGGCCCCTAAGTGGAGTGCAAGAAGGCACCCTGGGGCCTATACTGCAAGTCCAGGGACAGAGGTGGACCACTGGTTAGCTTGCTGGGGTGAAAGGCCCCTAGGTGGAGGGCAAGGGGGCACCCTGGGGCCTATACTGTAAGTCCAGGGACAGAGGTGGACCCCTGGGTAGCTTCCTGGGGTCAGAGGCCCCAATGTGGAGTGCAAGGGGGCGTCCTGGGGCCTATACTCTAAGTACTGGGAGAGAGGTGGACCCCTGGGTAGCTTGCCAGGGTCAGAGGAACCTAGGTGCAGGGCAAGGGGGCACCCTGGGGCCTATACTGCAAGTCCAGGGAGAGAGGTGGACCCATAGGTAGCTTGCCGGGGTCACAGGCCCCTAGTTGGAGGGCAAGGGGGCACCCTGGGGCCTATACTGCAAGTCCAGAGAGAGAGGTGAACCCCTGGATAGCTTGCTGGGGTCAGAGACCCCAATGTGGAGTGCAAGGGGGCACCCTGGGGCCTCTACTGCAAGTCCAGAGAGAGAGAGGTGGACCCCTGGGTAGCTTGCTGGGGACAGAGGCCCCTAGGTGGAGGGCAAGGAGGCACCCTGGGGCCTTTACTGGAAGTCCAGGGACAGAGGTGGACCCCTGGGCAGCTTGCTGGGTTCAGAGGCCCCTAGGTGATGGGCAAGGGGGCACCCTTGGGCCCACACTGCAAGTCCAGGGAGAGAGGTGGACCCCTGGGTAGCTTGCTGGGGTCAGAGTCCCCTATATTGAGGGTAAGGGGGCACCTAGGGGGCCTATACTGCAAGTCCAGGGAGAGAGGTGGACCACTGGGTAGCTTGCTGGGGTCATAGACGCCTACATGAAGGGCAAGGGGGCACCCTGGGGCCTCTACTGCAAGTCCAGGGAGATAGGTCGACCCCTGGGTAGCTTGCTGGAGTCAGAGGCCCCTAAGTGGAGTGCAAGGAGGCACCCTGGGGCCTATACTGCAAGTCCAGGGACAGAGGTGGACCACTGGTTAGCTTGCTGGGGTGAAAGGCCCCTAGGTGGAGGGCAAGGGGGCACCCTGGGGCCTATACTCTAAGTACTGGGAGAGAGGTGGACCCCTGGGTAGCTTGCCAGGGTCAGAGGCCCCTAGGTGGAGGGCAAGGGGGCACCCTGGGGCCTATACTGTAAGTCCAGGGACAGAGGTGGACCCCTGGGTAGCTTCCTGGGGTCAGAGGCCCCAATGTGGAGTGCAAGGGGGCGTCCTGGGGCCTATACTACAAGTCCAGGGAGAGAGGTGGACCCCTGGGTAGCTTGCTGGGAACAGAGGCCCCTACGTAGAGGGCACGGAGGCACCTTGTGGCCTTTACTGGAAGTCCAGGGACAGAGGTGGACCCCTGGGCAGCTTGCTGGGGTCAGAGGTTCCTAGGTGGAGGGCAAGGGTGCACCCTGGGGCTTATACTGCAAGTCCAGGGAGAGAGGTGGACCCCTGGGTAACTTGCTGGGGTCAGAGGCACCTTGGTTAAGGGCAAGGGGGCACCCTGGGGCCTAAACTGCAAGTCCAGGGACAGAGGTGGACCCCTGGGTAACTTGCTGGGGTCAGAGGCCCCTAGGTGGAGGGCAATGGGGCACCCTGGGGCCTATACTGCAAGTCCAGGGACAGAGGTGGAGCACTGGGTAGCTTGCTGGGGAGAGAGGCCCCTAGGTGGAGGGTAAGGGGGCACCCTGGGGCCTTTACTGCAAGTCCAGGGAGAGAGGTGGACCCCTGGGTAGCTTGATGGGGTCAGAGACCTCTAGGTGGAGGTCAAAGGAGCACCCTGGGGCCTATACTCTAAGTCCAAGGAGAGAGGTGGAACAATGGGTAGCTTGCTGGTGTTAGAGGTCCCTTGGTGGAGGGCAAAGGGGCTCCTGGGGCCTATTCTGCAAGACCTGGGAGAGAGGTAGACCCCTGGGTAGCTTGCTGGGGTCAGAGGCCCCTAGGTGGAGGGCAAGGAGGCACCCTGGAGCCTATACTGCAAGTCCAGGGACAGAGGTGGACCACTGGTTAGCTTGCTGGGGTGAGAGGCCCCTAGGTGGAGGGCAAGGGGGCACGCTGGGGCCTATACTGCAAGTACTGGGAGAGAGGTGGACCCCTGGGTAGCGTGCCAGGGTCAGAGGCCCCTAAGTGGAGGGCAAGGGGGCACCCTGGGGCCTATACTGTAAGTCCAGGGACAGAGATGGACCCCTGGGTAGCTTGCTGGGGTTAGAGACCCCAATGTGGAGTGGAAGGGGGCACCCTGGGGCCTACACTACAAGTCCAGGGAGAGAGGTGGACCCCTGGGTAGCTTGCTGGGGACAGAGGCCCCTAGGTGGAGGGCAAGGGGGCATCATTGGCCCACACTGCAAGTCCAGGGAGAGAGGTGGACCCCTGGGTAGCTTGCTGGGGTCAGAGGCCCCTAGGTGGAGGCCAAGGGGGCACCCTGGGTCCTATACTGCAATTCCAGGGAGAGAGGTGGACTCCTGGGTAGGTTGCTTGGTTCAGAGACCCGTTTGTGTAGTGCAAGGGGGCTTCCTGGGGCCTATACTGCAAGTCCAGGGAGAGAGGTGGACCCCTGGGTAGCTTGCTGGGGTCAGAGGCCCCAGGGTCGAGGACAAGGATCCACACTGGGGCCTATACTGCAAGTCCAGGGACAGAGGTGGAAAACTGGGTAGATTGCTGGGGTGAGAGAACCATAGGTGGAGGGCAAGGGGGCACCCTGGGGCCAATACTGCAAGTCCAGGGAGAGATGTGGACCCCTGAGTAGCTTGCTTTGGTCAGAGACCCCTAGGTGGAGGGCAAGGGGGCACCCTTGGGCCCGCACTGCAAGTCTAGGGAGAGAGGTGGATCCCTGGGTAGCTTGCTGGGGTCAGAGGCCCCTAGATGGAGGGCAAGGGGGCACCCTGAGGCCTAAACTGCAAGTCCAGGGACAGAGGAGGACACCTGGGTAACTTGCTGGGGTCAGAGGCCCCTAGGTGGAGGGCAAGGGGGCACCCTGAGGCCTAAACTGCAAGTCCAGGGACAGAGGAGGACACCTGGGTAGCTTGCTGGGGTCAGAGGCCCCTAGATGGAGGGCAAGGGGGCACCCTGGGGCCTAAACTGCAAGTCCAGGGACAGAGGAGGACACCTGGGTAGCTTGCTGGGGTTAGAGACCCCAATGTGGAGTGGAAGGGGGCACCCTGGGGCCTACACTACAAGTCCAGGGAGAGAGGTGGACCCCTGGGTAGCTTGCTGGGGACAGAGGCCCCTAGGTGGAGTGCAAGGGGGCACCCTGGGGCCTATACTGCAAATCCAGGGAGAGAGGTGGACCCCTGGGTAGCTTGCTGGGGTCAGGAACTCCTATGTGGAGTGCAAGGGGCCACCCTGGGGACTTAACTGCAAGTCCAAGGAGAGAGGTGGACCCCTGGGTAGCTTGATGGGGTCAGAGACCTCTAGGTGGAGGGCAAAGGGGCACCCTGGGGCCTTTACTGCAAGTCCAAGGAGAGAGGTGGAACAATGGTTAGCTTGCTGGTGTTAGAGGCCCCTAGGTGGAGGGCAAAGGGGCACCCTGGAGCCTATACTGCAAGTCCAGGGACAGAGGTGGACCACTGGTTAGCTTGCTGGGGTGAGAGGACCCTAGGTGGAGGGCAAGGGGGCACGCTGGGGCCTATACTGCAAGTACTGGGAGAGAGGTGGACCCCTGGGTAGCTTGCCAGGGTCAGAGGCCCCTAAGTTGAGGGCAAGGGGGCACCCTGGGGCCTATACTGTAAGTCCAGGGACAGAGATGGACCCCTGGGTAGCTTGCTGGGGTCAGAGACCCCAATGAGGAGTGGAAGGGGGCACCCTGGGGCCTATACTACAAGTCCAGGGAGAGAGGTGGACCCCTGGGTAGCTTGCTGGGGATAGAAGCCCCTAGGTGGAGGGCAAGGAGACACCCAGGGGCCTTTACTGGAAGTCCAGGGACAGAGGTGGACCCCTGGGCAGCTTGCTGGGGTCAGAGGCCCCTAGGTAGAGGGCAAGGGGGCACCATTGGCCCACACTGCAAGTCCAGGGAGAGAGGTGGACCCCTGGGTAGCTTGCTGGGGTCAAAGGCCCCTAGGTGGAGGGCAAGGGGGCACCCTGGGGCCTATACTGCAATTCCAGGGAGAGAGGTGGACTCCTGGGTAGGTTACTCTGTTCAGAGACCCGTTTGTGTAGTGCAAGGGGGCTTCCTGGGGCCTATACTGCAAGTCCAGGGAGAGAGGTGGACCCCTGGGTAGCTTGCTGGGGTCAGAGGCCCCTGGGTCGAGGACAAGGATCCACCCTGGGGCCTATACTGCAAGTCCAGGGACAGAGGTGGACCACTGGGTAGATTGCTGGGGTGAGAGGCCCCTAGGTGGAGGGCAAGGGGGCACCCTGGGGCCAATACTGCAAGTCCAGGGAGAGATGTGGACCCCTGAGTAGCTTGCTTTGGTCAGAGAACCCTAGGTGAAGGGCAAGGGGGCACCCTTGGGCCCGCACTGCAAGTCTAGGGAGAGACGTGGACCCCTGGGTAGCTTGCTGGGGTCAGAGGCCCCTAGATGGAGGGCAAGGGGGCACCCTGGGGCCTAAATTGCAAGTCCAGGGACAGAGGTGACCCCTGGGTAACTTGCTGGGGTCAGAGGCCCCTAGGTGGTGGGCAAGTGGGCACCCTGGGGCCTAAACTGCAAGTCCAGGGACAGAGGTGGACCCCTGGGTAGCTTGCTTAGGTCAAAGACCTCTAGGTAGAAGGCAAGGGGGCACCCTTGGGCCCGCACTGCAAGTCCAGGGACAGAGGTGGACCCCTGGGTAACTTGCTGGGGTCAGAGGCCCCTAGGTGGAGGGCCAGGGGCCACCCTGGGGCCTATACTGCAAGTCCAGGGACAGAGGTGGAACCCTGGGTAGCTTGCTGGGGTCAGGAACCCCTATGTGGAGAGCAAGGGGCCACCCTGGGGCCTATACTGCAAGTACAAGGAGAGAGGTGGACCCCTGGGTAGCTTGATGGGGTCAGAGACCTCTAGGTGGAGGGCAAAGGGGCACCCTGGGGCCTATACTGCAAGTCCAAGGAGAGAGGTGGAACAATGGGTAGCTTGCTGGGGTCAGAGGCCCCTAGGTGCAGGGCAAGGGGGCACCCTGGGGCCTATACTGCAAGTCCAGGGAGAGAGGTGGACCCCTGGGTAGCTTGCCGGGGTCACAGGCCCCTAGGTGGAGGGCAAGGGGGCACCCTGGAGCCTATACTGCAAGTCCAGGGAGAGAGGTGGACCCCTGGGTAGCTTGCTGGGGTCAGGGGCCCCAAGGTGGAAGGCCAGGGGCCACCCTGGGGCCTTTTCTGCAAGTCCAGGGAGAGAGGTGGACCCCTGGGTAGTTTGCTGGGGTCAGGAACCCCTATGTGGAGGGCAAGGGTCCACCCTGGGGCCTATACTGCAAGTCCAGGGAGAGAGGTGGACCCCTGGGTAGCTTTCTGGGGACAGAGGCCCCTAGGTGGAGGGCAAGGAGGCACCTTGGGGTCTTTACTGGAAGTCCAGGGACAGAGGTGGACCCCTGGGCAGCTTGCTGGGGTCAGAAGACTGCTAGGTGGAGGGCAAGGGGGCACCCTTGGGCCCACACTGCAAGTCCAGGGAGAGAGGTGGACCCCTGGGTAGCTTGCTGGGGTCAGAGGCCCCTATGAGGAGGGCAAGGGGGCACCCTGGGGCCTTTACTGCAAGTCCAGGGACAGAGGTGGACCCCTGGGTAACTTGCTATGGTCAGAGACCCTAGGTGGAGGGCAAGGGGGCACCCTGGGGCCTAAACTGCAAGTCCAGGGACAGAGGTGGACCCCTGGATAACTTGCTGGGGTCAGAGGCCCCTAGGTGGAGGGCCAGGGGCCACCCTAGGGCCTATACTGCAAGTTCAGGGACAGAGGTGGAGCACTGGGTAGCTTGCTGGGGAGAGAGGCCCCTAGGTGGAGGGCAAGGGGGCACCCTGGGGCCTTTTCTGCAAGTCCAGGGAGAGAGGTGGACCCCTGGGTAGTTTGCTGGGGTCAGGAACCCCTATGTGAAGGGCAAGGGTCCACCCTGGGGTCTATACTGCAAGTCCAAGGAGAGAGGTGGAACAATGGGTAGCTTGCTGGTGTTAGAGACCCCTAGGTGGAGGGCAAAGGGGCACCCTGGGACCTCTACTGCAAGTCCAGGGAGAGAGGTGGACCCCTGGGTAGCTTGCTGGGGTCAGAGGCCCCTATGTGGAGGGTAAGGGGGCACCTTGGGGCCCATACTGCAAGTCCCGGGAGAGAGGTGGACCACTGGGTAGCTTGCTGGGATCAGAGACCCCTATGTGAAGGGCAAGGGGGCACCCTTGGGCCTATACTGCAAGTCCAGGGAGAGAGGTGGACCCCTGCGTAGCTTGCTGGGGACAGAGGCCCCTAGGTGGAGGGCAAGGAGGCACCCTGGGGCCTTTACTGGAAGTCCAGGGACAGAGGTAGACCCCTGGGCAGCTTGCTGGGGTCAGAGGCCGCTAGGTGGAGGGCAAGGGGGCACCCTGGGGCCTAAACTGCAAGTCCAGGGACAGAGGTGACCCCTGGGTAACTTGCTGGGGTCAGAGGCCCCTATGTGCAGGGCAAGGGGCCACCTTGGGGCCTATACTGCAAGTCCAGGGAGAGTGGTGGACCCCTAGGTAGCTTGCCGGGGTCACAGGCCCCTAGGTGGAAGGCAAGGGGGCACCCTGGGGCCTATACTGCAATTCAAGGGAGAGAGGTGGACTCCTGGGTAGGTTGCTTGGTTCAGAGACCCGTATGTGTAGTGCAAGAGGGGCTTCCTGGGGCCTATACTGCAAGTCCAGGGAGAGAGGTGGACCCCTGGGTAGCTTGCTGGGGTCAGAGGCCCCTAGGTCGAGGGCAAGGATCCACCCTGGGGCCTATACTGCAAGTCCAGGGACAGAGGTGGACCACTGGGTAGCTTGCTTAGGTCAGAGACCCCTAGGTGGAGGGCAAGGGGGCACACTTGGGCCCGCACTGCAAGTCCAGGGAGATATGTGGACCCCTGGGTAGCTTGCTTAGGTCAAAGACCTCTAGGTAGAAGACAAGGGGGCACCCTTGGGCCCGCACTGCAAGTCCAGGGACAGATATGGACCCCTGGGTAACTTGCTGGGGTCAGAGGCCCCTAGGTGGACGGCAAGGGGGCACCCTGGGGCCTAAACTACAAGTCCAGGGACAGAGGAGGACCCCTGGGTAACTTGCTGGGGTCAGAGGCCCCTAGGTGGAGGGCCAGGGGCCACCCTGGGGCCTATACTGCAAGTCCAGGGACAGAGGTGGAACCCTGGGTAGCTTGCTGGGGTCAGGAACCCCTATGTGGAGAGCAAGGGGCCACCCTGGGGCCTATACTGCAAGTACAAGGAGAGAGGTGGACCCCTGGGTAGCTTGATGGGGTCAGAGACCTCTAGGTGGAGGGCAAAGGGGCACCCTGGGGCCTATACTGCAAGTCCAAGGAGAGAGGTGGAACAATGGGTAGCTTGCTGGGGTCAGAGGCCCCTACGTGCAGGGCAAGGGGGCACCCTGGGGCCTATACTGCAAGTCCAGGGAGAGAGGTGGACCCCTGGGTAGCTTGCCGGGGTCACAGGCCCCTAGGTGGAGGGCAAGGGGGCACCCTGGAGCCTATACTGCAAGTCCAGGGAGAGAGGTGGACCCCTGGGTAGCTTGCTGGGGTCAGGGGCCCCAAGGTGGAAGGCCAGGGGCCACCCTGGGGCCTTTTCTGCAAGTCCAGGGAGAGAGGTGGACCCCTGGGTAGTTTGCTGGGGTCAGGAACCCCTATGTGGAGGGCAAGGGTCCACCCTGGGGCCTATACTGCAAGTCCAGGGAGAGAGGTGGACCCCTGGGTAGCTTTCTGGGGACAGAGGCCCCTAGGTGGAGGGCAAGGAGGCACCTTGGGGTCTTTACTGGAAGTCCAGGGACAGAGGTGGACCCCTGGGCAGCTTGCTGGGGTCAGAGGCCGCTAGGTGGAGGGCAAGGGGGCACCCTGGGGCCTTTTCTGCAAGTCCAGGGAGAGAGGTGGACCCCTGGGTAGTTTGCTGGGGTCAGGAACCCCTATGTGGAGGGCAAGGGTCCACCCTGGGGTCTATACTGCAAGTCCAAGGAGAGAGGTGGAACAATGGGTAGCTTGCTGGTGTTAGAGACCCCTAGGTGGAGGGCAAAGGGGCACCCTGGGACCTCTACTGCAAGTCCAGGGAGAGAGGTGGACCCCTGGGTAGCTTGCTGGGGTCAGAGGCCCCTAGGTGCAGGGCAAGGGGGCACCCTGGGGCCTATACTGCAAGTCCAGGGAGAGAGGTGGACCCCTGGGTAGATAGCCGGGGTCACAGGCCCCTAGGTGGAGGGCAAGGGGGCACCCTGGAGCCTATACTGCAAGTCCAGGGAGAGAGGTGGACCCCTGGGTAGCTTGCTGGGGTCAGAGGCCCCTATGTGGAGGGTAAGGGGGCACCTTGGGGCCCATACTGCAAGTCCCGGGAGAGACGTGGACCACTGGGTAGCTTGCTGGGATCAGAGACCCCTATGTGAAGGGCAAGGGGGCACCCTTGGGCCTATACTGAAAGTCCAGGGAGGAAAGTGGACTCTGGGTAGCTTGCTTAGTTCAGAGGCCCCTGGGTGGAGGGCAAGGGGGCACCCTGGGGCCTATACAGCAAGTCCAGGGAGAGAGGTGGACCCCTGAGTAGCTTGTTGGGGTCAGAGGCCCCTACGTGGAGGGCAAGGGGGCACCCTTGGGCCTATACTGCAAGTCCAGTGAGGAAGGTGGACTCTGGGTAGCTTGCTCTGTTCAGAGGCCCCTGGGTGGAGGGCAAGGGGGCACCCTGGGGCCTATACTGCAAGTCCAGGAAAAGAGGTGGACCCCTGGGTAGCCTGCTGGGGTCAGGGGCCCCAAGGTGGAAGGCCAGGGGCCACCCTGGGGCCTATACTGCAAGTCCAGGGACAGAGGAGGATCACTGGGTAGCTTGCTGGGGAGAGAAGCCCCTAGGTGGAGTGCAAGGGGGCACCCTGGGGCCTACACTGCAAGTCCAAGGAGAGAGGTGGACCCCTGGGTAGCTTGATGGGGTCAGAGACCTCTAGGTGGAGGGCAAAGGGGCACCCTGGGGCCTATACTGCAAGTCCAAGGAGAGAGGTGGAACAATGGGTAGCGTGCTGGGGTCAGAGACCCCAATGTGGAGTGTAAGGGGGCACCCTGGGGCCTTTACTACAAGTCCAGGGAGAGAGGTGGACCCCTGGGTAATTTGCTGGGTTCATAGACCCCTAAGTGGAGGGCAAGGAGGCACCCTGGGTCCTTTAATGGAAGTCCAGGGACAGAGGTGGACCCCTGGGCAGCTTGCTGGGGTCAGAGGCCCATAGGTGGAGGGCAAGGGGGCACCCTTGGGCCCACACTGCAAGTCCAGGGAGAGAGGTGGACCCCTTGGTAGCTTGCTGGGGTCAGAGACCCCTACGTGAAAGGCCAGGGGGCACCCTGGGGCCTATACTTCAAGTCCAGGGAGGAAGGTGGATTCTGGGTAGCTTGCTGGGTTCAGAGGCCCCTAGGTGGAGGGCAAGGGGGCACCTTGGGGCCTATACTGCAAGTCCAGGGACAGAGGTGGACCACTGGGTAGCTTGCGGGGGTGAGAGGCCCCTAGGTGGAGTGCAAGGGGGCACACTGGGGCCTCTAATGGTAGTCCAGGGACAGATGTGGACCCCTGGGTAGCTTGTTGTTGTCCGAGGCCCCTAGGTGGAGGGCTAGGGGGCACCCTTGGGCCAGCAATGCAAGTCCAGGGAGAGAGGTGGACCCCTGGGTAGCTTGCTGGGGTCAGAGACCCCAATGTGGAGGGCAAAGGGGCACCCTGGGACCTATACTGCAAGTCCAGGGAGAGAGGTGGACCCCTGGGTGGCTTGCTGGGCTCAGAGGCCCCTAGGTGGAGGGCAAGGGGGCACCCTGGGGCCTACACTGCAATTCCAGGGAGAGAGGTGGACTCCTGGGTAGGTTGCTGGGTTCAGAGACCCCTAGGTGCAGGGCAAGGGGGCACCCTGGGTTCTATACTGCAAGTCCAGGGAGAGAGGTGGACCCCTAGGTAGCTTGCCGGGGTCACAGGCCCCTAGGTGGAGGGCAAGGGGGCACCCTGGGGACTATACTGCAAGTCCAGGGACAGAGGTGGACCCCTGGGCAGCTTGCTGGGGTCAGAGGCCGCTAGGTGGAGGGCAAGGGGGCACCCTTGGGCCCACACTGCAAGTCCAGGGAGAGAGGTGGACCCCTGGGTAGCTTGCTGGGGTCAGAGGCCCCTATGAGGAGGGCAAGGGGGCACCCTGGGGCTTATACTGCAAGTCCAGGGAGAGAGGTGGACTCCTGGGTAGGTTGCCGGTTCAGAGACCCCTAGGTGGAGGGCAAGGGGGCACCCTGGGGCCTTTACTGCAAGTCCAGGAACAGAGGTGGACCCCTGGGTAACTTGCTGGGGTCAGAGACCCTAGGTGGAGGGCAAGGGGGCACCCTGGGGCCTAAACTGCAAGTCCAGGGACAGAGGTGGACCCCTGGATAACTTGCTGGGGTCAGAGGCCCCTAGGTGGAGGGCCAGGGGCCACCCTGGGGCCTATACTGCAAGTTCAGGGACAGAGGTGGAGCACTGGGTAGCTTGCTGGGGAGAGAGGCCCCTAGGTGGAAGGCAAGGGGGCACCCTGGGGCCTTTTCTGCAAGTCCAGGGAGAGAGGTGGACCCCTGGGTAGTTTGCTGGGGTCAGGAACCCCTAGGTGGAGTGCAAGGGTCCACCCTGGGGTCTATACTGCAAGTCCAAGGAGAGAGGTGGAACAATGGGTAGCTTGCTGGTGTTAGAGACCCCTAGGTGGAGGGCAAAGGGGCACCCTGGGACCTATACTGCAAGTCCAGGGAGAGAGGTGGACCCCTGGGTAGCTTGCTGGGGTCAGAGGCCCCTAGGTGCAGGGCAAGGGGGCACCCTGGGGCCTATACTGCAAGTCCAGGGAGAGAGGTGGACCCCTGGGTAGCTTGCCGGGGTCACAGGCCCCTAGGTGGAGGGCAAGGGGGCACCCTGGAGCCTATACTGCAAGTCCAGGGAGAGAGGTGGACCCCTGGGTAGCTTGCTGGGGACAGAGGCCCCAAGGTGGAAGGCCAGGGGCCACCCTGGGGCCTATACTGCAAGTCCAGGGACAGAGGAGGAGCACTGGGTAGCTTGCTGGGGAGAGAGGCCCCTAGGTGGAGTGCAGAGGGCACCCCAGGGCCTACACTGCAAGTCCAGGGAGAGAGGTGGAACCCTGGGTAGCTTGCTGGGGTCAGAGACCCCAATGTGGAGTGCAAGGGGGCACCCTGGGGCCTATACTGCAAGTCCAGGGAGAGAGGTGGACCCTTGGGTAGCTTGCTGGGGACAGAGGCCCCTAGGTGGAGGGCAAAGAGGCACCCTGGGGCCTTTACTGGAAGTCCAGTTAGAGAGGTGGACCCCTGGGCAGCTTGCTGGGGTCAGAGGCCCCTGGGTGGAGGGCAAGGGGGCACGCTTGGGCCTAAACTGCAAGTCCAGGGACAGAGGAGGACCCCTGGGTAACTTGCTGGGGTCATAGGCCCCTAGGTGGAGGGCCAGGGGCCACCCTGGGGCCTATACTGCAAGTCCAGGGACAGAGGTGGAGCACTGGGTAGCTTGCTGGGGTCAGAGGCCCCTAGGTGGAGGGCAAGGGGGCACCCTGGGGCCTATACTGCAAGTCCAAGGAGAAAGGTGGAACAATGGGTAGCTTGCTGGTGTTAGAGGCCCCTAGGTGGAGGGCAAAGGGGCACCCTGGGGCCTATACTGCAAGACCAGGGAGAGAGGTGGACCCCTGGGTAGCTTGCTGGGGTCAGAGGCCCCAATGTGGAGTGCAAGTGGGCACCCTGGGGCCTATACTGCAAGTCCAGGGAGAGAGGTGGACCCCTGGGTAGCTTGCTGGGGACAGAGGCCCCTAGGTGGAGGGCAAGGAGGCACCTTGGGGTCTTTACTGGAAATCCAGGGACAGAGGTGGACCCCTGGGCAGCTTGCTGGGGTCAGAGGCCGCTAGGTGGAGGGCAAGGGGGCACCCTTGGGCCCACACTGCAAGTCCAGAGAGAGAGGTGGACTCCTGGGTAATTTGCTGGGTTCATAGACCCCTAGGTGGAGGGCAAGGGGGCACCCTGGGGCCTTTACTGCAAGTCCAGGGACAGAGGTGGACCCCTGGGTAACTTGCTGGGGTCAGAGGCCCCTAGGTGGAGGGCCAGGGGCCACCCTGGGGCCTATACTGCAAGTTCAGGGACAGAGGTGGAGCACTGGGTAGCTTGCTGGGGAGAGAGGCCTCTAGGTGGAGGGCAAGGGGGCACCCTGGGGCCTTTTCTGCAAGTCCAGGGAGAGAGGTGGACCCCTGGGTAGTTTGCTGGGGTCAGGAACCCCTATGTGGAGTGCAAGGGTCCACCCTGAGGACTATACTGCAAGTCCAAGGAGAGAGGTGGACGCCTGGGTAGCTTGATGGGGTCTGAGACCTCTAGGTGGAGGGCAAAGGAGCACCCTGGGGCCTATACTGCAAGTCCAAGGAGAGAGGTGGAACAATGGGTAGCTTGCTGGTGTTAGAGACCCCTAGGTGGAGGGCAAAGGGGCAACCTGGGACCTTTACTGCAAGTTCAGGGAGAGAGGTGGACCCCTGAATAGCTTGCTGGGGTCAGAGGCCCCTAGGTGGAGGGCAAGGGGGCACCCTTGGGCCCACACTGCAAGTCTAGGGAGAGAGGTGGACCCCTGGGTAGCTTGCTGGGGACAGAGGCCCCTAGGTGGAGGGCAATGGGGCCACCCTGGGGCCTATACTGCAAGTCCAGGGACAGAGGAGGAGCACTGGGTAGCTTGCTGGGGAGAGAGGCCCCTAGGTGGAGTGCAGAGGGCACCCCAGGGCCTACACTGCAAGTCCAGGGAGAGAGGTGGAACCCTGGGTAGATTGCTGGGGTCAGAGACCCCAATGTGGAGTGCAAGGGGGCACCCTGGGGCCTATACTGCAAGTCCAGGGAGAGAGGTGGACCCTTGGGTAGCTTGCTGGGGACAGAGGCCCCTAGGTGGAGGGCAAAGAGGCACCCTGGGGCCTTTACTGGAAGTCCAGTTAGAGAGGTGGACCCCTGGGCAGCTTGCTGGGGTCAGAGGCCCCTGGGTGGACGGCAAGGGGGCACCCTTGGGCCTAAACTGCAAGTCCAGGGAGAGAGGTGGACCCCTGGGTAGCTTGCTGGGGTCAAAGGCCCCTAGGTGGAGCCCAAGGGGGCACCCTGGGCCCTAAACTGCAAGTCCAGGGACAGAGGTGGACCCCTGGGCAGCTTGCTGGGGTCAGAGGCCGCTAGGTGGAGGGCAAGGGGGCACCCTTGGGCCCACACTGCAAGTCCAGAGAGAGAGGTGGACTCCTGGGTAATTTGCTGGGTTCAGAGACCCCTAGGTGGAGGGCAAGGGGGCACCCTGGGGCCTTTACTGCAAGTCCAGGGACAGAGGTGGACCCCTGGGTAACTTGCTGGGGTCAGAGGCCCCTAGGTGGTGGGAAAGGGGGCACCCTGGGGCCTAAACTGCAAGTCCAGGGACAGAGGTGGACCCCTGGATAACTTGCTGGGATCAGAGGCCCCTAGGTGGAGGGCCAGGGGCCACCCTGGGGCCTATACTGCAAGTTCAGGGACAGAGGTGGAGCACTGGGTAGCTTGCTGGGGAGAGAGGCCTCTAGGTGGAGGGCAAGGGGGCACCCTGGGGCCTTTTCTGCAAGTCCAGGGAGAGAGGTGGACCCCTGGGTAGTTTGCTGGGGTCAGGATCCCCTATGTGGAGTGCAAGGGTCCACCCTGGGGTCTATACTGCAAGTCCAAGGAGAGAGGTGGACTCCTGGGTAGCTTGATGGGGTCTGAGACCTCTAGGTGGAATGCAAAGGAGCACCCTGGGGCCTATACTGCAAGTCCAAGGAGAGAGGTGGAAAAATGGGTAGCTTGCTGGTGTTAGAGACCCCTAGGTGGAGGGCAAAGGGGCAACCTGGGACCTTTACTGCAAGTTCAGGGAGAGAGGTGGACCCCTGGGTAGCTTGCTGGGGTCAGAGGCCCCTAGGTGGAGGGCAAGGGGGCACCCTTGGGCCCACACTGCAAGTCCAGGGAGAGAGGTGGACCCCTGGGTAGCTTGCTGGGGTAAGAGGCCCCTAGGTGGAGCGCAATGGGGGCACCCTGGGGCCTTTACTGCAAGTCCAGGGAGAGAGGTGGACCCCTGGGTAGCTTGCTCTGTTCAGAGGCCCCTGGGTGGAGGGCAAGGGGGCACCCTGGGGCCTATACTGCAAGTCCAGGGAGAGAGGTGGACCCCTGAGTAGCTTGTTGGGGTCAAAGGCCCCTAGGTGGAGGGCAAGGCAGCACCCTGGGGCCTATACTGCAAGTCCAGGAAAAGAGGTGGACCCCTGGGTAGCTTGCTGGGGTCAGGGGCCCCAAGGTGGAAGGCCAGGGGCCACCCTGGGGCCTATACTGCAAGTCCAGGGACAGAGTAGGAGCACTGGGTAGCTTGCTGGGGAGAGAGGCCCCTAGGTGGAGTGCAAGGGGCCACCCTGGGGCCTATACTGCAAGTCCAAGGAGAGATGTGGACCCTTGGGTAGCTTGATGGGGTCAGAGACCTCTAGGTGGAGGGCAAAGGGGCACCCTGGGGCCTAAACTGCAAGTCCAGGGAGAGAGGTGGACCCCTGGGTAACTTGCTGGGGTCAGACGCCCCTAGGTGGAGGGCCAGGGGCCTCCTTGGGGCTTATACTGCAAGTCCAGGGACAGAGGTGGAACACTGGGTAGCTTGCTGGGGAGAGAGGCCCCTAGGTGGAGGGCAAGGGGGCACCCTGGGGCCTAAATTGCAAGTCAAGGGACAAAGGTGGACCCCTGGGTAACTTGCTGGGGTCAGAGGCCCCTAGGTGGAGGGCCAAGGGCCACCCTGGGGCCTATACTGCAAGTCCAGGGACAGAGGTGGAGCACTGGATAGCTTGCTGGGGAGAGAGGCCCATAGGTGGAGGGCAAGGGGGCACCCTGGGGCCTATACTACAAGTTCAGGGAGAGAGGTGGAACCCTGGGCAGCTTGCTGGGGTCAGAGGCCCCTAGGTGGAGGTTAAGGAGGCACCCTGGGGCCTTTACTGGAAGTCCAGGGACAGAAGTGGACCCCTGGGCAGCTTGCTGAGGTCAGAGGTCCCTAGGTGCAGGGCAAGGAGGCACCCTGGGGCCTAAACTTCAAGTCTAGGGACAGAGGTGGACTCCTGGGCAGCTTGCTGGGGTCAGAGGAACCTAGGTGGAGTGCCAGGGGGCACCCTGGGGCCTATACTGCAAATCCAGGGAGAAAGGTGAACCCCTGGGTAGCTTGCTGGGGCCAGAGACCCCAATATGGAGTGCAAGGGGGCACCCTGGGGCCTATACTGCAAGTCCAGGGAGAGAGGTGGACCCTTGGGTAGGTTGCTGGGGTCAGAGACCCCTATGTGGAGTGCAAGGGTGCTTCCTGGGGTCTATACTGCAAGTCCTGGGAGAGAGGTCGACCCCGGGGTAGCTTGCTGGGGTCAGAGGCCCCTAGGTGGAGGGCAAGGAGGCACCCTGGGGCCTATACTGGAAGTCCAGGGACAGAGGTGGACCCCTGGGTAGCTTGCTGGGGTCAGAGGCCCCTAGGTGGAGGGCAAGGGGGCACACTTGGGCCCACACTGCAAGTCCAAGGAGAGAGGTGGACCCCTGGGTAGCTTGCTGGGGTCAGAGGCCCCTAGGTGGAGCGCAAGGGAGCACCTTGGGGCCTATACTGCAAGTCCAGGGAGAAAGGTGGACCCCTGGGTAGCTTGCTTGGGTCAGAGACCCCTACGTGAAGGGCAAGGGGGCACCCTTGGGCCTATACTTCAAGTCCAGGGAGGAAGGTGGTTTCTGGGTAGCTTGCTGGGTTCAGAGGCCCCTAGGTGGAGGGCAAGGGGGCACCCTGGGGCCTATACTGTAAGTCCAGGGAAAGAGATTGACCCCAGGGTAGCTTGCTGGGGTCAGAGGCCCCTAGGCGGTGGGCAAGGGGGCACCCTGGGGCCTAAATTTCAAGTCCAGGGACAAAGGTGGACCCCTGGGTAACTTGCTGGGGTCAGAGGCCCCTAGGTGGAGGGCCAAGGGCCACCCTGGGGCCTATACTGCAAGTCCAGGGACAGAGGTGGAGCACTGGATAGCTTGCTGGGGAGAGAGGCCCCTAGGTGGAGGGCAAGGGGGCACCCTGGGGCCTATACTGCAAGTCCAGGGAGAGAGGTGGACCCCTGGTTAGCTTGCTGGGGTCAGGAACCCCTATGTGGAGTGCAAGGGGCCACACTTGGACCAACAATGCAAGTCCAGGGAGAGAGGTGGACCCCTGGGTAGCTTGCTTGGGTCAGAGACCCCTACGTGAAGGGCAAGGGGGCACCCTTGGGCCTATACTTCAAGTCCAGGGAGGAAGGTGGTTTCTGGGTAGCTTGCTAGGTTCAGAGGCCCCTAGGTGGAGGGCAAGGGGGCACCCTGGGGCCTATACTGCAAGTCTAGGGAGAGAGGTGGACCCCTGGGTAGCCTGTCGGGGTTAGAGGCCCCTAGGTGGAGGGCAAGGCGGCACCCTGGGGCCTATACTGTAAGTCCAGGGAAAGAGGTTGACCCCTGGGTAGCTTGCTGGGGTCAGAGGTCCCTAGGTGGAGGGCAAGGGGGCACCCTGGGGCCTAAACTGCAAGTCCAGGGACAGAGGTGGACCCCTGGGTAACTTGCTGGGGTCAGAGGCCCCTAGGCGGTGGGCAAGGGGGCACCCTGGGGCCTAAACTGCAAGTCCAGGGACAGAGGTGGACCCCTGGGTAGCTTGCTGGGGTCAGAGGCCCCTATGTGGAGGGTAAGGGGGCACCCTGGGGCCTAAACTGCAAGTCCAGGGAGAGAGGTGGACCCCTGGGTAGCTTGCTGGGGTCAGAGGCCCCTAGGTGGAGGGAAAGGGGGCACCCTGGGGCCTACACTGCAATTCCAGTGAGAGAGGTGGACTCCTGGGTAGGTTGCTGGGTTCAGAGACCCCTAGGTCGAGGGCAAGGAGGCACCCTGGGGCCTATACTGCAAGTCCAGGGACAGAGGTGGACCACTGAGTAGCTTGCTGGGGTCAGAGGCCCCTTGGTCGAGGGCAAGGAGGCACCCTGGGGCCTATACTGCAAGTCCAGGGACAGAGGTGGACCACTGGGTAGCTTGCTTGGGTGAGAGGCCTCCTAGGTGGAGGGCAAGGGGGCACCATGGGGCCTATACTGCAAGTCCAGGGAGAGAGGTGGACCCCTGGGTAGCTTGCTGGGGTCAGAGGCCCCTAGGTCGAGGGCAAGGAGGCACCCTGGGGCCTATACTGCAAGTCCAGGGACAGAGGTGGACCACTGGGTAGTTTGCTGGGGTGAGAGGCCTGCTAGGTGGAGAGCAAGGGGGCACCCTGGAGCTTATACTGCAAGTCTAGGGAAAGATGTGGACCCCTGGGTAGCTTGCTTGGGTCAGAGACCCCTAGGTGAAGGCAAGGGGGCAACCTTGGGCCCGCACTGCAAGTCCAGGGAGAGAGGTGGACCCCTGGGTAGCTTGCTGGGGTCAAAGGCCCCTAGGTGGAGGGCAAGGGGGCACCCTGGGCCCTAAACTGCAAGTCCAGGGACAGAGGTGGACCCCTGGGTAACTTGCTGGGGTCAGAGGCCGCTAGGTGGAGGGCAAGGGGGCACCCTGGGGCCTAAACTGCAAGTCCAGGGACAAAGGTGGACCCCTGGGTTACTTGCTGGGGTCAGAGGCATCTAGGTGGAGGGCCAAGGGCCACCCTGGGGCCTATACTGCAAGTTCAGGGACAGAGGTGGAGCACTGGATAGCTTGCTGGGGAGAGAGGCCCCTAGGTGGAGGGCAAGGGGGCACCCTGGGGCCTAAACTGCAAGCCCAGGGAGAGAGGTGGACCCCTGGGTAACTTGCTGGGGTCAGAGGCCCCTAGGTGGAGGGCCAGGGGCCACCCTGGGGCCTATACTGCAAGTCCAGGGAGAGAGGTGGAGCACTGGGTAGCTTGCTGGGGTCAGGAACCCCTATGTAGAGTGCAAGGGGCCACCCTGGGGCCTATACTGCAAGTCCAGGGAGAGAGGTGGACCCCTGGGTAGCTTGCCGGGGTCACAGGCCCCTAGGTGGAGGGCAAGGGGGCACCCTGGGGCCTATACTGCAAGTCCAGGAAGTGAGATGGACCCCTGGGTAGCTTGCCGGGGTCAGAGACCACAATGTGGAGTGCAAGGGGGCACCCTGGTGCCCATAGTGCAAGTCCAGGGAGAGAGGTGGACCCCTGGGTAGCTTGCTGGGGACAGAGGCCCCAATGTGGAGTGCAAGGGGGCACCCTGGGGCCTATACTGCAAGTCCAGGGAGAGAGGTGGACCCCTGGGTAGCTTGCTTGGGACAGAGGCCCCTAGGTGGAGGGCAAAGGGGCACCCTTGGGCCCACACTGCAAGTCCAGGGAGAGAGGTGGACCCCTGAGTAGCTTGCTGGGGTCAGAGGCCCCTATGTGGAGGGTAAGGGGTCACCTTGTGGCCCATACTGCAAGTCCAGGGAGAGAGGTGGACCCCTGGGTAGCTTGCTGGGGTGAGAGACCCCAATATGGAGTGCAAGGGGGCACCCTGGGGCCTATACTGCAAGTCCAGGGAGAGAGGTCGACCCCTAGGTAGCTTGCTGGGGTCAGATGCCCCTAGGTGGAGTGCAAGGAGGCACCCTGGGGCCTATACTGCAAGTCCAGGGACAGAGGTGGACCACTGGTTAGCTTGCTGGGGTCAGAGGCCCCTAGGTGGAGGGCAAGGGGGCACCCTGGGGCCTATACTGCAAGTCCAGGGAGAGAGGTGGACCCCTGAGTAGCTTGTTGGGGTCAGAGGCCCCTAGGTGGAGGGCAAGGCAGCACCCTGGGGCCTATACTGCAAGACCAGGAAAAGAGGTATACCCCTGGGTAGCTTGCTGGGGTCAGAGGCCCCTAGGTGGAAGGCCAGGGGCCACCGTGGGGCCTATACTGCAAGTCCAGGGACAGAGGTGGAGCACTGGGTAGCTTGCTGGGGAGAGAGGCCCCTAGGTGGAGTGCAAGGGTGCACCCTGGGGCCTACACTGCAAGTCCAAGGAGAGAGGTGGACCCCTGGGTAGCTTGATGGGGTCAGAGACCTCTAGGTGGAGGGCAAAGGGGCACCCTGGGGCCTACACTGCAAGTTTAAGGAGAGAGGTGGAACAATGGGTAGCTTGCTGGTGTTAGAGGCCCCTAAGTGGAGGGCAAAGGGGCACCCTGGGGCCTATACTGCAAGACCAGGGAGAGAGGTGGACCCCTGGGTAGCTTGCTGGGGTCAGAGGCCCCTAAGTGGAAGGCCAGGGGCCACCCTGGGGCCTATACTCCAAGTCCAGGGACAGAGGTGGAGCACTGGGTAGCTTGCTGGGGAGAGAGGCCCCTAGGTGGAGTGCAAGGGGGCACCCTAGGGCCTACACTGCAAGTCCAAGGAGAGAGGTGGACCCCTGGGTAGCTTGATGGGGTCAGAGACCTCTAGGTGGAGGGCAAAGGGGCACCCTGGGGCCTACACTGCAAGTCCAAGGAGAGAGGTGGAACAATGGGTAGCTTGCTGGTGTTAGAGGCCCCTAAGTGGAGGGCAAAGGGGCACCCTGGGGCCTATACTGCAAGACCAGGGAGAGAGGTGGACCCCTGGGTAGCTTGCTGGGGTCAGAGGCCCCTGGGTGGAGGGCAAGGGGGAGACCTGGGGCCTATACTGCAAGTCCAGGGAGAGAGGTGGACCCCTGAGTAGCTTGCTGGGGTCAGAGACCCCATTGTGGAGTGTAAGGGGGCTTCCTGGGGCCTATACTACAAGTCCAGGGAGAGAGGTGGACCCCTGGGTAGCTTGCTGGGGACAGAGGCCCCTAAGTGGAGGGCAACGAGGCACCCTGGGGCCTTTACTAGAAGTCCAGGGACAGAGGTTAACCCCTGGGCAGCTTGCTGGGGTCAGAGGCCCCTAGGTGGAGGGCAAGGGGGCACCCTTGGGCCCACACTGCAAGTCCAGGGTGAGAGGTGGACCCCTGGGTAGCTTGCTGGGGTCAGAGACCCCTACGTGAAGGGCAAGGGGGCACCCTTGGGCCTATACTTCAAGTCCAGGGAGGAAGGTGGATTCTGGGTAGCTTGCTGGGTTCAGAGGCCCCTAGGTGGAGGGCAAGGGGGCACCTTGGGGCCTATACTGCAAGTCCAGGGAGAGAGGTGGACCCCTGGGTAGCCTGCTGGGGTCAGAGGCCCCTAGGTCGAGAGCAAGGAGACACCCTGGGGCCTATCCTGCAAGTCCAGGGACAGAGGTGGACCCCTGGGTAGCTTGCTGGGGGCAGAGACCCCAATATTGAGTGCAAGGGGGCACCCTGGGGCCTATACTGCAAGTCCAGGGACAGAGGTGGACCACTGGGTAGTTTGCTGGGGTGAGAGGCCTGCTAGGTGGAGAGCAAGGGGGCACCCTGGAGCTTATACTGCAAGTCTAGGGAAAGATGTGGACCCCTGGGTAGCTTGCTTGGGTCAGAGACCCCTAGGTGAAGGCAAGGGGGCAACCTTGGGCCCGCACTGCAAGTCCAGGGAGAGAGGTGGACCCCTGGGTAGCTTGCTGGGGTCAAAGGCCCCTAGGTGGAGCCCAAGGGGGCACCCTGGGCCCTAAACTGCAAGTCCAGGGACAGAGGTGGACCCCTGGGTAACTTGCTGGGGTCAGAGGCCGCTAGGTGGAGGGCAAGGGGGCACCCTGGGGCCTAAACTGCAAGTCCAGGGACAAAGGTGGACCCCTGGGTTACTTGCTGGGGTCAGAGGCATCTAGGTGGAGGGCCAAGGGCCACCCTGGGGCCTATACTGCAAGTTCAGGGACAGAGGTGGAGCACTGGATAGCTTGCTGGGGAGAGAGGCCCCTAGGTGGAGGGCAAGGGGGCACCCTGGGGCCTAAACTGCAAGCCCAGGGAGAGAGGTGGACCCCTGGGTAACTTGCTGGGGTCAGAGGCCCCTAGGTGGAGGGCCAGGGGCCACCCTGGGGCCTATACTGCAAGTCCAGGGAGAGAGGTGGAGCACTGGGTAGCTTGCTGGGGTCAGGAACCCCTATGTAGAGTGCAAGGGGCCACCCTGGGGCCTATACTGCAAGTCCAGGGAGAGAGGTGGACCCCTGGGTAGCTTGCCGGGGTCACAGGCCCCTAGGTGGAGGGCAAGGGGGCACCCTGGGGCCTATACTGCAAGTCCAGGAAGTGAGATGGACCCCTGGGTAGCTTGCCGGGGTCAGAGACCACAATGTGGAGTGCAAGGGGGCACCCTGGTGCCCATAGTGCAAGTCCAGGGAGAGAGGTGGACCCCTGGGTAGCTTGCTGGGGACAGAGGCCCCAATGTGGAGTGCAAGGGGGCACCCTGGGGCCTATACTGCAAGTCCAGGGAGAGAGGTGGACCCCTGGGTAGCTTGCTTGGGACAGAGGCCCCTAGGTGGAGGGCAAAGGGGCACCCTTGGGCCCACACTGCAAGTCCAGGGAGAGAGGTGGACCCCTGAGTAGCTTGCTGGGGTCAGAGGCCCCTATGTGGAGGGTAAGGGGTCACCTTGTGGCCCATACTGCAAGTCCAGGGAGAGAGGTGGACCCCTGGGTAGCTTGCTGGGGTGAGAGACCCCAATATGGAGTGCAAGGGGGCACCCTGGGGCCTATACTGCAAGTCCAGGGAGAGAGGTCGACCCCTAGGTAGCTTGCTGGGGTCAGATGCCCCTAGGTGGAGTGCAAGGAGGCACCCTGGGGCCTATACTGCAAGTCCAGGGACAGAGGTGGACCACTGGTTAGCTTGCTGGGGTCAGAGGCCCCTAGGTGGAGGGCAAGGGGGCACCCTGGGGCCTATACTGCAAGTCCAGGGAGAGAGGTGGACCCCTGAGTAGCTTGTTGGGGTCAGAGGCCCCTAGGTGGAGGGCAAGGCAGCACCCTGGGGCCTATACTGCAAGACCAGGAAAAGAGGTATACCCCTGGGTAGCTTGCTGGGGTCAGAGGCCCCTAGGTGGAAGGCCAGGGGCCACCGTGGGGCCTATACTGCAAGTCCAGGGACAGAGGTGGAGCACTGGGTAGCTTGCTGGGGAGAGAGGCCCCTAGGTGGAGTGCAAGGGTGCACCCTGGGGCCTACACTGCAAGTCCAAGGAGAGAGGTGGACCCCTGGGTAGCTTGATGGGGTCAGAGACCTCTAGGTGGAGGGCAAAGGGGCACCCTGGGGCCTACACTGCAAGTTTAAGGAGAGAGGTGGAACAATGGGTAGCTTGCTGGTGTTAGAGGCCCC
Organism: Danio rerio; assembly: GCF_052040795.2. Taxonomy (NCBI): domain Eukaryota; kingdom Metazoa; phylum Chordata; class Actinopteri; order Cypriniformes; family Danionidae; genus Danio; species Danio rerio. The sequence goes on along the minus strand of NC_141024.2, from coordinate 30,644,809 downwards.
TAAGTGGAGGGCAAAGGGGCACCCTGGGGCCTATACTGCAAGACCAGGGAGAGAGGTGGACCCCTGGGTAGCTTGCTGGGGTCAGAGGCCCCTAAGTGGAAGGCCAGGGGCCACCCTGGGGCCTATACTCCAAGTCCAGGGACAGAGGTGGAGCACTGGGTAGCTTGCTGGGGAGAGAGGCCCCTAGGTCGAGAGCAAGGAGACACCCTGGGGCCTATCCTGCAAGTCCAGGGACAGAGGTGGACCCCTGGGTAGCTTGCTGGGGGCAGAGACCCCAATATTGAGTGCAAGGGGGCACCCTGGGGCCTATACTGCAAATCCAGGGAGAGAGGTGGACCCCTGGGTAGCTTGCTGGGGTCAGGAACCCTTATGTGGAGTGCAAGGGGCTACCCTGGGGTCTATACTGCAAGTCCAAGGAGAGAGGTGGACCACTGGGTAGCTTGATGGGGTCAGAGACCTCTAGGTGGAGGGCAAAGGGGCACCCTGGGGCTTATACTGCAAGTCCAAGGAGAGAGGTGGAACAATGGGTACCTTGCTGGGGTCAGAGGCCCCTAAGTTGAAGGCCAGGGGCCACCCTGGGGCCTATACTGCAAGTCCAGGGACAGAGGTGGAGCACTGGGTAGCTTGCTGGGGAGAGAGGCCCCTAGGTGGAGTGCAAGGGGGCACCCTAGGGCCTACACTGCAAGTCCAAGGAGAGAGGTGGACCCCTGGGTAGCTTGATGGGGTCAGAGACCTCTAGGTGGAGGGCAAAGGGGCACCCTGGGGCCTATACTGCAAGTCCAAGGAGAGAGGTGGAACAATGGGTAGCTTGCTGGTGTTAGAGGCCCCTAAGTGGAGGGCAAAGGGGCACCCTGGGGCCTATACTGCAAGACCAGGGAGAGAGGTGGACCCCTGGGTAGCTTGCTGGGGTCAGAGGCCCCTAGGTGGAGGGCAAGGGGGAGACCTGGGGCCTATACTGCAAGTCCAGGGAGAGAGGTGGACCCCTGCGTAGCTTGCTGGGGTCAGAGACCCCATTGTGGAGTGTAAGGGGGCTTCCTGGGGCCTATACTACAAGTCCAGGGAGAGAGGTGGACCCCTGGGTAGCTTGCTGGGGACAGAGGCCCCTAAGTGGAGGGCAACGAGGCACCCTGGGGCCTTTACTAGAAGTCCAGGGACAGAGGTTAACCCCTGGGCAGCTTGCTGGGGTCAGAGGCCCCTAGGTGGAGGGCAAGGGGGCACCCTTGGGCCCACACTGCAAGTCCAGGGAGAGAGTTGGACCCCTGGGTAGCTTGCTGGGGTCAGAGAACCCTACGTGAAGGGCAAGGGGGCACCCTTGGGCCTATACTTCAAGTCCAGGGAGGAAGGTGGATTCTGGGTAGCTTGCTGGGTTCAGAGGCCCCTAGGTGGAGGGCAAGGGGGCACCTTGGGGCCTATACTGCAAGTCCAGGGAGAGAGGTGGACCCCTGGGTAGCCTGCTGGGGTCAGAGGCCCCTAGGTCGAGGGCAAGGAGACACCCTGGGGCCTATACTGCAAGTTCAGGGACAGAGGTGGACCCCTGGGTAGCTTGCTGGGGGCAGAGACCCCAATATGGAGTGCAAGGGGGCACCCTGGGGCCTATACTGCAAATCCAGGGAGAGAGGTGGACCCCTGGGTAGCTTGCTGGGGTCAGGAACCCCTATGTGGAGTGCAAGGGGCTACCCTGGGGTCTATACTGCAAGTCCAAGGAGAGAGGTGGACCACTGGGTAGCTTGATGGGGTCAGAGACCTCTAGGTGGAGGGCAAAGGGGCACCCTGGGGCTTATACTGCAAGTCCAAGGAGAGAGGTGGAACAATGGGTACCTTGCTGGTGTTAGAGGCCCCTAGGTGGAGGGCAAAAACGCACCCTGGGGCCTATACTGCAAGACCAGGGAGAGAGGTGGACCCTTGAGTAGCTTGCTGGGGTTAGAGGCCCCTAGGTGGACTCCTGGGTAGCTTGATGGGGTCAGAGACCTCTAGGTGGAGGTCAAAGGAGCACCCTGGGGCCTATACTCTAAGTCCAAGGAGAGAGGTGGAACAATGGGTAGCTTGCTGGTGTTAGAGGTCCATAGGTGGAGGGCAATGGGGGCACCCTGGGGCCTATACTTCAAGTCCAGAGAGAGAGGTGGACCCCTGTGTAGCTTGCTGGGATCAGAGACCCCAATGTGGAGTTTAAGGGGGCACCCTGGGGCCTATACTGTAAGTCCAGGGAGAGAGGTTGACCCCTGGGTGGCTTGCTGGGGACAGAGGCCCCTAGGTGGAGGGCAAGGAGGCACCCTGGGGCCTTTACTGGAAGTCCAGGGACAGAGGTGGACCCCTGGGCAGCTTGCTGGGGTCAGAGGCCGCTAGGTGGAGGGCAAGGGGGCACCTTTGGGCCCACACTGCAAGTCCAGCGAGAGAGGTGGACCCCTGGGTAGCTTGCTGGGGTCAGAGGCCCCTATGAGGAGGGCAAGGGGGCACCCTGGGGCTTATACTGCAAGTCCAGAGAGAGAGGTGGACTCCTGGGTAGGTTGCTGGGTTCAGAGACCCCTATGTGGAGTGCAAGGGGACTCCCTGGGGCCTATACTGCAAGTCCAGGGAGAGAGGTGGACCCCTGGGTAGCTTGCTGAGGTCAAAGGCCCCTAAGTGGAGGGCAAGGGGGCACCCTGGGGCCTATACTGCAAGTCCAGGGACAGAGGTGGACCCCTGGGTAACTTGCTGGGGTCAGAGGCCCCTAGGTGGTGGGCAAGTGGGCACCCTGGGGCCTAAACTGCAAGTCCAGGGACAGAGGTGGACCCCTGGGTAACTTGCTGGGGTCAGATGCCCCTAGGTGGAGGGCAAGGGAGCACCCTGGGGTATATACTGCAAGTCCAGGGACAGAGGTGGAGCACTGGGTAGCTTGCTGGGGAGAGAGGCCCCTAGGTGGAGGGCAAGGGAGCACCCTGGGGACTTTACTGCAAGTCCAGGGAGAGAGGTGGACCCCTGGGTAGCTTGCTGGAGTCAAGAACCCCTATGTGGAGTGCAAGGGGCCACTCTGGGGCATATACTGCAAGTCTAAGGAGAGAGATGGACTCCTGGGTAGCTTGATGGGGTCCGAGACCTCTAGGTGGAGGGCAAAGTAGCAACCTGGGGCCTATACTGCAAGTCCAAGGAAAGAGGTGGAACAATGGGTAGCTTGCTGGTGTTATAGGCCCCTAGGTGGAGGGCAAAGGGGAAACCTGGGACCTATACTGCAAGTCCAGGGAGAGAGGTTGACCCCTGGGTAGCTTGCTGTGGTCAGAGAAACCTAGGTGCAGGGCAAGGGGGCACCCTGGGGCCTATACTGCAAGTCCAGGGAGAGAGGTGGACCCCTAGGTAGCTTTCCGGGGTCAAAGGCCCCTAGGTGGAGGGCAAGAGGGCACCCTGGGGCCTATACTGCAAGTCCAGGGAGAGAGGTGAACCCCTGGATAGCTTACTGGGGTCAGAGACCCCAATCTGGAGTGCAAGGGGGCACCCTGGGGCCTATACTGCAAGTCCAGGGAGAGAGGTGGACCCCTGGGTAGCTTGCTGGGGACAGAGGCCCCTAGGTGGAGGGCAAGGAGGCACCCTGGGGCCTACACTGCAAGTCCAAGGAGAGAGGTGGACCCCTGGGTAGCTTGATGGGGTCAGAGACCTCTAGGTGGAGGGCAAAGGGGCACCCTGGGGTATACACTGCAAGTTTAAGGAGAGAGGTGGAACAATGGGTAGCTTGCTGGTGTTAGAGGCCCCTAAGTGGAGGGCAAAGGGGCACCCTGGGGCCTATACTGCAAGACCAGTGAGAGAGGTGGACCCCTGGGTAGCTTGCTGGGGTCAGAGGCCCCTAAGTGGAAGGCCAGGGGCCACCCTGGGGCCTATACTGCAAGTCCAGGGACAGAGGTGGAGCACTGGGTAGCTTGCTGGGGAGAGAGGCCCCTAGGTGGAGTGCAAGGGGGCACCCTAGGGCCTACACTGCAAGTCCAAGGAGAGAGGTGGACCTCTGGGTAGCTTGATGGGGTCAGAGACCTCTAGGTGGAGGGCAAAGGGGCACCCTGGGGCCTATACTGCAAGTCCAAGGAGAGAGGTGGAACAATAGGTAGCTTGCTGGTGTTATAGGCCCCTAGGTGGAGGGCAAGGGGGCACCCTGGGGCCTATATTGCAAGTCCAGGGAGAGAGGTGGACCCCTAGGTAGCTTGCCGGGTTCACAGGCCCCTAGGTGGAGGGCAAGGGGGCACCCTGGGGCCTATACTGCAAGTCCAGGGAGAGAGGTGGACCCCTAGGTAGCTTGCCGGGTTCACAGGCCCCTAGGTGGAGGGCAAGGGGGCACCCTGGGGCCTATACTGCAAGTCAAGGGAGAGAGGTGAACCCCTGGATAGCTTGCTGGGGTCAGAGACCCCAATCTGGAGTGCAAGGGGGCACCCTGGGGCCTATACTGCAAGTCCAGGGAGAGAGGTGGACCCCTGGGTAGCTTGCTGGGGACAGAGGCCCCTAGGTGGAGGGCAAAGAGGCACCCTGGGGCCTTTACTGGAAGTCCAGGGACAGAGGTGGACCCCTGGGCAGCTTGCTGGGGTCAGAGGCCCCTAGGTGGAGGGCAAGGGGGCACCCTTGGGCCCACACTGCAAGTCCAGGGAGAGAGGTGGACCCCTGGGTAGCTTGCTGGGGTCAGAGGCCCCTATATGGAGGGTAAGGGGGCGCCTAGGGGGCCTATACTGCAAGTCCAGGGAGAGACGTGGACCACTGGGTAGCTTGCTGGGGTCATAGACCCCTACATGAAGGGCAAGGGGGCACCCTTGGGCCTATACTGCAAGTCCAGGGAGAGAGGTTGACCCCTGGGTAGCTTGCTGGGGTCAGAGACCCCAATTTGGAGTGCAAGGGGGCACCCTGGGGCCTATATTGCAAGTCCAGGGAGAGAGGTCGACCCCTGGGTAGCTTGCTGGAGTCAGAGGCCCCTAAGTGGAGTGCTAGGAGGCACCCTGGGGCCTATACTGCAAGTCCAGGGACAGAGGTGGACCACTGGTTAGCTTGCTGGGGTGAAAGGCCCCTAGGTGGAGGGCAAGGGGGCACCCTGGGGCCTATACTGTAAGTCCAGGGACAGAGGTGGACCCCTGGGTAGCTTCCTGGGGTCAGAGGCCCCAATGTGGAGTGCAAGGGGGCGTCTTGGGGCCTATACTACAAGTCCAGGGAGAGAGGTGGACCCCTGGGTAGCTTGCTGGGAACAGAGACCCCTACGTAGAGGGCACGGAGGCTCCTTGGGGCCTTTACTGGAAGTCCAGGGACAGAGGTGGACCCCTGGGCAGCTTGCTGGGGTCAGAGGCTCCTAGGTGGAGGGCAAGGGGGCACCCTGGGGCTTATACTGCAAGTCCAGGGAGAGAGTTGGACCCCTAGGTAACTTGCTGGGGTCAGAGGCCCCTTGGTTAAGGGCAAGGGGGCACCCTGGGGCCTAAACTGCAAGTCCAGGGACAGAGGTGGACCCCTGGGTAACTTGCTGGGGTCAGAGGCCCCTAGGTGGAGGGCAATGGGGCACCCTGGGGCCTAAACTGCAAGTCCAGGGACAGAGGTGGACCCCTGGGTAACTTGCTGGGGTCAGAGGCCCCTAGGTGGAGGGCCAGGGGCCACCACGGGGCCTATACTGCAAGTCCAGGGACAGAGGTTTAGCACTGGGTAGCTTGCTGGGGAGAGAGGCCCCTAGGTGGAGGGTAAGGGGGCACCCTGGGGCCTTTACTGCAAGTCCAGGGAGAGACGTGGACCCCTGGGTAGCTTGCCAGGGTCAGAGGCCCCTAAGTTGAGGACAAGGGGGCACCCTTGGGGCCTATACTGTAAGTCCAGGGACAGAGGTGGACCCCTGGGTAGCTTGCTGGGGTCAGAGACCCCAATGTGGAGTGGAAGGGGGCACCCTGGGGCCTATACTACAAGTCCAGGGAGAGAGGTGGACCCCTGGATAGCTTGCTGGGGACAGAGGCCCCTAGGTGGAGGGCAAGGAGACACCCTGGGGCCTTTACTGTAAGTCCAGGGACAGAGGTGGACCCCTGGGCAGCTTGCTGGGGTCAGAGGCCCCTAGGTAGAGGGCAAGGGGGCACAATTGGCCCACACTGCAAGTCCAGGGAGAGAGGTGGACCCCTGGGTAGCTTGCTGGGGTCAGAGGCCCCTAGGTGGAGGGCAAGGGGGCACCCTGGGGCCTATACTGCAATTCCAGGGAGAGAGGTGGACTCCTGGGTAGGTTGCTTGGTTCAGAGACCCGTTTGTGTAGTGCAAGGGGGCTTCCTGGGGCCTATACTGCAAGTCCAGGGAGAGAGGTGGACCCCTGGGTAGCTTGCTGGGGTCAGAGGCCCCTGGGTCGAGGACAAGGATCCACCCTGGGGCCTATACTGCAAGTCCAGGGACAGAGGTGGACCACTGGGTAGATTGCTGGGGTGAGAGGCCCCTAGGTGGAGGGCAAGGGGGCACCCTGGGGCCAATAATGCTAGTCCAGGGAGAGATGTGGACCCCTGAGTAGCTTGCTTTGGTCAGGGACCCCTAGGTGGAGGGCAAGGGGGCACCCTTGGGCCCACATTGCAAGTCTAGGGAGAGAGGTGGACCCCTGGGTAGCTTGCTGGGGTCAGAGGCCCCTAGATGGAGGGCAAGGGGGCACCCTGGGGCCTAAACTGCAAGTCCAGGGACAGAAGTGACCCCTGGGTAACTTGCTGGGGTCAGAGGCCCCTAGATGGAGGGCAAGGGGGCACCCTGGGGCCTAAACTGCAAGTCGAGGGACAGAGGAGGACACCTGGGTAACTTGCTGGGGTCAGAGGCCCCTAGGTGGAGGGCCAGGGGCCACCCTGGGGCCTATACTGCAAGTCCAGGGACAGAGGTGGAGCACTGGGTAGCTTGCTGGGGAGAGAGGCCCCTAGGTGGAGGGCAAGGGGGCACCCTGGGGCCTATACTGCAAATCCAGGGAGAGAGGTGGACCCCTGGGTAGCTTGCTGGGGTCAGGAACCCCTATGTGGAGTGCAAGGGGCCACCCTGCGGATTATACTGCAAGTCCAAGAAGAGAGGTGGACCCCTGGGTAGCTTGATGGGGTCAGAGACCTCTAGGTGGAGGGAAAAGGGGCACCCTGGGGCCTTTACTGCAAGTCCAAGGAGAGGGGTGGAACAATGGTTAGCTTGCTGGTGTCAGAGGCCCCTAGGTGGATGGCAAAGGGGCACCCTGGGGCCTATACTGCAAGACCAGGGAGAGAGGTGGACCCCTGGGTAGCTTGCTGGGGTCAGAGGCCGCTAGGTGGAGGGCAAAGGGGCACCCTGGGGCCTATACTGCAAGTCCAGGGAGAGAGGTGGACCCCTGGGTAGCTTGCTGGGGTCAGAGACCCCAATGTGGAGTGTAAGGGGTCACCCTGGGACCTATACTGCAAGTCCAGGGAGAGAGGTGGACCCCTGGGTAGCTTGCTGGGGACAGAGGCCCCTAGGTGGAGGGCAAGGAGGCACCCTGGGGCCTTTACTGGAAGTCCAGGGACAGAGGTGGACCCCTGGGCAGCTTGCTGGGGTCAGAGGCCGCTAGGTGGAGGGCAAGGGGGCACCCTTGGGCCCAAACTGCAAGTCCAGGGAGAGAGGTGGACCCCTGGGTAGCTTGCTGGGGTCAGAGGCCCCTATGAGGAGGGCAAGGGGGCACCCTGGGGCTTATACTGCAAGTCCAGGGAGAGAGGTGGACCCCTGGGTAGCTTGCTGGGGTAAGAGACCCCAATGTGGAGTTTAAGGGGTCACCCTGGGGCCTATACTGCAAGTCCAGGGAGAGAGGTGGACCCCTGGGTAGCTTGCTGGGGACAGAGGCCCCTAGGTGGAGGGCAAGGAGGCACCCTGGGGCCTTTACTGGAAGTCCAGGGACAGAGGTGGACCCCTGGGCAGCTTGCTGGGGTCAGAGGCCGCTAGGTGGAGGGCAAGGGGGCACCCTTGGGCCCACACTGCAAGTCCAGGGAGAGAGGTGGACCCTTGGGTAGCTTGCTGGGGTCAGAGGCCCCTATGAGGAGGGCAAGGGGGCAACCTGGGGCTTATACTGCAAGTCCAGGGAGAGATGTGGACCCTTGAGTAGCTTGCTTTGGTCAGGGACCCCTAGGTGGAGGGCAAGGGGGCACCCTTGGGCCCGCAATGCAAGTGTAGGAAGAGAGGTGGACCCCTGGGTAGCTTGCTGGGGTCAGAGGCCCCTAGATCGAGGGCAAGGGGGCACCCTGGGGCCTAAACTGCAAGTCCAGGGACAGAGGTGACCCCTGGGTAACTTGCTGGGGTCAGAGGCCCCTAGATGGAGGGCAAGGGGGCACCCTGGGGCCTAAACTGCAAGTCCAGGGACAGAGGAGGACACCTGGGTAACTTGCTGGGGTCAGAGACCCCAATGTGGAGTGGAAGGGGGCACCCTGGGGCCTATACTACAAGTCTAGGGAGAGAGGTGGACCCCTGGGTAGCTTGCTGGTGTCAGAGGCCCCTGGGTCGAGGACAAGGATCCACCCTGGGGCCTATACTGCAAGTCCAGGGACAGAGGTGGACCACTGGGTAGATTGCTGGGGTGAGAGGCCCCTAGTTGGAGGGCAAGGGGGCACCCTGGGGCCAATAATGCTAGTCCAGGGAGAGATGTGGACCCCTGAGTAGCTTGCTTTGGTCAGGGACCCCTAGGTGGAGGGCAAGGGGGCACCCTTGGGCCCACATTGCAAGTCTAGGGAGAGAGGTGGACCCCTGGGTAGCTTGCTGGGGTCAGAGGCCCCTAGATGGAGGGCAAGGGGGCACCCTGGGGCCTAAACTGCAAGTCCAGGGACAGAGGTGACCCCTGGGTAACTTGCTGGGGTCAGAGGCCCCTAGATGGAGGGCAAGGGGGCACCCTGGGGCCTAAACTGCAAGTCGAGGGACAGAGGAGGACACCTGGGTAACTTGCTGGGGTCAGAGGCCCCTAGGTGGAGGGCCAGGGGCCACCCTGGGGCCTATACTGCAAGTCCAGGGACAGAGGTGGAGCACTGGGTAGCTTGCTGGGGAGAGAGGCCCCTAGGTGGAGGGCAAGGGGGCACCCTGGGGCCTATACTGCAAATCCAGGGAGAGAGGTGGACCCCTGGGTAGCTTGCTGGGGTCAGGAACCCCTATGTGGAGTGCAAGGGGCCACCCTGCGGATTATACTGCAAGTCCAAGGAGAGAGGTGGACCCCTGGGTAGCTTGATGGGGTCAGATACCTCTAGGTGGAGGGAAAAGGGGCACCCTGGGGCCTTTACTGCAAGTCCAAGGAGAGGGGTGGAACAATGGTTAGCTTGCTGGTGTCAGAGGCCCCTAGGTGGATGGCAAAGGGGCACCCTGGGGCCTATACTGCAAGACCAGGGAGAGAGGTGGACCCCTGGGTAGCTTGCTGGGGTCAGAGGCCGCTAGGTGGAGGGCAAAGGGGCACCCTGGGGCCTATACTGCAAGTCCAGGGAGAGAGGTGGACCCCTGGGTAGCTTGCTGGGGTCAGAGACCCCAATGTGGAGTGTAAGGGGGCACCCTGGGGCCTATACTGCAAGTCCAGGGAGAGAGGTGGACCCCTGGGTAGCTTGCTGGGGACAGAGGCCCCTAGGTGGAGGGCAAGGAGGCACCCTGGGGCCTTTACTGGAAGTCCAGGGACAGAGGTGGACCCCTGGGCAGCTTGCTGGGGTCAGAGGCCGCTAGGTGGAGGGCAAGGGGGCACCCTTGGGCCCAAACTGCAAGTCCAGGGAGAGAGGTGGACCCCTGGGTAGCTTGCTGGGGTCAGAGGCCCCTATGAGGAGGTCAAGGGGGCACCCTGGGGCTTATACTGCAAGTCCAGGGAGAGAGGTGGACCCCTGGGTAGCTTGCTGGGGTCAGAGACCCCAATGTGGAGTTTAAGGGGTCACCCTGGGGCCTATACTGCAAGTCCAGGGAGAGAGGTGGACCCCTGGGTAGCTTGCTGGGGACAGAGGCCCCTAGGTGGAGGGCAAGGAGGCACCCTGGGGCCTTTACTGGAAGTCCAGGGACAGAGGTGGACCCCTGGGCAGCTTGCTGGGGTCAGAGGCCGCTAGGTGGAGGGCAAGGGGGCACCCTTGGGCCCACACTGCAAGTCCAGGGAGAGAGGTGGACCCTTGGGTAGCTTGCTGGGGTCAGAGGCCCCTATGAGGAGGGCAAGGGGGCAACCTGGGGCTTATACTGCAAGTCCAGGGAGAGATGTGGACCCTTGAGTAGCTTGCTTTGGTCAGGGACCCCTAGGTGGAGGGCAAGGGGGCACCCTTGGGCCCGCAATGCAAGTGTAGGAAGAGAGGTGGACCCCTGGGTAGCTTGCTGGGGTCAGAGGCCCCTAGATCGAGGGCAAGGGGGCACCCTGGGGCCTAAACTGCAAGTCCAGGGACAGAGGTGACCCCTGGGTAACTTGCTGGGGTCAGAGGTCCCTAGATGGAGGGCAAGGGGGCACCCTGGGGCCTAAACTGCAAGTCCAGGGACAGAGGAGGACACCTGGGTAACTTGCTGGGGTCAGAGGCCCCTAGGTGGAGGGCCAGGGGCCACCCTGGGGCCTATACTGCAAGTCCAAGGAGAGAGGTGGAACAATGGTTAGCTTGCTGGTGTCAGAGGCCCCTAGGTGGATGGCAAAGGGGCACCCTGGGGCTTATACTGCAAGTCCAGGGAGAGAGGTGGACTCCTGGGTAGGTTGCTGGGTTCAGAGACCCCTAGGTGGAGTGTAAGGGGGCACCCTGGGGCCTATACTACAAGTCTAGGGAGAGAGGTGGACCCCTGGGTAGCTTGCAGGGGACAGAGGCCCCTAAGTGGAGGGCAAGGAGGCAACCTGGGGCCTTTAATGGAAGTCCAGGGACAGAGGTGGACCCCTGGGCAGCTTGCTGGGGTCAGAGGCCCCTAGGTGGAGGGCAAGGGGGCACCCTTGGGCCCACGCTGCAAGTCCAGGGAGAGAGGTGGACCCCTGGGTAGCTTGCTGGGGTCAGAGACCCCTACGTGAAGGGCAAGGGGGCACCCTTGGGCCTATACTTCAAGTCCAGGGAGGAAGGTGGATTCTGGGTAGCTTGCTGGGTTCAGAGGCCCCTGGGTGGAGGGCAAGGGGGCACCTTGGGGCCTATACTGCAAGTCCAGGGAGAGAGGTGGACCCCTGGGTAGCTTGCTGGGGTCAGAAGCCCCTAGGTCGAGGGCAAGGAGACACCCTGGGGCCTATACTGCAAGTCCAGGGACAGAGGTGGACCACTGGGTAGCTTGCTGGGGAGAGAGGCCCCTAGGTGGAGTGCAAGGGGGCACACTGGGGCCTCTACTGGTAGTCCAGGGACAGATGTGGACCCCTGGGTATCTTGTTGGTGTCAGAGGCCCCTAGGTGGAGGGCTAGGGGGCACCCTTGGGCCAGAAATGCAAGTCCAGGGAGAGAGGTGGACCCCTGGGTAGCTTGCCGGGGTCACAGGCCCCTAGGTGGAGGGCAAGGGGGCACCCTGGGGCATATACTGCAAGTCCAGGGAGAGAGGTGGACCCCTGGGTAGCTTGCTGGGGTGAGAGACCCCAATATGGAGTGCAAGGGCGCACCCTGGGGCCTATACTGCAAGTCCAGGGAGAGAGGTGGACCCCTGGGTAGCTTGCTGGGGTCAGAGACCCCAATGTGGACTGCAAGGGGGCACCCTGGGGCCTATGCTGCAAGTCCAGGGAGAGAGGTGGACCCCTGGGTAGCTTGCTGGGGTCAGAGACCCCAATATGGAGTGCAAGGGGGCACCCTGGGGCCTATACTGCAAGTCCAGGGAGAGAGGTGGACCCCTGGGTAGCTTGCTGGGGTCAGAGACCCCAATGTGGAGTGCAAGTGGGCACACTGGGGCCTATACTGCAAGTCCAAGGAGAGAGGTGGACCTCTGGGTGGCTTGCTGGGGTCAGAAGTCTTTAAATGGAGGACAAGGGGAACCCTGGGGCCCACACTGCAAGTTCTGGGAGAGAGGTTGACCCCTGGGTAGCTTCTTGGGGTCAGAGACCCCTAGGTGGAGGGCAAGGGGGCACCCTGGGGCCTATACTGCAAGCCCAGGGAGAGAAGAGGAACCCTGGGCAGCTTGCTGGGGTCAGAGGCCGCTAGGTGGAGGGCAAGGGGGCACCCTTGGGCCCACACTGCAAGTCCAGGGAGAGAGGTGGACCCTTGGGTAGCTTTCTGGGGTCAGAGGCCCCTATGAGGAGGGCAAGGGGGCAACCTGGGGCTTATACTGCAAGTCCAGGGAGAGATGTGGACCCTTGAGTAGCTTGCTTTGGTCAGGGACCCCTAGGTGGAGGGCAAGGGGGCACCCTTGGGCCCGCAATGCAAGTGTAGGGAGAGAGGTGGACCCCTGGGTAGCTTGCTGGGGTCAGAGGCCCCTAGATCGAGGGCAAGGGGGCACCCTGGGGCCTAAACTGCAAGTCCAGGGACAGAGGTGACCCCTGGGTAACTTGCTGGGGTCAGAGGCCCCTAGATGGAGGGCAAGGGGGCACCCTGGGGCCTAAACTGCAAGTCCAGGGACAGAGGAGGACACCTGGGTAACTTGCTGGGGTCAGAAGCCCCTAGGTGGAGGGCCAGGGGCCACCCTGGGGCCTATACTGCAAGTCCAAGGAGAGAGGTGGAACAATGGTTAGCTTGCTGGTGTCAGAGGCCCGTAGGTGGATGGCAAAGGGGCACCCTGGGGCTTATACTGCAAGTCCAGGGAGAGAGGTGGACTCCTGGGTAGGTTGCTGGGTTCAGAGACCCCTAGGTGGAGTGTAAGGGGGCACCCTGGGGCCTATACTACAAGTCTAGGGAGAGAGGTGGACCCCTGGGTAGCTTGCAGGGGACAGAGGCCCCTAAGTGGAGGGCAAGGAGGCACCCTGGGGCCTTTAATGCAAGTCCAGGGACAGAGGTGGACCCCTGGGCAGCTTGCTGGGGTCAGAGGCCCCTAGGTGGAGGGCAAGGGGGCACCCTTGGGCCCACGCTGCAAGTCCAGGGAGAGAGGTGGACCCCTGGGTAGCTTGCTGGGGTCAGAGACCCCTACGTGAAGGGCAAGGGGGCACCCTTGGGCCTATACTTCAAGTCCAGGGAGGAAGGTGGATTCTGGGTAGCTTGCTGGGTTCAGAGGCCCCTGGGTGGAGGGCAAGGGGGCACCTTGGGGCCTATACTGCAAGTCCAGGGAGAGAGGTGGACCCCTGGGTAGCTTGCTGGGGTCAGAAGCCCCTAGGTCGAGGGCAAGGAGACACCCTGGGGCCTATACTGCAAGTCCAGGGACAGAGGTGGACCACTGGGTAGCTTGCTGGGGTGAGAGGCCCCTAGGTGGAGTGCAAGGGGGCACACTGGGGCCTCTACTGGTAGTCCAGGGACAGATGTGGACCCCTGGGTATCTTGTCGGTGTCAGAGGCCCCTAGGTGGAGGGCTAGGGGGCACCCTTGGGCCAGAAATGCAAGTCCAGGGAGAGAGGTGGACCCCTGGGTAGCTTGCCGGGGTCACAGGCCCCTAGGTGGAGGGCAAGGGGGCACCCTGGGGCATATACTGCAAGTCCAGGGAGAGAGGTGGACCCCTGGGTAGCTTGCTGGGGTGAGAGACCCCAATATGGAGTGCAAGGGCGCACCCTGGGGCCTATACTGCAAGTCCAGGGAGAGAGGTGGACCCCTGGGTAGCTTGCTGGGGTCAGAGACCCCAATGTGGACTGCAAGGGGGCACCCTGGGGCCTATGCTGCAAGTCCAGGGAGAGAGGTGGACCCCTGGGTAGCTTGCTGGGGTCAGAGACCCCAATATGGAGTGCAAGGGGGCACCCTGGGGCCTATACTGCAAGTCCAGGGAGAGAGGTGGACCCCTGGGTAGCTTGCTGGGGTCAGAGACCCCAATGTGGAGTGCAAGTGGGCACACTGGGGCCTATACTGCAAGTCCAAGGAGAGAGGTGGACCTCTGGGTGGCTTGCTGGGGTCAGAAGCCTTTAAATGGAGGACAAGGGGGCACCCTGGGGCCCACACTGCAAGTTCTGGGAGAGAGGTTGACCCCTGGGTAGCTTCTTGGGGTCAGAGACCCCTAGCTGGAGGGCAAGGGGGCACCCTGGGGCCTATACTGCAAGCCCAGGGAGAGAAGAGGAACCCTGGGTAGCTTGCTTGGGTCAGAGACCCCTAGGTGGAGGGCAATGGGGCACCCTTGGGCCCGCACTGCAAGTCCAGGGAGAGAGGTGGACCCCTGGGTAGCTTGCTGGGGTCAGAGGCCCCTAGGTGGAGGGCAATGGGGGCACCCTGGGGCCTATACTTCAAGTCCAGGGAGAGAGATGGACCCCTGTGTAGCTTGCTGGGGTCAGAGACCCCAATGTGGAGTTTAAGGGGGCACCCTTGGGCCCACACTGCAAGTACAGGGAGAGAGGATGACCACTGGGTAGCTTGCTGGGGTCAGAGACCCCTAGGTGGAGGGCAAGGGGGCACCCTGGGGCCTATACTGCAAGCCCAGGGAGGAAGGTGGACTCTGGGTAGCTTGCTGGGTTCAGAGGCCCCTAGGTGGAGGGCAAAGGGGCACCCTGGGGCCTATACTGCAAGTCCAGGGAGAGAGGTGGACGCCTGAGTAGCTTGTTGGGGTCAGAGGCCCCTAGGTGGAGGGCAAGGCGGCACCCTGTTGCCTATACTGCAAGTCCAGGAAATGAGGTGCACCCCTGGGTAGCTTGCTGGTGTCAGAGACCCCTAGGTGGAGGGCAAGGAGGCACCCTGGGGCCTTTACTGGAAGTCCAGGGACAGAGGTGGACCCCTGGGCAGCTTGCTGGGGTCAGAGGCCCCTAGGTGGAGGGCAAGGGGGCACCCTTGGGCCCACACTGCAAGTCCAGGGAGAGAGGTGGACCCCTGGGTAGCTTGCTGGGGTCAGAGGCCCCTAGGTGGAGGGCAAGGGGCCACCCTGGGGCCTATACTGCAATTCCAGGGAGAGAGGTGAACTCCTGGGTTGGTTGCTGGGTTCAGAGACCCGTATGTGGAGTGCAAGGGGGATTCCTGGGGCCTATACTGCAAGTCCAGGGAGAGAGGGTGACCCCTGGGTAGCTTGCTGGGGTCAGAGGCCCCTAGGTCGAGGGCAAGGAGGAACCCTGGGGCCTATACTGCAAGTCCAGGGACAGAGGTGGACCACTGGGTAGCTTATTGGGGTGAGAGGCCCCTAGGTGGAGGGCAAGGGGGCACCCTGGGGCCTATACTGCAAGTCCAGGAAGAGATATGGACCCCTGGGTAGCTTGCTTGGGTCAGAGACCCCTAGGTGGAAGCCAAGGGGGCACCCTTGGGCCCGCACTGCAAGTACAGGGAGAGAGGTGGACCCCTGGGTAGCTTGCTGGGGTCAGAGGCCCCTAGGTGGTGGGCAAGGGGCCACCCTTGGACCCACACTGAAAGTCCAGGGAGAGAGGTGGACCCCTGGGTAGCTTGCTGGGGTCAGAGGCCCCTAGGTGGAGGGCAAGGGGGCACCCTGGGGCCTACACTGCAATTCCAGGGAGAAAGGTGGACTCCTGGGTAGGTTGCTGGGTTCAGAGACCCCTAGTTGCAGGGCAAGGGGGCACCCTGGGTTCTATACTGCATGTCCAGGGAGAGAGGTAGACCCCTAGGTAGCTTGCCGGGGTCACAGGCTCCTAGATGGAGGGCAAGGGGGCACCCTGGGGACTATACTGCAAGTCTAGGGAGAGAGGTGGACCCCTGGGTAGCTTGCTGGGGTCAGAGACCCCAATATGGAGTGCAAGGGCACACCCTGGGGCCTATACTGCAAGTCCAGGGAGAGAGGTGGATGCCTGGGTAGCTTGCTCGGGTCAGAGACCCCAATGTGGAGTGCAAGGGGGCACCCTGGGGCCTATACTGCAGGTCCAGGGAGAGAGGTGGACCCCTGGGTAGCTTGCTGGGGACAGAGGCCCCTAGGTGGAGTGCAAGGGGCCATCCTGGGGCCTATACTGCAAGTCCAAGAAGAGAGGTGGACCCCTGGGTAGCTTGATGGGGTCAGAGACCTCTAGGTGGAGGGCAAAGGGGCACCCTGTTGCCTATACTGCAAGTCCAAGGAGAGAGGTGGAACAATAGGTAGCTTGCTGGTGTTAGAGGCCCCTAGGTGGAGGGCAAAGGGGCACCCTGGGGCCTATACTGCAAGACCAGGGAGAGAGGTGGACCCCTGGGTAGCTTGCTGGGGTCAGAGACCCCTAGGTGGAGGGCAAGGGGGCACCCTGGGGCCTATACTGCAAGACCAGGGAGAGAGGTGGACCCCTGGGTAGATTGCTGGGGTCAGAGGCCCCTATGAGGAGGGCAAGGGGGCACCCTGGGGCTTATACTGCAAGTCCAGGGTGAGAGGTGTACTCCTGGGTAGGTTGCTGGGTTCAGAGACCCCTAGTTGGAGGGCAAGGGGGCACCCTGGGGCCTTTACTGCAAGTCCAGGTACAGAGGTGGACCCCTGGGTAACTTGCTGGGGTCAGAGGCCCATAGGTGGTGGGCAAGGGGGCACCCTGGGGCCTAAACTGCAAGTCCAGGGACAGAGGTGGACCCCTGGATAACTTTCTGGGGTCAGAGGCCCCTAGGTGGAGGGCCAGGGGCCACCCTGGGGCCTATACTGCAAGTTCAGGGACAGAGGTGGAGCACTGGGTAGCTTGCTGGGGAGAGAGGCCCCTAGGTGGAGGGCAATATGGCACCCTGGGGCCTTTTCTGCAAGTCCAGGGAGAGAGGTGGACCCCTGGGTAGTTTGCTGGGGTCAGGAACCCCTATGTGGAGTGCAAGGGTCCACCCTGGGGTCTATACTGCAAGTCCAATGAGAGAGGTGGACTCCTGGGTAGCTTGATGGGGTCTGAGACCTCTAGGTGGAGGGCAAAGGAGCACCCTGGGGCCTATACTGCAAGTCCAAGGACAGAGGTGGAACAATGCGTAGCTTGCTGGTGTTAGAGACCCCTAGGTGGAGGGCAAAGGGACACCCTGGGACCTATACTGCAAGTCCAGGGAGAGAGGTGGACCCCTGGGTAGCTTGCTGGGGTCAGAGGCCCCTAGGTGCAGGGCAAGGGGGCACCCTGGGGCCTATACTGCAAGACCAGGGAGAGAGGTGGACACCTAGGTAGCTTGCCGGGGTCACAGGCCACTAGGTGGAGGGCAAGGGGGCACCCTGGGGACTATACTGCAAGTCTAGGGAGAGAGGTGGACCCCTGGGTAGCTTGCTGGGGTCAGAGACCCCAATATGGAGTGCAAGGGCACACCCTGGGGCCTATACTGCAAGTCCAGGGAGAGAGGTGGACGCCTGGGTAGCTTGCTGGGGACAGAGGCCCCTAGGTGGAGGGCAAGGAGGCACCCTGGGGCCTTTACTGGAAATCCAGTTAGAGAGGTGGACCCCTGGGCAGCTTGCTGGGGTCAGAGGCCCCTAGGTGGACGGCAAGGGTTCACCCTGGGGCCTAAACTGCAAGTCCAAGGACAGAGGAGGACCCCTGGGTAACTTGCTGGGGTCATAGGCCCCTAGGTGGAGGGCCAGGGGCCACCCTGGGGCCTATACTGCAAGTCCAGGGACAGAGGTGGAGCACTTGGTAGCTTGCTGGGGAGAGAGGCCCCTAGGTGGAGGGCAAGGGGGCACCCTGGGGCCTATACTGCAAATCCAGGGAGAGAGGTGGACCCCTGGGTAGCTTGCTGGGGTCAGGAACCCCTATGTGGAGTGCAAGGGGCCATCCTGGGGCCTATACTGCAAGTCCAAGAAGAGAGGTGGACCCCTGGGTAGCTTGATGGGGTCAGAGACCTCTAGGTGGAGGGCAAAGGGGCACCCTGTTGCCTATACTGCAAGTCCAAGGAGAGAGGTGGACCAATAGGTAGCTTGCTGGTGTTAGAGGCCCCTAGGTGGAGGGCAAAGGGGCACCCTGGGGCCTATACTGCAAGACCAGGGAGAGAGGTGGACCCCTGGGTAGCTTGCTGGGGTCAGAGACCCCTAGGTGGAGGGCAAGGGGGCACCCTGGGGCCTATAATGCAAGACCAGGGAGAGAGGTATACCCCTGGGTAGATTGCTGGGGTCAGAGGCCCCTATGAGGAGGGCAAGGGGGCACCCTGGGGCTTATACTGCAAGTCCAGGGAGAGAGGTGGACTTCTGGGTAGGTTGCTGGGTTCAGAGACCCCTAGGTGGAGGGCAAGGGGGCACCCTGGGGCCTTTACTGCAAGTCCAGGTACAGAGGTGGACCCCTGGGTAACTTGCTGGGGTCAGAGGCCCATAGGTGGTGGGCAAGGGGGCACCCTGGGGCCTAAACTGCAAGTCCAGGGACAGAGGTGGACCCCTGGATAACTTTCTGGGGTCAGAGGCCCCTAGGTGGAGGGCCAGGGGCCACCCTGGGGCCTATACTGCAAGTTCAGGGACAGAGGTGGAGCACTGGGTAGCTTGCTGGGGAGAGAGGCCCCTAGGTGGAGGGCAAGGGGGCACCCTGGGGCCTTTTCTGCAAGTCCAGGGAGAGAGGTGGACCCCTGGGTAGTTTGCTGGGGTCAGGAACCCCTATGTGGAGTGCAAGGGTCCACCCTGGGGTCTATACTGCAAGTCCAATGAGAGAGGTGGACTCCTGGGTAGCTTGATGGGGTCTGAGACCTCTAGGTGGAGGGCAAAGGAGCACCCTGGGGCCTATACTGCAAGTCCAGGGAGAGAGGTGGACACCTAGGTAGCTTGCCGGGGTCACAGGCCACTAGGTGGAGGGCAAGGGGGCACCCTGGAGCCTATACTGCAAGTCCAGGGACAGAGTCGGACCCCTGGGTAGCTTGCTGGGGTCAGAGGCCCCTATGTGGAGGGTAAGGGGGCACCTTGGGGCCCATACTGCAAGTCCAGGGAGAGAGGTGGACCAGTGGGTAGCTTGCTGGGGTCAGAGACCCCTATGTGAAGGGCAAGGGGGCACCCTTGGGCCTATACTGCAAGTCCAGGGAGGAAGGTGGACTCTGGGTAGCTTGCTCTGTTCAGAGGCCCCTGGGTGGAGGGCAAGGGGGCACCCTGGGGCCTATACTGCAAGTCCAGGGAGAGAGGTGGACCCCTGAGTAGCTTGTTGGTGTCAGAGGCCCCCAGGTGGAGGGCAAGGCGGCACCCTGGGGCCTAAACTGCAAGTCCAGGAAAAGAGTTGGACCCCTGGGTAGCTTGCTGGGGTCAGGGGCCCCAAGGTGGAAGGCCAGGGGACACCCTGGGGCCTATACTGCAAGTCCAGGGATAGAGTAGGAGCACTGGGTAGCTTGCTGGGGAGAGAGGCCCCTAGGTGGAGTGCAAGGGGGCACCCTGGGGCCTACACTGCAAGTCCAAGGAGAGAGGTGGACCCTTGGGTAGCTTGCTGGGGTCAGGATCCCCTATGTGGAGAGCAAGGGGCCACCCTGGGGCCTATACTGCAAGTCCAAGGAGAGAGGTGGACCCCTGGGTAGCTTGATGGGGTCAGAGACCTCTAGGTGGAGGGCAAAGGGGCACCCTGGGGCCTATACTGCAAGTCCAAGGAGAGAGGTGGAACAATGGGTAGCTTGCTGGTGTTAGAGGCCCCTAGGTGGAAGGCAAACTGGCACCCTGGGGCCTATACTGCAAGACCAGGGAGAGAGGTGGACCCCTGGGTAGCTTGCTGGGGACAGAGGCCCCTAGGTGGAGGGCAAGGAGGCACCCTAAGGCCTTTACTGGAAGTCCAGGGACAGAGGTGGACCCCTGGGCAGCTTGCTGGGGTCAGAGGCTCCTAGGTGCAGGGCAAGGGGGCACCCTGGGGCCTATACTGCAAGTCCAAGAAGAGAGGTGGACCCCTGGGTAGCTTGATGGGGTCAGAGACCTCTAGGTGGAGGGCAAAGGGGCACCCTGTTGCCTATACTGCAAGTCCAAGGAGAGAGGTGGAACAATGGGTAGCTTGCTGGTGTTAGAGGCCCCTAGGTGGAGGGCAAAGGGGCACCCTGGGGCCTATACTGCAAGACCAGGGAGAGAGGTGGACCCCTGGGTAGCTTGCTGGGGTCAGAGACCCCTAGGTGGAGGGCAAGGGGGCACCCTGGGGCCTATACTGCAAGACCAGGGAGAGAGGTGGACCCCTGGGTAGCTTGCTGGGTTCAGAGGCCCCTATGAGGAGGGCAAGGGGGCACCCTGGGGCTTATACTGCAAGTCCAGGGAGAGAGGTGGACTCCTGGGTAGGTTGCTGGGTTCAGAGACCCCTAGGTAAAGGGCAAGGGGGCACCCTGGGGCCTTTACTGCAAGTCCAGGTACAGAGGTGGACCCCTGGGTAACTTGCTGGGGTCAGAGACCCATAGGTGGTGGGCAAGGGGGCACCCTGGGGCCTAAACTGCAAGTCCAGGGACAGAGGTTGACCCCTGGATAACTTGCTGGGGTCAGAGGCCCCAATATGGAGTTCAAGGGGGCACCCTGGGGCCTATACTGCAAGTCCATTGAGAGAGGTGGACCCTTGGGTAGGTTGCTGGGGTCAGAGACCCCTATGTGGAGTGCAAGGGGGCTTCCTGCGGTCTATACTGTAAGTCCAGGGAGAGAGGTTGACCCCGGGGTAGCTTGCTGGGGTCAGAGGCCCCTAGGTGGAGGGCAAAGTGGCACCTTGGGGCCTATACTGGAAGTCCAGGGACAGAGGTGGACCCCTGGGTAGCTTACTGAGGTCAGAGGCCCCTAGCTGGAGGGCAAGGGGGCACACTTGGGCCCACACTGCAAGTCCAAGGAGAGAGGTGGACCCCTGGGTAGCTTGCTGGGGTCAGAGGCCCCTAGGTGGAGCGCAAGGGGGCACCTTGGGGCCTATACTGCAAGTCCAGGGAGAAAGGTGGACCCCTGGGTAGCTTGCTTGGGTCAGAGACCCCTACGTGAAGGGCAAGGGGGCACCCTTGGGCCTATACTTCAAGTCCAGGGAGGAAGGTGGTTTCTGGGTAGCTTGCTGGGTTCAGAGGCCCCTAGGTGGAGGGCAAGGGGGCACCCTGGGGCCTATACTGCAAGTCCAGGGAGAGAGGTGGACCCCTGGGTAGCTTGTCGGGGTTAGAGACCCCTAGGTGGAGGGCAAGGCGGCACCCTGGGGCCTATACTGTAAGTCCAGGAAAAGAGGTTGACCCCTGGGTAGCATGCTGGGGTTAGAGGTCCCTAGGTGGAGGGCAAGTGGGCACCCTGGGGCCTAAACTGCAAGTCCAGGGACAGAGGTGGACCCCTGGGTAACTTGCTGGGGTCAGAGGCCCCTAGGCGGTGGGCAAGGGGGCACCCTGGGGCCTAAACTGCAAGTCCAGGGACAGAGGTGGACCCCTTGGTAACTTGCTGGGGTCAGAGGCCCCTAGGTGGAGGGCAAGGGGGCACCCTGGGGCCTAAACTGCAAGTCCAGGGACAGAGGTAGACCCCTGGGTAGCTTGCTGGGGTCAGAGGCCCCTATGTGGAGGGTAAGGGGGCACCCTGGGGCCTAAACTGCAAGTCCAGGGAGAGAGGTGGACCCCTGGGTAACTTGCTGGGGTCAGACGCCCCTAGGTGGAGGGCCAGGAGCCTCCTTGGGCCCTATACTGCAAGTCCAGGGACAGAGGTGGAACACTGGGTAGCTTGCTGGGGAGAGAGGCCCCTAGGTGGAGGGCAAGGGGGCACCCTGGGGCCTAAATTGCAAGTCCAGGGACAAAGGTGGACCCCTGGGTAACTTGCTGGGGTCAGAGGCCCCTAGATGGAGGGCCAAGGGCCTCCCTGGGGCCTATACTGCAAGTTTAGGGAGAGAGGTGGAACCCTAGGCAGCTTGCTGGGGTCAGAGGCCCCTAGGTGGAGGTTAAGGAGGCACCCTGGGGCTTTTACTGGAAGTCCAGGGACAGAAGTGGACCCCTGGGACGCTTGCTGAGGTCAGAGGTCCCTAGGTGCAGGGCAAGGAGGCACCCTGGGGCCTAAACTTCAAGTCTAGGGACAGAGGTGGACTCCTGGGCAGATTGCTGGGTTCAGAGGAACCTAGGTGGAGTGCCAGGGGGCACCCTGGGGCCCATACTGCAAATCCAGGGAGAAAGGTGGACCCCTGGGTAGCTTGCTGGGGCCAGAGACCCCAATATGGAGTGCAAGGGGGCACCCTGGGGCCTATACTGCAAGTACAGGGAGAGAGGTGGATCCTTGGGTAGGTTGCTGGGGTCAGAGACCCCTATGTGGAGTGCAAGGGGGCTTCCTGGGGTCTATACTGCAAGTCCAGGGAGAGAGGTCGACCCCGGGGTAGCTTGCTGGGGTCAGAGGCCCCTAGGTGGAGGGCAAGGAGGCACCCTGGGGCCTATACTGGTAGTCCAGGGACAGAGGTGGAACCCTGGGTAGCTTGCTGGGGTCAGAGGCCCCTAGGTGGAGGGCAAGGGGGCACACCTGGGCCCACACTGCAAGTCCAGGGAGAGAGGTGGACCCCTGGGTAGCTTGCTGGGGTCAGAGGCCCCTAGGTGGAGGGCAAGGGGGCACACTGGGGCCTATACTGCAAGTCCAGGGAGAGAGGTGGACCCCTGGGTAGCTTGCTGGGGTCAGAGGCCATTAGGTCGAGGGCAAGGAGGCACCCTGGGGCCTATACTGCAAGTCCAGGGACAGAGGTGGACCACTAGGTAGCTTGCTGGGGTGAGAGGCCTGCTAGGTGGAGGGCAAGGGGGCACCCTGGAGCTTATACTGCAAGTCTAGGGAAAGATGTGGACCCCTGGGTAGCTTGCTTGGGTCAGAGACCCCTAAGAGAAGGCAAGGGGGCAACCTTGGGCCCGCACTGCAAGTCCAGGGAGAGAGGTGGACCCCTGGGTAGCTTGCGGGAATCAAAGGCCCCTAGGTGGAGGCCAAGGGGGCACCCTGGGCCCTAAACTGCAAGTCCAGGGACAGAGGTGGACCCCTGGGTAACTTGCTGGGGTCAGAGGCCGCTAGGTGGAGGGCAAGGGGGCACCCTGGGGCCTAAACTGCAAGTCCAGGGACAAAGGTGGACCCCTGGGTTACTTGCTGGGGTCAGAGGCATCTAGGTGGAGGGCCAAGGGCCACCCTGGGGCCTATACTGCAAGTTCAGGGACAGAGGTGGAGCACTGGATAGCTTGCTGGGGAGAGAGGCCCCTAGGTGGAGGGCAAGGGGGCACCCTGGGGCCTATACTGCAAGTCCAGGGAGAGAGGTGGAACCCTGGGCAGCTTGCTGGGGTCAGAGGCCCCTAGGTGGAGGGAAAGGAGGCACCCTGGGGCCTTTACTGGAAGTCCAGGGACAGAGGTGGACCCCTGGGCAGCTTGCTGGGGTCAGAGGCCCCTAGGTGGAGTGCCAGGGGGCACCCTGGGGCCCATACTGCAAGTCCAGGGAGAGAGGTGGACCCCTGGGTAGCTTGCTGGGGTCAGAGGCCCCAATGTGGAGTGCAAGGGGGCCCCCTTGGGCCCACACTGCAAGTCCAGGGAGAGATTTGGACCTCTGGGTAGCTTGCTGGGTTAAGAGGCCCCTAGGTGGATGGCAAGGAGGCACCCTGGGGCCTAAACTTCAAGTCTAGGGACAGAGGTGGACTCCTGGGTAGCTTGCTGGGGTCAGAGGCCCCTAGGTGGAGTGCCAGGGGGCACATTGGGGCCTATACTGCAAGTCCAGGGAGAGAGGTGGACCCCTGGGTAGCTTGCTGGGGTCAGAGACCCCAATATGGAGTTCAAGGGGGCACCCTGGGGCCTATACTGCAAGTCCAGGGAGAGAGGTGGACCCTTGGGTAGGTTGCTGGGGTCAGAGGCCCCTAGGTGGAGGGCAAATAGGCACCTTGGGGCCTATACTGGAAGTCCAGGGACAGAGGTGGACCCCTGGGTAGCTTGCTGGGGTCAGAGGCCCCTAGCTGGAGGGCAAGGGGGCACACTTGGGCCCACACTGCAAGTCCAAGGAGAGAGGTGGACCCCTGGGTAGCTTGCTGGGGTCAGAGGCCCCTAGGTGGAGCGCAAGGGGGCACCTTGGGGCCTATACTGCAAGTCCAGGGAGAAAGGTGGACCCCTGGGTAGCTTGCTTGGGTCAGAGACCCCTACGTGAAGGGCAAGGGGGCACCCTTGGGCCTATACTTCAAGTCCAGGGAGGAAGGTGGTTTCTGGGTAGCTTGCTGGGTTCAGAGGCCCCTAGGTGGAGGGCAAGGGGGCACCCTGGGGCCTATACTGCAAGTCCAGGGAGAGAGGTGGACCCCTGGGTAGCTTGTCGGGGTTAGAGACCCCTAGGTGGAGGGCAAGGCGGCACCCTGGGGCCTATACTGTAAGTCCAGGGAAAGAGGTTGACCCCTGGGTAGCTTGCTGGGGTCAGAGGTCCCTAGGTGGAGGGCAAGGGGGCACCCTGGGGCCTAAACTGCAAGTCCAGGGACAGAGGTGGACCCCTGGGTAACTTGCTGGGGTCAGAGGCCCCTAGGCGGTGGGCAAGGGGGCACCCTGGGGCCTAAACTGCAAGTCCAGGGACAGAGGTGGACCCCTTGGTAACTTGCTGGGGTCAGAGGCCCCTAGGTGGAGGGCAAGGGGGCACCCTGGGGCCTAAACTGCAAGTCCAGGGACAGAGGTAGACCCCTGGGTAGCTTGCTGGGGTCAAAGGCCCCTATGTGGAGGGTAAGGGGGCACCCTGGGGCCTAAACTGCAAGTCCAGGGAGAGAGGTGGACCCCTGGGTAACTTGCTGGGGTCAGACGCCCCTAGGTGGAGGGCCAGGGGCCTCCTTGGGCCCTATACTGCAAGTCCAGGGACAGAGGTGGAACACTGGGTAGCTTGCTGGGGAGAGAGTTCCCTAGGTGGAGGGCAAGGGAGCACCCTGGGGCCTAAATTGCAAGTCCAGGGACAAAGGTGGACCCCTGGGTAACTTGCTGGGGTCAGAGGCCCCTAGATGGAGGGCCAAGGGCCACCCTGGGGCCTATACTGCAAGTTCAGGGACAGAGGTGGAGCACTGGATAGCTTGCTGGGGAGAGAGCCCCATAGGTGGAGGGCAAGGGGGCACCCTGGGGCCTATACTGCAAGTTCAGGGAGAGAGGTGGAACCCTGGGCAGCTTGCTGGGGAGAGAGGCCCCTAGGTGGAGGGCAAGGGGGCACCCTGGGGCCTAAATTGCAAGTCCAGGGACAAAGGTGGACCCCTGGGTAACTTGCTGGGGTCAGAGGCCCCTAG
Organism: Danio rerio; assembly: GCF_052040795.2. Lineage (NCBI taxonomy): Eukaryota > Metazoa > Chordata > Actinopteri > Cypriniformes > Danionidae > Danio > Danio rerio. The sequence continues at coordinate 30,619,936 of NC_141024.2, read as the reverse complement.
ATGGAGGGCCAAGGGCCACCCTGGGGCCTATACTGCAAGTTCAGGGAGAGAGGTGGAACCCTGGGCAGCTTGCTGGGGTCAGAGGCCCCTAGGTGGAGGTTAAGGAGGCACCCTGGGGCTTTTACTGGAAGTCCAGGGACAGAAGTGGACCCCTGGGACGCTTGCTGAGGTCAGAGGTCCCTAGGTGCAGGGCAAGGAGGCACCCTGGGGCCTAAACTTCAAGTCTAGGGACAGAGGTGGACTCCTGGGCAGCTTGCTGGGGTCAGAGGAACCTAGGTGGAGTGCCAGGGGGCACCCTGGGGCCCATACTGCAAATCCAGGGAGAAAGGTGGACCCCTGGGTAGCTTGCTGGGGCCAGAGACCCCAATATGGAGTGCAAGGGGGCACCCTGGGGCCTATACTGCAAGTCCAGGGAGAGAGGTGGACCCTTGGGTAGGTTTCTGAGGTCAGAGACCCCTATGTGGAGTGCAAGGGGGCTTCCTGGGGTCTATACTGCAAGTCCAGGGAGAGAGGTCGACCCCGGGGTAGCTTGCTGGGGTCAGAGGCCCCTAGGTGGAGGGCAAGGAGGCACCCTGGGGCCTATACTGGAAGTCCAGGGACAGAGGTGGACCCCTGGGTAGCTTGCTGGGGTCAGAGGTTCCTAGGTGGAGGGCAAGGGGGCACTTTTGGGCCCACACTGCAAGTCCAAGGAGAGAGGTGGACCCCTGGGTAGCTTGCTGGGGTCAGAGGCCCCTAGGTGGAGCGCAAGGGAGCACCTTGGGGCCTATACTGCAAGTCCAGGGAGAAAGGTGGACCCCTGGGTAGCTTGCTTGGGTCAGAGACCCCTACGTAAAGGGCAAGGGGGCACCCTTGGGCCTATACTTCAAGTCCAGGGAGGAAGGTGGTTTCTGGGTAGCTTGCTAGGTTCAGAGGCCCCTAGGTGGAGGGCAAGGGGGCACCCTGGGGCCTATACTGCAAGTCCAGGGAGAGAGGTGGACCCCTGGGTAGCTTGTCGGGGTTAGAGGCCATTAGGTCGAGGGCAAGGAGGCACCCTGGGGCCTATACTGCAAGTCCAGGGACAGAGGTGGACCACTGGGTAGCTTGCTTGGGTGAGAGGCCTCCTAGGTGGAGGGCAAGGGGGCACCCTGGGGCCTATACTGCAAGTCCAGGGAGAGAGGTGGACCCCTGGGTAGCTTGCTGGGGTCAGAGGCCATTAGGTCGAGGGCAAGGAGGCACCCTGGGGCCTATACTGCAAGTCCAGGGACAGAGGTGGACCACTGGGTAGCTTGCTGGGGTGAGAGGCCTGCTAGGTGGAGGGCAAGGGGGCACCCTGGAGCTTATACTGCAAGTCTAGGGAAAGATGTGGACCCCTGGGTAGCTTGCTTGGGTCAGAGACCGCTAGGTGAAGGCAAGGGGGCAACTTTGGGCCCGCACTGCAAGTCCAGGGAGAGAGGTGGACCCCTGGGTAGCTTGCTGGGGTCAGAAGCCCCTAGGTGGAGGGAAAGGGGGCACCCTGGTGCCTACACTGCAATTCCAGGGAGAGAGGTGGACTCCTGGGTAGGTTGCTGGGTTCAGAGACCCCTAGGTCGAGGGCAAGGAGGCACCCTGGGGCCTATACTGCAAGTCCAGGGACAGAGGTGGACCACTGGGTAGCTTGCTGGGGTCAGAGGCCTCCAAGGTGGAGGGCAAGGGGGCACCCTGGGGCCTATACTGCAAGTCCAGGGACAGAGGTGGACCACTGGGTAGCTTGCTGGGGTGAGAGGCCTGCTAGGTGGAGGGCAAGGGGGCAACCTGGAGCTTATACTGCAAGTCTAGGGAAAGATGTGGACCCCTGGGTAGCTTGCTTGGGTCAGAGACCCCTAGGTGAAGGCAAGGGGGCAACCTTGGGCCCGCACTGCAAGTCCAGGGAGAGAGGTGGACCCCTGGGTAGTTTGCTGGGGTCAAAGGCCCCTAGGTGGAGGCCAAGGGGGCACCCTGGGCCCTAAACTGCAAGTCCAGGGACAGAGGTGGACCCCTGGGAAACTTGCTGGGGTCAGAGGCCGCTAGGTGGAGGGCAAGGGGGCACGCTGGGGCCTAAACTGCAAGTCCAGGGACAAAGGTGGACCCCTGGGTTACTTGCTGGGGTCAGAGGCCTCTAGGTGGAGGGCCAAGGGCTACCCTGGGGCCTATACTGCAAGTTCAGGGACAGAGGTGGAGCACTGGATAGCTTGCTGGGGAGAGAGGCCCCTAGGTGGAGGGCAAGGGGGCACCCTGGGGCCTATACTGCAAGTCCAGGGAGAGAGGTGGAACCCTGGGCAGCTTGCTGGGGTCAGAAGCCCCTGGGTGGAGGGCAAGGAGGCACCCTGGGGCCTTTACTGGAAGTCCAGGGACAGAGGTGGACCCCTGGGCAGCTTGCTGGGGTGAGAGGCCCCTAGGTGGAGTGCCAGGGGGCACCCTGGGGCCCATACTGCAAGTCCAGGGAGAAAGGTGGACCCCTGGGTAGCTTGCTGGGGTCAGAGGCCCCAATGTGGAGTGCAAGGGGGCCCCCTTGGGCCCACACTGCAAGTCCAGGGAGAGATTTGGACCTCTGGGTAGCTTGCTGGGTTAAGAGGCCCCTAGGTGGAGGGCAAGGAGGCACCCAGTGGCCTAAACTTCAAGTCTAGGGACAGAGGTGGACTCCTGGGTAGCTTGCTGGGGATAGAGGCCCCTAGGTGGAGGGCAAGGGGGCACCCTGGGGTTTATACTGCAATTCCAGGGAGAGAGGTGGACTCCTGGATAGGTTGCTTGGTTCAGAGACCCGTATGTGTAGTGCAAGGGGGCTTCCTGGGGCCTATACTGCAAGTCCAGGGAGAGAGGTGGACCCTTGGGTAGGTTGCTGGGGTCAGAGACCCCTATGTGGAGTGCAAGGGGGCTTCCTGCGGTCTATACTGCAAGTCCAGGGAGAGAGGTCGACCCCGGGGTAGCTTGCTGGGGTCAGAGGCCCCTAGCTGGAGGGCAAGGGGGCACACTTGGGCCCACACTGCAAGTCCAAGGAGAGAGGTGGACCCCTGGGTAGCTTGCTGGGGTCAGAGGCCCCTAGGTGGAGAGAAAGGGGGCACCTTTGGGCCTATACTGCAAGTCCAGGGTGAAAGGTGGCCCCTGGGTAGCTTGCTTGGGTCAGAGACCCCTACGTGAAAGGCAAGGGGCACCCTTGGGCCTATACTTCAAGTCCAGGGAGGAAGGTGGTTTCTGGGTAGCTTGCTGGGTTCAGAGGCCCCTAGGTGGAGGGCAAGGGGGCACCCTGGGGCCTATACTGCAAGTCCAGGGAGAGAGGTGGACCCCTGGGTAGCTTGTCGGAGTTAGAGGCCCCTAGGTGGAGGGCAAGGCGGCACCCTGGGGCCTATACTGCAAGTCCAGGGAAAGAGGTTGAAACCTGGGGAGCTAGCGGGTGTCAGAGACCCCAAGGTGGAGGGCCAAGGGGCACGCTGAGTCGTATACTGCATGTCCAGGGAGAGAGGTGGACCCCTGGGTAGCTTGCTGGGGTCAGAGGCCCCTAGGTGGAGGGCAAGGGGGAACCCTGGGGCCTAAACTGCAAGTCCAGGGACAGAGGTGGACCCCTGGGTAACTTGCTGGTGTCAGAGGCCCCTAGGTGGAGGGCCAATGGCCACCCTGGGGCCTATACTGCAAGTTCAGGGACAGAGTTGAAGCACTGGATAGCTTGCTGGGGAGAGAGGCCCCTAGGTGGAGGGCAAGGGGGCACCCTGGGGCCTAAACTGCAAGCCCAGGGACAGAGGTGGACCCCTGGGTAGCTTCCTGGGGTCAGAGGTCCCAATGTGGAGTGCAAGGGGGCACCCTGGGGCCTATACTACAAGTCCAGGGAGAGAGGTGGACCCCTGGGTAGCTTGTTGGGTTCAGAGGCCCCTAGGTGGAGTGCCAGGGGGCACCCTGGGGCCCATACTGCAAGTCCAGGGAGAGAGGTGGACCCCTGGGTAGCTTGCTGGGGTCAGAGACCCCAATATGGAGTGCAAGGGGGCACCCTGGGGCCTATACTGCAAGTCCAGGGAGAGAGGTCGACCCCTGGGTAGCTTGCTGGGGTCAGAGGCCTCTAGGTGGAGTTCAAGGAGGCACCCTGGGGCCTATACTGCAAGTCCAGGGACAGAGGTGGACCACTGGTTAGCTTGCTGGGGTGAGAGGCCCCTAGGTAGAGGGCAAGGGGGCACAATGGGGCCTATACTCTAAGTACTGGGAGAGAGGTGGACCCCTGGGTAGCTTGCCAGGGTCAGAGGCCCCTAGGTGGAGGGCAAGGGGACACCCTGGGGCCTATAATGTAAGTCCAGGGACAGAAGTGGACCCCTGGGTAGCTTGCTGGGGTGAGAGGCCCCTAGGTGGAGGTTAAGGGGGCACCCTGGGGCCAATACTGCAAGTCCAGGGAGAGATGTGGACCCCTGGGTAGCTTGCTTGGGTCAGAGACCACTAGGTGGAAGGCAAGGGGGCACCCTTGGGCCCGCACTGCAAGTCCAGGGAGAGAGGTGGACCCCTGGGTAGCTTGCTGGGGTCAGAGGCCCCTAGATGGAGGGCAAGGGGGCACCCTGGGGCCTAAACTGCAAGTACAGGGACAGAGGTGGACCCCTGGGTAACTTGCTGGGGTCAGAGGCCCCTAGGTGGAGGGCAAGGGGGCACCCTGGGGCCTATACTGCAAGTCCAGGAAGTGAGGTGGACCTCTGGGTAGCTTGCTGGGGTCAGAAAACCCAATGTGGAGTGCAAGGGGGCACCCTGGGGCCCATAGTGCAAGTCCAGGGAGAGAGGTGGACCCCTGGGTAGCTTGCTGGGGTCATAGGCCCCTAGGTGGAGGGCAAGGGGGCACCCTGGGGCCTGAACTGCAAGTCCAGGGACAGAGGTGGACCCCTGGGTAATTTGCTGGGGTCAGAGGCCCCTAGGTGGTGGGCAAGGGGGCACCCTGGGGCCTAAACTGCAAGTCCAGGGACAGAGGTGGACCCCTGGGTAAATTGCTGGGGTCAGAGGCCCCTAGGTGGAGGGCAAGGGGGCACCCTGGGGCCTAAACTGCAAGCCCAGGGACAGAGGTTTACCCCTGGGTAGCTTCCTGGGGTCAGAGGTCCCAATGTGGAGTGCAAGGGGGCACCCTGGGGCCTATACTTAAAGTCCAGGGAGAGAGGTGGACCCCTGGGTAGCTTGCTGGGAACAGAGGCCCCTACGAAGAGGGCAAGGAGGCACCTTGGGGCCTTTACTGGAAGTCCAGGGACAGAGGTGGACTCTGGGCAGCTTGCTGGGGTCAGAGGCCCCTAGGTGGAGGGCAAAGGGGCACCCTGGGGCTTATACTGCAAGTCCAGGGAGAGAGGTGGACCCCTGGGTAACTTGCTGGGGTCAGAGGCCCCTAGTTCAAGGGCAAGGGGGCACCCTGGGGCCTAAACTGCAAGTCCAGGGACAGAGGTGGAGCATTGGGTAGCTTGCTGGGGAGAGAGGCCCCTAGGTGGAGGGCAAGGGGGCACCCTGGGGCCTATACTGCAAGTCCAGAGAGAGAGGTGGACCCCTGGGTAGCTTGCTGGGGTTAGGAACCCCTATGTGGAGTGCAAGGGGCCACCCTGGGGCCTATACTGCAAGTCCAAAAAGAAGATATGGAATCCTGGGTAGCTTGCTTGTGTTAGAGGCCCCTAGGTGGAGGGCAAAGGGGCACCCTGGGGCCTATACTGCAAGTCCAGGGAGAGAGGTGGACCCCTGGGTAGCTTGCTGGGGTCAGAGGCCCCTAGGTGGAGGGCAAGGGGGCACCCTTTGGCTTAAACTGCAAGTCCAGGGAGAGAGGTGGACCCCTGGGTAGCTTGCTGGGGTCACAAGCCCCTATGTGGAGGGCAAGGGGGCACCCTGGGGCCTATACTGCAAGTCCAGGGAGAGAGGTGGACCCCTGGGTAGCTTGCTGGGGTCAGAGACCCCAATATGGAGTGCAAGGGCACACCCTGGGGCCTATACTGGAAGTCCAGGGACAGATGTGGACCCCTGGGTAGCTTGCTGGGGTCAGAGACCCCAATGTGGAGTGGAAGGGGGCAACCTGGGGCCTATACTACAAGTCCAGGGAGAGAGGTGGACCCCTGGGTAGCTTGCTGGGGACAGAGGCCCCTAGGTGGAGGGCAAGGAGGCACCCTGGGGCCTTTACTGGAAGTCCAGGGACAGAGGTGGACCCCTGGACAGCTTGCTGGGGTAAGAGGCCCCTAGGTAGAGGGCAAGGGGGCACCATTGGCCCACACTGCAAGTCCAGGGAGAGAGGTGGACCCCTGGGTAGCTTGCTGGGGTCAGAGGCCCCTAGGTGGAGGGCAAGGGGGCACCCTGGGGCCTATACTGCAATTCCAGGCAGAGAGGTGGACTCCTGGGTAGGTTGCTTGGTTCAGAGACCCGTATGTGTAGTGCAAGGGGGCTTCCTGGGGCCTATACTGCAAGTCCAGGGAGAGAGGTGGACCCCTGGGTAGCTTGCTGGGGTCAGAGGCCCCTAGGTCGAGAGCAAGTATCCACCCTGGGGCCTATTCTGCAAGTCCAGGGACAGAGGTGGACCACTGGGTATTTTGCTGGGGTCAGAGGCCCCTCGGTGGAGGGCAAGGAGGCACCCTGGGGCCTTTACTGGAAGTCCAAGGACAGAGGTGGACCCCTGGGCAGCTTGCTGGGATCAGAGGCCCCTAGGTGAAGGGCAAGGGGCCACCCTGGGGCCTCTACTGCAAGTCCAGGGAAAGAGGTGGAGCACTGGGTAGCTTGCTGGGGAGAGAGGCCCCTAGCAGGAGGGCAAGGGGCACCCTGGGGCCTATACTGCAAGTCCAGGGACAGAGGTAGACCCCTGGGCAGCTTGCAAAGTTCAGAGACCCGTATGTGGAGTGCAAGGGGGCTTCCTGGGGCCTATACTGCAAGTCCAGGGAGAGAGGGTGACCCCTGGGTAGCTTGCTGGGGTCAGAGGCCCCTAGGTCGAGGGCAAGGGGGCACCCTGGGAACTATATTGCAAGTCCAGGGAGAGAGGTGGACCCCTGGGTGGCTTGCTGGGGTCAGGAACCCCTATGTGGAGTGCAAGGGGCCACCCTGTGGCCTATACTGCAAGTCCAAGGAGAGAGGTGGACCCCTGGGTAGCTTGATGGGGTCAGAGACCTCTAGGTGGAGGGCAAAGGGGCACCCTGGGGCCTATACTGCAAGTCCAAGGAGAGAGTTGGAACAATGGGTAGCTTGCAGGTGTTAGAGGCCCCTAGGTGGAGGGCAAAGGGGCACCCTGGAGCCTATACTGCAAGACCAGGGAGAGAGGTGGACCCCTGGGTAGCTTGCTGGGTCAGAGGCCCCTAGGTGGAGGGCAATGGGGCACCCTGGGGCCTATACTGCAAGTCCAGGGAGAGAGGTGAACCCCTGGGTAGCTTGCTGGGGTCAGAGACCCCAATGTGGAGTGTAAGGGGGCACCCTGGGGCCTATACTGCAAGTCCAGGGAGAGAGGTGGACCCCTGGGTAGCTTGCTGGGGACAGAGGCCCCTAGGTGGAGGGCAAGGAGGCACCCTGGGGCCTTTACTGGAAGTCCAGGGACAGAGGTGGACCCCTGGGTAGCTTGCTGGGGTCAGAGGCCCCTAGGTAGAGGGCCAGGGGCCACCTTGGGGCCTATACTGCAAGTCCAGGGACAGAGGTGGACCACTGGGTAGCTTGCTGGGGTGAGAGACCCCTAGGTGGAGGGCAAGGGGGCACCCTGGGGCCTAAACTGCAAGTCCAGGGACAGAGGAGGACCCCTGGGTAGCTTGCTGGGGTCAGAGGCCCCTAGGTGGAGGGCCAGGGGCCACCCTGGGGCTTATACTGCAAGTCCAGGGACAGAGGTGGAGCACTGGGTAGCTTGCTGGGGATAGAGGCCCCTAGGTGGAGGGCAAGGGGGCACCCTGGGGTTTATACTGCAATTCCAGGGAGAGAGGTGGACTCCTGAATAGGTTGCTTGGTTCAGAGACCCGTATGTGTAGTGCAAGGGGGCTTCCTGGGGCCTATACTGCAAGACCAGGGACAGAGGTGGACCCCTGGATAGCTTGCTGGGGTCAGAGGCCCCTAGATGGAGGGCAAGGGGGCACCCTTGGGCCCGCACTGCAAGTCCAGGGAGAGAGGTGGACCCCTGGGTAGCTTGCTGGGGTCAGAGGCCCCTAGATGGAGGGCAAGAGGGCACCCTGGGGCCTAAACTGCAAGTCCAGGGACAGATGTGGACCCCTGGGTAGCTTGCTGGGGTCAGAGGCCCCTAGGTAGAGGGCCAGGGGCCACCTTGGGGCCTATACTGCAAGTCCAGGGAGAGAGGTGGACCCCTGGGTAACTTGCTGGGGTCAGAGGCCCCTAGGTAGAGGGCCAGGGGCCACCTTGGGGCCTATACTGCAAGTCCAGGGAGAGAGGTGGACCCCTGGGTAGCTTGCTGGGGTCAGAGGCCCCTAGGTGGAGAGCAAGGGGGCACCCTGGGGCCTATACTGCAAGTCCAGGGACAGAGGTGGACCCCTGGGTAACTTGCTGGGGTCAGAGGCCCCTAGGTGGTGGGCAAGGGGCCACACTTGGACCCACACTGCAAGTCCAGGGAGAGAGGTGGACCCCTGGGTAGCTTGCTGGGGTCAGAGGCCCCTAGGTGGAGGGCAAGGGGGCACCCTGGGGCCTACACTGCAATTCCAGGGAGAGAGGTGGACCCCTGGGTAGGTTGCTGGGATCAGAGACCCCTAGGTGCAGGGCAAGGGGGCACCCTGGGTTCTATACTGCAAGTCCAGGGAGAGAGCTGGACCCCTACGTAGCTTGCTGGGGTCACAGGCCCCTATGTGGAGGGCAAGGGGGCACCCTGGGGACTATACTGCAAGTTTAGGGAGAGAGGTGGACCCCTGGGTAGCTTGCTGGGGTCAGAGACCCCAATGTGGAGTGCAAGGGGGCACCCTGGGGCCTATACTGCAAGTCCGGGGAGAGAGGTGGACCCCTGGGTAGCTTGCTGGGGACAGAGGCCCCTAGGTGGAGGGCAAGTAGGCACCCTGGGGCCTTTACTGGAAGTCCAGCTAGAGAGGTGGACCCCTGGGCAGCTTGCTGGGGTCAGAGGCCCCTAGGTGGACGGCAAGGGGGCACCCTGGGGCCTAAACTGCAAGTCCAGGGAAAGAGGAGGACCCCAGGGTAACTTGCTGCGGTCATAGGCCCCTAGGTGGAGGGCCAGGGGCCACCCTGGGGCCTATACTGCAAGTCCAGGGACAGAGGTGGAGCACTGGGTAGCTTGCTGGGGAGAGAGGCCCCTAGGTGGAGGGCAAGGGGGCACCCTGGGGCCTATACTGCAAATCCAGGGAGAGAGGTGGACCCCTGGGTAGCTTGCTGGGGTCAGGAACCCCTATGTGGAGTGCAAGGGGCCACTCTGGGGCCTATACTGCAAGTCCAAGGAGAGAGGTGGACCCCTGGGTAGCTTGATGGGGTCAGAGACCTCTAGGTGGAGGGCAAAGGGGCACCCTGGGGCCTATACTGCAAGTCCAAGGAGAAAGGTGGAACAATGGGCAGCTTGCTGGTGTTAGAGGCCCCTAGGTGGAGGGCAAAGGGGCACCCTGGGGCCTATACTGCATGACCAGGGAGAGAGGTGGACCCCTGGGTAGCTTGCTGGGGTCAGAGGCCCCTAGGTGGAGGGCAAGGGGGCACCCTGGGGCCTATACTGCAAGTCCAGGGAGAGAGGTGGACCCCTGGGTACCTTGCTGGGGTCAGAGACCCCAATGTGGAGTGTAAGGGGGCACCCTGGGGCCTATACTGCAAGTCCAGGGAGAGAGGTGGACCCCTGGGTAGCTTGCTGGGGACAGAGGCCCCTAGGTGGAGGGCAAGGAGGCACCTTGGGGTCTTTACTGGAAGTCCAGGGACAGAGGTGGACCCCTGGGCAGCTTGCTGGGGTCAGAGGCCGCTAGGTGGAAGGCAAGGGGGCACCCTTGGGCCCACACTGCAAGTCCAGGGAGAGAGGTGGACCCCTGGGTAGCTTGCTGGGGTCAGAGGCCCCTATGAGGAGGGCAAGGGGGCACCTTGGGGCTTATACTGCAAGTCCAGGGAGAGAGGTGGACTCCTGGGTAATTTGCTGGGTTCAGAGACCCCTACGTGGAAGGCAAGGGGGCACCCTGGGGCCTTTACTGCAAGTCCAGGGACAGAGGTGGACCCCTGGGTAACTTGCTGGGGTCAGAGGCCGCTAGGTGGTGGGCAAGGGGGCACCCTGGGGCCTAAACTGCAAGTCCAGGGACAGAAGTGGACCCCTGGATAACTTGCTGGGGTCAGAGGCCCCTAGGTGGAGGGCCAGGGGCCACCCTGGGGCCTATACTGCAAGTTCAGGGACAGAGGTGGAGCACTGGGTAGCTTGCTGGGGAGAGAGCCTCTAGGTGGAGGGCAAGGGGGCACCCTGGGGCCTTTTCTGCAAGTCCAGGGAGAGAGGTGGACCCCTGGGTAGTTTGCTGGGGTCAGGAACCCCTATGTGGAGTGCAAGGGTCCACCCTGGGGTCTATACTGCAAGTCCAAGGAGAGAGGTGGACTCCTGGGTAGCTTGATGGGGTCTGAGACCTCTAAGTGGAGGGCAAAGGAGCACCCTGGGGCCTATACTGCAAGTCCAAGGAGAGAGGTGGAACAATGGGTAGCTTGCTGGTGTTAGAGACCCCTATATGGAGGGCAAAGGGGCACCCTGTTACCTATACTGCAAGTCCAGGGAGAGAGGTGGACCCCTGGGTAGCTTGCTGGGGTCAGAGGCCCCTAGGTGCAGGGCAAGGGGGCACCCTGGGGCCTATACTGCAAGTCCAGGGAGAGAGGTGGACCCCTAGGTAGCTTGCCGGGGTCACAGGCCCCTAGGTGGAGGGCAAGGGGGCACCCTGGAGCCTATACTGCAATTCCAGGGAGAGAGGTGGACCCCTGGGTAGCTTGCTGGGGTCAGAGACCCCTATGTGAAGGGCAAGGGGGCACCCTTGGGCCTATACTGCAAGTCCAGGGAGGAAGGTGGACTCTGGGTAGCTTGCTCTGTTCAGAGGCCCCTGGGTGGAGGGCAAGGGGGCACCCTGGGGCCTATACTGCAAGTCCAGGGAGAGAGGTGGACCCCTGAGTAGCTTGTTGGGGTCAGAGGCCCCTAGGTGGAGGGCAAGGCTGCACCCTGGGGCCTATACTGCAAGTCCAGGAAAAGAAGTGGAACCCTGGGTAGCTTGCTGGGGTCAGGGGCCCCAAGGTGGAAGGCCAGGTTCCACCTTGGGGCCTATACTGCAAGTCCAGGGACAGAGTAGGAGCACTGGGTAGCTTGCTGGGGAGAGAGGCCCCTAGGTGTAGTGCAAGGGGGCACCCTGGGGCCTACACTGCAAGTCCAAGGAGAGAGGTGGACCCTTGGGTAGCTTGCTGGGGTCAGGAACTCCTATGTGGAGTGCAAGGAGCCACCCTGGGGCCTATACTGCAAGTCCAAGGAGAGAAGTGGACCCCAGGGTAGCTTGATGGGGTCAGAGATCTCTAGGTGGAGGGCAAAGGGGCACCCTGGGGCCTATACTGCAAGTCCAAGGAGAGAGGTGGAACAATGGGTAGCTTGCTGGTGTTAGAGGCCCCTAGGTGGAGGGCAAAGGGGCACCCTGGGGCCTATACTGCAAGACCAGGGAGAGAGGTGGACCCCTGGGTAGCTTGCTGGGGACAGAGGCCCCTAAGTGGAGGGCAAGGAGGCACCCTGGGGCCTTTAATGGAAGTATAGGGACAGAGGTGGACCCCTGGGCAGCTTGCTGGGGTCAGAGGCCCCTAGGTGGAGGGCAAGGGGGCACCCTTGGGCCCACACTGCAAGTCCAGGGAGAGAGGTGGACCCCTGGGTAGCTTGCTGGGGTCAGAGACCCCTACGTGAAGGGCAAGGGGGCACCATTGGGCCTATACTTCAAGTCAAGGGAGGAAGGTGGATTCTGGGTAGCTTGCTGGGTTCAGAGGCCCCTAGGTGGAGGGCAATAGGGCACCTTGGGGCCTATACTGCAAGTCCAGGGAGAAAGGTGGACCCCTGGGTAGCTTGCTGGGGTCAGAGGCCCCTAGGACGAGGTCAAGGAGACACCCTGGGGCCTATACTGCAAGTCCAGGGACAGAGGTGGACCACTGGGTAGCTTGCTGGGGTGAGAGGCCCCAAGGTGGAGTGCAAGGGGGCACACTGGGGCCTCTACTGGTAGTCCAGGGACAGATGTGGACCCCTGGGTAGCTTGTTGGTGTCAGAGGTCCCTAGGTGGAGGGCTATGGTGAACCTTGGGGCCTATACTGCAAGTCCAGGGAGAGAGGTGGACCCCTGGGTAGCTTGCTGGGGTCAGAGACCCCAATATGAAGTGCAAGGGGGCACCCTGGGGCCTATACTGCAAGTCCAGGGAGAGAGGTGGACCCCTGGGTAGCTTGCTGGGGTCAGAGACCCCAATGTGGAGTGCAAGTGGGCACACTGGGGCCTATACTGCAAGTCTAGGGAGAGATTTGGACCCCTGGGTAGCTTGCTGGGGTCAGAGGCCACTAAAAGGAGGACAAGGGGGCACCCTGGGATCCACACTGCAAGTTCTGGGAGAGAGGTTGACCCCTGGGTAGCTTCTTGGGGTCAGAGACCCCTAGGGTAGAGGGCAAGGGGGCACCCTGGGGCCTATACTGCAAGCCCAAGGAGAGAAGTGGAACCCTGGGCAGCTTGCTTGGGTCAGAGACCCCTAGGTGGAGAGCAAGGGGGGACCCTTGGGCCCGCACTGCAAGTCCAGGAAGAGAGGTGGACCCCTGGGTAGCTTGCTGGGGTCAGAGGCCCCTAGGTGGAGGGCAATGGGGGCACCCTGGGGCCTATACTTCAAGTCCAGGGAGAGAGATGGACCCCTGTGTAGCTTGCTGGGGTCAGAGACCCCAATGTGGAGTTTAAGGGGGCACCCTTGGGCCCACACTGCAAGTCCAGGGAGAGAGGATGACCACTGGGTAGCTTGCTGGGGTCAGAGACCCCTAGGTGGAGGGCAAGGGGGCACCCTGGGGCCTATACTCAAAGCCCAGGGAGGAAGGTGGACTCTGGGTAGCTTGCTGGGTTCAGAGGCCCCTAGGTGGAGGGCAAGGGGGCACCCTGGGGCCTATACTGCAAGTCCAGCGAGAGAGGTGGACCCCTGAGTAGCTTGTTGGGGTCAGAGGCCCCTAGGTGGAGGGCAAGGCGGCACCCTGGGGCCTATACTGCAAGTCCAGGAAATGAGGTGCACCCCTGGGTAGCTTGCTGGTGTCAGAGACCCCTAGGTGGAGGGCAAGGAGGCACCCTGGGGCCTTTACTGGAAGTCCAGGGACAGAGGTGGACCCCTGGGCAGCTTGCTGGGGTCAGAGGCCCCTAGGTGGAGGGCAAGGGGGCACCCTTGGGCCCACACTGCAAGTCCAGGGAGAGAGGTGGACCCCTGGGTAGCTTGCTGGGGTCAGAGGCCCCTAGGTGGAGGGCAAGGGGCCACCCTGGGGCCTATACTGCAATTCCAGGGAGAGAGGTGAACTCCTGGGTAGGTTGCTGGGTTCAGAGACCCGTATGTGGAGTGCAAGGGGGCTTCCTGGGGCCTACACTGCAATTCCAGGGAGAGAGGTAGACTCCTGGGTAGGTTGCTGGGTTCAGAGACCCCTAGGTGGAGGGCAAGGGGCACCCTGTGGCCTATACTGCAAGTCCAGGAAAAGAGGTGGACCCCTGGGTAGCTTGCTGGGGTCAGAGGCCCCTAGGTGGAGGGCAAGGGGGCACCCTGGGGCCTAAACTGCAAGTCCAGGGACAGAGGTGGACCCCTGGGTAACTTGCTGGGGTCAGAGGCCCCTAGGCGGTGGGCAAGGGGGCACCCTGGGGCCTAAACTGCAAGTCCAGGGACAGAGGTGGACCCCTGGGTAGGTTGCTGGGGTCAGAGGCCCCTATGTGGAGGGTAAGGGGGCACCCTGGGGCCTAAACTGCAAGTCCAGGGAGAGAGGTGGACCCCTGGGTAACTTGCTGGGGTCAGAGGCCCCTAGGTGCAGGGCCAGGGGCCTCCTTGGGGCCTATACTGCAAGTCCAGGAAAAGAGGTCGACCCCTGGGTAGCTTGCTGGGGTCAGAGGCCCCTAGGTGGAGGGCAAGGGGGCACCCTGGGGCCTAAACTGCAAGTCCAGGGACAGAGGTGGACCCCTGGGTAACTTGCTGGGGTCAGAGGCCCCTAGGCGGTGGGCAAGGGGGACCCTGGGGCCTAAACTGCAAGTCCAGGAAAAGAGGTGGACCCCTGGGTAGCTTGCTGGGGTCAGAGGCCCCTATGTGGAGGGTAAGGGGGCACCCTGGGGCCTAAACTGCAAGTCCAGGGAGAGAGGTGGACCCCTGGGTAACTTGCTGGGGTCAGAGGCCCCTAGGTGCAGGGCCAGGGGCCTCCTTGGGGCCTATACTGCAAGTCCAGGAAAAGAGGTCGACCCCTTGGTGGCTTGTTGGGGTCAGAGGCCCCTAGGTGGAGGGCAAGGGGGCACCCTGGGGCCTAAACTGCAAGTCCAGGGACAGAGGTGGACCCTTGGGTAACTTGCTGGGGTCAGAGGCCCCTAGAAGGTGGGCAAGGGGGCACCCTGGGGCCTAAACTGCAAGTCCAGGGACACAGGTGGACCCCTGGGTAACTTGCTGGGGTCAAAGGCCCCTAGGTGGAGGGCAAGGGGGCACCCTGGGGCCTAAACTGCAAGTCCAGGGACAGAGGTGGACCCCTGGGTAGCTTGCTGGGGTCAGAGGCCACTATGTGGAGGGTAAGGGGGCACCCTGGGGCCTAAACTGCAAGTCCAGGGAGAGAGGTGGACCCCTGGGTAACTTGCTGGGGTCAGAGGCCCCTAGGTGGAGGGTCAGGGGCCTCTTTGGGGCCTATACTGCAAGTCCAGGGACAGAGGAGGAACACTGGGTAGCTTGCTTGGGTCAGAGACTCCTAGGTGAAGGCAAGGGGGCAACCTTGGGCCCGCACTGCAAGTCCGGGGAGAGAGGTTGACCCCTGGGTAGCTTGCTGGGGTCAAAGGCCCCTAGGTGGAGGCCAAGGGGGCACCCTGGGGCCTAAACTGCAAGTCCAGGGACAGAGGTGGACCCCTGGGTAACTTGCTGGGGTCAGAGGCCCCTAGGTGGAGGGCAAGGGGGCACCCTGGGCCCTAAACTGCAAGTTCAGTGAGAGAGGTGGACCCCTGGGTAGCTTGCTGGGGTCAGAGGCCCCTATATGGAGGGTAAGGGGGCACCTTGGGGCCCACACTGCAAGTCCAGGGACAGAGGTGGACCATTGAGTAGCTTGCTGGGGTCAAAGACCCCTATGTGAAGGGCAAGGGGCAAACTTGGGCCTATACTACAAGTCCAGTGAGGAAGGTGGACTCTGGGTAGCTTGCTGGGTTCAGAGGCCCCTAGGTGGAGGGCAAGGGGCACCCTGGGGCCTATACTGCAAGTCCAGGGAGAGAGGTGGACCCCTTAGTAGCTTGTTGGGGTCAGAGGCCCCTAGGTGGAGGGCAAGGTGGCACCCTGTGGCCTATACTGCAAGTCCAGGAAAAGAGGTGGACCCCTGGGTAGCTTGCTGGGGTCAGAGGCCCCTAGGTGGAGGGCAAGGGGGCACCCTGGGGCCTAAACTGCAAGTCCAGGGACAGAGGTGGACCCCTGGGTAACATGCTGGGGTCAGAGGCCCCTAGGCGGTGGGCAAGGGGGCACCCTGGGGCCTAAACTGCAAGTCCAGGGACAGAGGTGGACCCCTGGGTAGGTTGCTGGGGTCAGAGGCCCCTATGTGGAGGGTAAGGGGGCACCCTGGAGCCTAAACTGCAAGTCCAGGGAGAGAAGTGGACTCCTGGGTAACTTGCTGGGGTCAGAGGCCCCTAGGTGCAGGGCCAGGGGCCTCCTTGGGGCCTATACTGCAAGTTCAGGAAAAGAGGTCGACCCCTGGGTAGCTTGCTGGGGTCAGAGGCCCCTAGGTGGATGGCAAGGGGGCACCCTTGGGCCTAAACTGCAAGTCCAGGGACAGAGGTGGAACCCTGGGTAACTTGCTGGGGTCAGAGGCCCCTAGGCGGTGGGCAAGGGGGACCCTGGGGCCTAAACTGCAAGTCCAGGGACACAGGTGGACCCTGGGTAACTTGCTGGGGACAGAGGCCCTTAGGTGGAGGGCAAGGGGGCACCCTGGGGCCTAAACTGCAAGTCCAGGGAAAGAGGTGGACCCCTGGGTAGCTTGCGAGGGTCAGAGGCCCCTAGGTGGAGGGCCAGGGGCCTCTTTGGGGCCTATACTGCAAGTCCAGGGACAGAGGAGGAACACTGGGTAGCTTGCTTGGGTCAGAGACTCCTAGGTGAAGGCAAGGGGGCAACATTGGGCCCGCACTGCAAGTCCGGGGAGAGAGGTGGACCCCTGGGTAGCTTGCTGGGGTCAGAGGCCCCTAGGTGGAGGCCAAGGGGGCACCCTGGGGCCTAAACTGCAAGTCCAGGGACAGAGGTGGACCCCTGGGTAACTTGCTGGGGTCAGAGGCCCCTAGGTGGAGGGCCAAGGGCCACCCTGGGGCCTATACTGCAAGTTCAGGGACAGAGGTGGAGAACTGGATAGCTTGCTGGGGAGAGAGGCCCATAGGTGGAGGGCAAGGGGGCACCCTGGGGCCTATACTGCAAGTTCAGGGAGAGAGGTGGAACCCTGGGCAGCTTGCTGGGGTCAGAGGCCCCTAGGTGGAGGTTAAGGAGGCACCCTGGGGCCTTTACTGGAAGTCCAGGGACAGAAGTGGACCCCTGGGCAGCTTGCTGAGGTCAGAGGTCCCTAGGTGCAGGGCAAGGGGGCACCCTGGGGCCTAAATTGCAAGTCCAGGGACAAAGGTGGACCATTGGGGAACTTGCTGGGGTCAGAGGCCCCTAGGTGGAGGGCCAAGGGCCACCCTGGGGCCTATACTGCAAGTTCAGGGACAGAGGTGGAGCACTGGATAGCTTGCTGGGGAGAGAGGCCCATAGGTGGAGGGCAAGGGGGCACCCTGGGGCCTATACTGCAAGTTCAGGGAGAGAGGTGGAACCCTGGGCAGCTTGGTGGGGTCAGAGGCCCCTAGGTGGAGGTTAAGGAGGCACCCTGGGGCCTTTACTGGAAGTCCAGGGACAGAAGTGGACCCCTGGGCAGCTTGCTGAGGTCAGAGGTCCCTAGGTGCAGGGCAAGGAGGCACCCTGGGGCCTAAATTTCAAGTCTAGGGACAGAGGTGGACTCCTCGGCAGCTTGCTGGGGTCAGAGGAACCTAGGTGGAGTGCCAGGGGGCACCCTGGGGCCCATACTGCAAATCCAGGGAGAAAGGTGGACCCCTGGGTAGCTTGCTGGGGCCAGAGACCCCAATATGGAGTGCAAGGGGGCACCCTGGGGCCTATACTGCAAGTCCAGGGAGAGAGGTGGACCCTTGGGTAGGTTGCTGGGGTCAGAGACCCCTATTTGGAGTGCAAGGGGGCTTCCTGGGGTCTATACTGCAAGTCCAGGGAGAGAGGTTGACCCCGGGGTAGCTTGCTGGGGTCAGAGGCCCCTAGGTGGAGGGAAAGGAGGCACCCTGGGGCCTATACTGGAAGTCCAGGGACAGAGGTGGACCCCTGGGTAGCTTGCTTGGGTCAGAGACCCCTACGTGAAGGGCAAGGGGGCACCCTTGGGCCTATACTTCAAGTCCAGGGAGGAAGGTGGTTTCTGGGTAGCTTGCTAGGTTCAGAGGCCCCTAGGTGGAGGGCAACGGGGCACCCTGGGGCCTATACTGCAAGTCCAGGGAGAGAGGTGGACCCCTGGGTAGCTTGCGAGGGTCAGAGGCCCCTAGGTGGAGGGCCAGGGGCCTCTTTGGGGCCTATACTGCAAGTCCAGGGACAGAGGAGGAACACTGGGTAGCTTGCTTGGGTCAGAGACTCCTAGGTGAAGGCAAGGGGGCAACATTGGGCCCGCACTGCAAGTCCGGGGAGAGAGGTGGACCCCTGGGTAGCTTGCTGGGGTCAGAGGCCCCTAGGTGGAGGCCAAGGGGGCACCCTGGGGCCTAAACTGCAAGTCCAGGGACAGAGGTGGACCCCTGGGTAACTTGCTGGGGTCAGAGGCCCCTAGGTGGAGGGCCAAGGGCCACCCTGGGGCCTATACTGCAAGTTCAGGGACAGAGGTGGAGAACTGGATAGCTTGCTGGGGAGAGAGGCCCATAGGTGGAGGGCAAGGGGGCACCCTGGGGCCTATACTGCAAGTTCAGGGAGAGAGGTGGAACCCTGGGCAGCTTGCTGGGGTCAGAGGCCCCTAGGTGGAGGTTAAGGAGGCACCCTGGGGCCTTTACTGGAAGTCCAGGGACAGAAGTGGACCCCTGGGCAGCTTGCTGAGGTCAGAGGTCCCTAGGTGCAGGGCAAGGGGGCACCCTGGGGCCTAAATTGCAAGTCCAGGGACAAAGGTGGACCATTGGGGAACTTGCTGGGGTCAGAGGCCCCTAGGTGGAGGGCCAAGGGCCACCCTGGGGCCTATACTGCAAGTTCAGGGACAGAGGTGGAGCACTGGATAGCTTGCTGGGGAGAGAGGCCCATAGGTGGAGGGCAAGGGGGCACCCTGGGGCCTATACTGCAAGTTCAGGGAGAGAGGTGGAACCCTGGGCAGCTTGGTGGGGTCAGAGGCCCCTAGGTGGAGGTTAAGGAGGCACCCTGGGGCCTTTACTGGAAGTCCAGGGACAGAAGTGGACCCCTGGGCAGCTTGCTGAGGTCAGAGGTCCCTAGGTGCAGGGCAAGGAGGCACCCTGGGGCCTAAATTTCAAGTCTAGGGACAGAGGTGGACTCCTCGGCAGCTTGCTGGGGTCAGAGGAACCTAGGTGGAGTGCCAGGGGGCACCCTGGGGCCCATACTGCAAATCCAGGGAGAAAGGTGGACCCCTGGGTAGCTTGCTGGGGCCAGAGACCCCAATATGGAGTGCAAGGGGGCACCCTGGGGCCTATACTGCAAGTCCAGGGAGAGAGGTGGACCCTTGGTTAGGTTGCTGGGGTCAGAGACCCCTATTTGGAGTGCAAGGGGGCTTCCTGGGGTCTATACTGCAAGTCCAGGGAGAGAGGTTGACCCCGGGGTAGCTTGCTGGGGTCAGAGGCCCCTAGGTGGAGGGAAAGGAGGCACCCTGGGGCCTATACTGGAAGTCCAGGGACAGAGGTGGACCCCTGGGTAGCTTGCTTGGGTCAGAGACCCCTACGTGAAGGGCAAGGGGGCACCCTTGGGCCTATACTTCAAGTCCAGGGAGGAAGGTGGTTTCTGGGTAGCTTGCTAGGTTCAGAGGCCCCTAGGTGGAGGGCAACGGGGCACCCTGGGGCCTATACTGCAAGTCCAGGGAGAGAGGTGGACCCCTGGGTAGCTTGTCGGGGTTAGAGGCCCCTAGGTGGAGGGCAAGGCGGCACCCTGGGGCCTATACTGTAAGTCCAGGGAAAGAGGTTGAACCCTGGGTAGCTTGTTGGGGTCAGAGGTCCCTAGGTGGAGGGCAAGGGGGCACCCTGGGGCCTAAACTGCAAGTCCAGGGACAGAGGTGGACCCCTGGGTAACTTGCTGGGGTCAGAGGCCCCTAGGCGGTGGGCAAGGGGGCACCCTGGGGCCTAAACTGCAAGTCCAGGGACAGAGGTGGACCCCTTGGTAACTTGCTGGGGTTAGAGGCCCCTAGGTGGAGGGCAAGGGGGCACCCTGGGGCCTAAACTTCAAATCTAAGGACAGAGGTGGAACCCTGGGCAGCTTGCTGGGGTCAGAGGCCCCTAGGTGGAGGTTAAGGGGGCACCCTGGGGCCTATACTGCAAATCCAGGGAGAGAGGTGGACCCTTGGGTAGGTTGCTGGGGTCAGAGACCCCTATGTGGAGTGCAAGGGGGCTTCCTGCGGTCTATACTGCAAGTCCAGGGAGAGAGGTCGACCCCGGGGTAGCTTGCTGGGGTCAGAGGCCCCTAGGTGGAGGGCAAGGAGGCACCTTGGGGGCTATACTGGAAGTCCAGGGACAGAGGTGGACCCCTGGGTAGCTTGCTGGGGTCAGAGGCCCCTAGCTGGAGGGCAAGGGGGCACACTTGGGCCCACACTGCAAGTCCAAGGAGAGAGGTGGACCCCTGGGTAGCTTGCTGGGGTCAGAGGCCCCTAGGTGGAGCGCAAGGGGGCACCTTGGGGCCTATACTGCAATTCCAGGGAGAAAGGTGGACCCCGGGGTAGCTTGCTTGGGTCAGAGACCCCTACGTGAAGGGCAAGGGGGCACCCTTGGGCCTATACTTCAAGTCCAGGGAGGAAGGTGGTTTCTGGGTAGCTTGCTGGGTTCAGAGGCCCCTAGGTGGAGGGCAAGGGGGCACCCTGGGGCCTATACTGCAAGTCCAGGGAGAGAGGTGGACCCCTGGGTAGCTTGTCGGAATTAGACGCCCCTAGGTGGAGGGCAAGGCGGCACCCTGGGGCCTATACTGTAAGTCCAAAGAAAGAGGTTGACCCCTGGGTAGCTAGCGGGTGTCAGAGACCCCAAGGTGGAGGGCCAGGGGGAACCCTGGGGCCTATACTGCAAGTGCAGGGACAGAGGTTGACCCCTGGGTTAACTTGCTTGGGTCAGAGGCCCCTAGGTGGAGGGCAAGGGGGCACCCTGGGGCCTATACTGCAAGTTCAGGGAGAGAGGTGGACCCCTGGGTAGCTTGCCGGGGTCACAGGCCCCTAGGTGGAGGGCAAGGGGGCACCCTGGGGCCTATACTGCAAGTCCAGGAAGAGAGGTGGACCCCTGGGTAGCTTGCTGGGGTCAGAGACCTCAATGTGGAGTGCAAGGGGGCACCCTGGGGCCCATAGTGCAAGTCCAGGGAAAGAGGTGGACCCCTGGGTAGCTTGCTGGGGACAGAGGCCCCAATGTGGAGTGCAAGGGGGCACCCTGGGGAATATGCTGCAAGTCCAGGGAGAGAGGTGGACCCCTGGGTAGCTTGCTGGGGACAGAGGCCCCTAGGTGGAGGGCAAGGAGGCACCCTGGGTTCTGTACTGGAAGTCCAGGGACAGAGGTGGACCCCTGGGCAGCTTGCTAGGGTCAAAGGCCTCCTATGTGGAGGGTAAGGGGGCACCTTGGGGCCTATACTGCAAGTCCAGGGAGTGAGGTGGACCCCTGGGTAGCTTGCTGGGTTCAAAGAAACCCCTACATGAAGGGCAAGTTGGCACCCTTGGGCCTATACTGCAAGTCCAGGGAGGAAGGTGGACTCTGGGTAGCTTGTTGGGTTCAGAGGCCCCTAGGTGGAGTGCCAGGGGGCACCCTGGGGCCCATACTGCAAGTACAGGGAGAGAGGTGGACCCCTGGGTAGCTTGCTGGGGTCAGAGACCCCAATAAGGAGTGCAAGGGGGCACCCTGGGGCCTATACTGCAAGTCCAGGGAGAGAGGTCGACCCCTGGGTAGCTTGCTGGGGTCAGTGGCTCCTAGGTGGAGTTCAAGGAGGCATCCTGGGGCCTATACTGCAAGACCAGGGACAGAGGTGGACCACTGGTTAGCTTGCTGGGGTGAGAGGCCCCTAGGTAGAGGGCAAGGGGGCACCATGGGGCCTATACTATAAGTAATGGGAGAGAGGTGGACCCCTGTGTAGCTTGCCAGGGTCAGAGGCCCCTAGGTGGAGGGCAAGGGGACACCCTGGGGCCTAAAATGTAAGTCCAGGGACAGAGGTGGACCCCTGGGTAGCTTGCTGGGGTGAGAGGCCCCTAGGTGGAGGTTAAGGGGGCACCCTGGGGCCAATACTGCAAGTCCAGGGAGAGATGTGGACCCCTGGGTTGCTTGCTTGGGTCAGAGACCCCTAGGTGGAGGGCAAGGGGGCACCCTTGGGCCCGCACTGCAAGTCCAGGGAGAGAGGTGGACCCCTGGGTAGCTTGCTGGGGTCAGAGGCCCCTAGATGGAGGGCAAGGGGGCACCCTGGGACCTAAACTGCAAGTACAGGGACAGAGGTGGACCCCTGGGTAACTTGCTGGGGTCAGAGGCCCCTAGGTGGAGGGCAAGGGGGCACCCTGGGGCCTAAACTGCAAGTCCAGGAAGTGAGGTGGACCTCTGGGTAGCTTGCTGGGGTCAGAGAACCCAATGTGGAGTGCAAGGGGGCACCCTGTGGCCCATAGTGCAAGTCCAGGGAGAGAGGTGGACCCCTGGGTAGCTTGCTGGGGTCATAGGCCCCTAGGTGGAGGGCAAGGGGGCACCCTGGGGCCTAAACTGCAAGTCCAGGGACAGAGGTGTACCCCTGGTTAACTTGCTGGGTTCAGAGGCCCCTAGGTGGTGGGCAAGGGGGCACCCTGGGGCCTAAACTTCAAGTCCAGGGACAGAGGTGGACCCCTGGGTAAATTGCTGGGGTCAGAGGCCCCTAGGTGGAGGGCAAGGGGGCACCCTGGGCCCTAAACTGCAAGCCCAGGGACAGAGGTGGACCCCTGGGTAGCTTCCTGGGGTCAGAGACCCCTACGTAGAGGGCAAGGAGGCAGCTTGGGGCCTTTACTGAAAGTCCAGGGACAAAGGTGGACTATGGGAGGCTTGCTGGGGTCAGAGGCCCCTAGGTGGAGGGCAAGGGGGCACCCTGGGGCTTATACTGCAAGTCCAGGGAGAGAGGTGGACCCCTGGGTAACTTGCTGGGTTCATAGACCCCTACATGAAGGGCAAGTTGGCACTCTTGGGCCTATACTGCAAGTCCAGGGAGGAAGGTGGACTCTGGGTAGCTTGTTGGGTTCAGAGGCCCCTAGGTGGAGTGCCAGGGGGCACCCTTGGGCCCATACTGCAAGTCCAGGGAGAGAGGTGGACAAAGGGTGGCTTGCTGGGGTCAGAGACCCCAATAAGGAGTGCAAGGGGGCACCCTGGGGCCTATACTGCAAGTCCAGGGAGAGAGGTCGACCCCTGGGTAGCTTGCTGGGGTCAGTGGCCCCTAGGTGGAGTTCAAGGAGGCACCCTGGGGCCTATACTGCAAGTCCAGGGACAGAGGTGGACCACTGGTTAGCTTGCTGGGGTGAGAGGCCCCTAGGTAGAGGGCAAGGGGGCACCCTGGGGGCTATACTCTAAGTACTGGGAGAGAGGTGGACCCCTGTGTAGCTTGCCAGGGTCAGAGGCCCCTAGGTGGAGGGCAAGGGGACACCCTGGGGCCTATAATGTAAGTCCAGGGACAGAGGTGGACCCCTGGGTAGCTTGCTGGGGTGAGAGGCCCCTAGGTGGAGGTTAAGGGGGCACCCTGGGGCCAATACTGCAAGTCCAGGGAGAGATGTGGACCCCTGGGTAGCTTGCTTGGGTCAGAGACCCCTAGGTGGAGGGCAAGGGGGCACCCTTGGGCCCGCATTGCAAGTCCAGGGAGAGAGGTGGACCCCTGGGTAGCTTGCTAGGGTCAGAGGCCCCTAGATGGAGGGCAAGGGGGCAGACTGGGGTATAAACTGCAAGTACAGGGACAGAGGTGGACCCCTGGGTAACTTGCTGGGGTCAGAGGCCCCTAGGTGGAGGGCAAGGGGGCACCCTGGGGCCTATACTGCAAGTCCAGGAAGTGAGGTGGACCTCTGGGTAGCTTGCTGGGGTCAGAGGCCCCTAGATGGAGGGCAAGGGGGCACCCTGCGGCCTAAACTGCAAGTACAGGGACAGAGGTGGACCCCTGGGTAATTTGCTGGGGTCAGAGGCCCCTAGGTGGAGGGCAAGGGGGCACCCTGGGGCCTATACTGCAAGTCCAGGGACAGAGGTGGACCCCTGGGTAAATTGCTGGGGTCAGAGGCCCCTAGGTGGAGGGCAAGGGGGCACCCTGGGGCCCAAACTGCAAGCCCAGGGAAGGAGATGGACCCCTGGGTAGCTTCCTGGGGTCAGAGGCCCCAATGTGGAGTGAAAGGGGGCTT
Organism: Danio rerio; assembly: GCF_052040795.2. Lineage (NCBI taxonomy): Eukaryota > Metazoa > Chordata > Actinopteri > Cypriniformes > Danionidae > Danio > Danio rerio. The sequence continues at coordinate 30,596,293 of NC_141024.2, read as the reverse complement.
CCTGGGGCCTATACTGCAAGTCCAGGGAGAGAGGGTGACCCCTGGGTAGCTTGCTGGGGTCAGAGGCCCCTAGGTCGAGGGCAAGGGGGCACCCTGGGGACTATTCTGCAAGTCCAGGGACATAGGTGGACCCCTGGGTAGCTTGCTGGGGTCAGGAACACCTATGTGGAGTGCAAGGGGCCACCCTGGGGCACATACTGCAAGTCCAAGGAGAGAGGTGGACCCCTGGGTAGCTTGATGGGGTCAGAGACCTCTAGGTGGAGGGCAAAGGGGCACCCTGGGGCCTATACTGCAAGTCCAAGGAGAGAGGTGGAACAATGGGTAGCTTGCAGGTGTTAGAGGCCCCTAGGTGGAGGGCAAAGGGGCACCCTGGGGCCTATACTGCAAGTCCAGAGAGATAGGTGGACCCCTGGGTAGCTTGCTGGGGTCAGAGGCCCCTAGGTGGAGGGCAAGGGGGCACCCTTTGGCTTAAACTGCAAGTCCAGGGAGAGAGGTGGACCCCTGGGTAGCTTGCTGGGGTCACAAGCCCCTATGTGGAGGGCAAGGGGGCACCCTGGGGCCTATACTGCAAGTCCAGGGAGAGAGGTGGACCCCTGGGTAGCTTGCCGGGGTCACAGGCCCCTAGGTGGAGGGCAAGGGGGCACCCTGGGGCCTATACTGCAAGTCCAGGAAGAGAGGTGGACCCCTGGGTAGCTTGCTGGGGTCAGAGACCTCAATGTGGAGTGCAAGGGGGCACCTTGGGGCCCATAGTGCAAGTCCAGGGAAAGAGGTGGACCCCTGGGTAGCTTGCTGGGGACAGAGGCCCCAATGTGGAGTGCAAGGGGGCACCCTGGGGAATATGCTGCAAGTCCAGGGAGAGAGGTGGACCCCTGGGTAGCTTGCTGGGGACAGAGGCCCCTAAGTGGAGGGCAAGGAGGCACCCTGGGTTCTGTACTGGAAGTCCAGGGACAGAGGTGGACCCCTGGGCAGCTTGCTGGGGTCAAAGGCCTCCTATGTGGAGGGTAAGGGGGCACCTTGGTGCCTATACTGCAAGTCCAGGGAGTGAGGTGGACCCCTGGGTAGCTTGCTGGGTTCATAGACCCCTACAAGAAGGGCAAGTTGGCACTCTTGGGCCTATACTGCAAGTCCAGGGAGGAAGGTGGACTCTGGGTAGCTTGTTGGGTTCAGAGGCCCCTAGGTGGAGTGCTAGGGGGCACCCTTGGGCCCATACTGCAAGTCCAGGGAGAGAGGTGGACCCCTGGGTAGCTTGCTGGGTTCAGAGACCCCAATAAGGAGTGCAAGGGGGCACCCTGGGGCCTATACTGCAAGTCCAGGGAGAGAGGTCGACCCCTGGGTAGCTTGCTGGGGTCAGTGGCTCCTAGGTGGAGTTCAAGGAGGCACCCTGGGGCCTATACTGCAAGTCCAGGGACAGAGGTGGACCCCTGGGTAGCTTGCTGGGTTCATAGACCCTTACATGAAGGGCAAGTTTGCACCCTTGGGCCTATACTGCAAGTCCAGGGAGGAAGGTGGACTCTGGGTAGCTTGTTGGGTTCAGAGGCCCCTAGGTGGAGTGCCAGGGGGCACCCTGGGGCCCATACTGCAAGTCCAGGGAGAGAGGTCGACCCCTGGGTAGCTTGCTGGGGTCAGTGGCTCCTAGGTGGAGTTCAAGGAGGCACCCTGGGGCCTATACTGCAAGTCCAGGGACAGAGGTGTACCACTGGTTAGCTTGCTGGGGTGAGAGGCCCCTAGGTGGAGGGCAAGGGGGCACCATGGGGCCTATACTCTTAAGTACTGGGAGAGAGGTGGACCCCTGTGTAGCTTGCCAGGGTCAGAGGCCCCTAGGTGGAGGGCAAGGGGACACCCTGGGGCCTATAATGTAAGTCCAGGGACAGAATTGGACCCCTGGGTAGCTTGCTGGGGTGAGAGGCCCCTAGGTGGAGGTTAAGGGGGCACCCTGGGGCCAATACTGCAAGTCCAGGGAGAGATGTGGACCCCTGGGTAGCTTGCTTGGGTCAGAGACCCCTAGGTGGAGGGCAAGGGGGCACCCTTGGGCCCGCACTGCAAGTCCAGGGAGAGAGGTGGACCCCTGGGTAGCTTGCTGGGGTCAGAGGCCCCTAGATGGTGGGCAAGGGGGCACCCTGGGGCCTAAACTGCAAGTACAGGGACAGAGGTGGACCCCTGGGTAACTTGCTGGGGTCAGAGGCCCCTAGGTGGTGGGCAAGGGGGCACCCTGGGGCCTAAACTGCAAGTCCAGGGACAGAGGTGGACCCCTGGGTAAATTGCTGGGGTCAGAGGCCCCTAGGTGGAGGGCAAGGGGGCACCCTGGGGCCTAAACTGCAAGCCCAGGGACAGAGGTGGACCCCTGGGTAGCTTCCTGGGGTCAGAGGCCCCAATGTGGAGTGCAAGGGGGCACCCTGGGGCCTATACTACAAGTCCAGGGAGAGAGGTGGACCCCTGGGTAGCTTGCTGGGAACAGAGGCCCCTACGTAGAGGGCAAGGAGGCACCTTGGGGCCTTTACTGAAAGTCCAGGGACAGAGGTGGACTCTGGGCAGCTTGCTGGGGTCAGAGGCCCCTAGGTGGAGGGCAAAGGGGCACCCTGGGGCTTATACTGCAAGTCCAGGGAGAAAGGTGGACCACTGGGTAACTTGCTGGTTTCATAGACCCCTACATGAAGGGCAAGTTGGCACTCTTGGGCCTATACTGCAAGTCCAGGGAGGAAGGTGGACTCTGGGTAGCTTGTTGGGTTCAGAGGCCCCTAGGTGGAGTGCTAGGGGGCACCCTTGGGCCCATACTGCAAGTCCAGGGAGAGAGGTGGACCCCTGGGTAGCTTGCTGGGTTCAGAGACCCCAATAAGGAGTGCAAGGGGGCACCCTGGGGCCTATACTGCAAGTCCAGGGAGAGAGGTCGACCCCTGGGTAGCTTGCTGGGGTTAGTGGCCCCTAGGTGGAGTTCAAGGAGGCACCCTGGGGCCTATACTGCAAGTCCAGGGACAGAGGTGGACCACTGGTTAGCTTGCTGGGGTGAGAGGCCCCTAGGTAGAGGGCAAGGGGGCACCATGGGGCCTATAATCTAAGTACTGGGAGAGAGGTGGACCCCTGTGTAGCTTGCCAGGGTCAGAGGCCCCTAGGTGGAGGGCAAGGGGACACCCTGGGGCCTATAATGTAAGTCCAGGGACAGAGGTGGACCCCTGGGTAGCTTGCTGGGGTGAGAGGCCCATAGGTGGAGGTTAAGGGGGCACCCTGGGGCCAATACTGCAAGTCCAGGGAGAGATGTGGACCCCTGGGTAGCTTGCTTGGGTCAGAGACCCCTAGGTGGAGGGCAAGGGGGCACCCTTGGGCCCGCATTGCAAGTCCAGGGAGAGAGGTGGACCCCTGGGTAGCTTGCTGGGGTCAGAGGCCCCTAGATGGAGGGCAAGGGGGCACCCTGGGGCCTAAACTGCAAGTACAGGGAGAGAGGTGGACCCCTGGGTAACTTATTGGGGTCAGAGGCCCCTAGGTGGAGGGCAAGGGGGCACCCTGGGGCCTATACTGCAAGTCCAGGAAGTGAGGTGGACCTCTGGGTAGCTTGCTGGGGTCAGAGGCCCCTAGATGGAGGGCAAGGGGGCACCCTGGGGCCTAAACTGCAAGTACAGGGACAGAGGTGGACCCCTGGGTAATTTGCTGGGGTCAGAGGCCCCTAGGTGGAGGGCAAGGGGGCACCCTGGGGCCTATACTGCAAGTCCAGGGACAGAGGTGGACCCCTGGGTAAATTGCTGGAGTCAGAGGCCCCTAGGTGGAGGGCAAGGGGGCACCCTGGGGCCCAAACTGCAAGCCCAGGGACAGAGGTGGACCCCTGGGTAGCTTCCTGGGGTCAGAGGCCCCAATGTGGAGTGAAAGGGGGCTTCCTGGGGCCTATACTGCAAGTCCAGGGAGAGAGGGTGACCCCTGGGTAGCTTGCTGGGGTCAGGAACCCCTATGTGGAGTGCAAGGGGCCACCCTGGGGCCTATACTGCAAGTCCAAGGAGAGAGGTGGACCCCTGGGTAGCTTGATGGGGTCAGAGACCTCTAGGTGGAGGGCAAAGGAGCACCCTGGGGCCTATACTGCAAGTCCAAGGAGAGAGGTGGAACAATGGGTAGCTTGCAGGTGTTAGAGGCCCCTAGGTGGAGGGCAAAGGGGCACCCTGGGGCCTATACTGCAAGTCCGGAGAGAGAGGTGGACCCCTGGGTAGCTTGCTGGGGTTAGGAACCCCTATGTGGAGTGCAAGGGGCCACCCTGGGGCCTATACTGCAAGTCCAAAAAGAAGATATGGAATCCTGGGTAGCTTGCTAGTGTTAGAGGCCCCTAGGTGGAGGGCAAAGGGGCACCCTGGGGCCTATACTGCAAGTCCAGGGAGAGAGGTGGACCCCTGGGTAGCTTGCTGGGGTCAGAGGCCCCTAGATGGAGGGCAAGGGGGCACCGTTTGGCTTAAACTGCAAGTCCAGGGAGAGAGGTGGACCCCTGGGTAGCTTGCTGGGGTCACAAGCCCCTATGTGGAGGGCAAGGGGGCACCCTGGGGCCTATACTGCAAGTCCAGGGAGAGAGGTGGACCCCTGGGTAGCTTGCTGGGGTCAGAGACCCCAATATGGAGTGCAAGGGCACACCCTGGGGCCTATACTGGAAGTCCAGGGACAGATTTGGACCCCTGGGTAGCTTGCTGGGGTCAGAGACCCCAATGTGGAGTGGAAGGGGGCACCCTGGGGCCTATACTACAAGTCCAGGGAGAGAGGTGGACCCCTGGGTAGCTTGCTGGGGACAGAGGCCCCTAGGTGGAGGGCAAGGAGGCACCCTGGGGCCTTTACTGGAAGTCCAGGGACAGAGGTGGACCCCTGGACAGCTTGCTGGGGTCAGAGGCCCCTAGGTAGAGGGCAAGGGGGCACTATTGGCCCACACTGCAAGTCCAGGGAGAGAGGTGGACCCCTCGGTAGCTTGCTGGGATCAGAGGCCCCTAGGTGGAGGGCAAGGGGGCACCCTGGGGCCTATAATGCAATTCCAGGGAGAGAGGTGGACTCCTGGGTAGCTTGCTGGGGTAAGAGGCCCCTAGGTCGAGGGCAAGTATCCACCCTGGGGCCTATTCTGCAAGTCCAGGGACAGAGGTGGACCACTGGGTAGCTTGCTGGGGTGAGAGGCCCCTCGGTGGAGGGCAAGGAGGCACCCTGGGGCCTTTACTGGAAGTCCAAGGACAGAGGTGGACCCCTGGGCAGCTTGCTGGGATCAGAGGCCCCTAAGTGAAGGGCAAGGGGCCACCCTGGGGCCTATACTGCAAGTCCAGGGAAAGAGGTGGAGCACTGGGTAGCTTGCTGGGGAGAGAGGCCCCTAGCAGGAGGGCAAGGGGGCACCCTTTGGCCTATACTGCAAGTCCAGGGAAAGAGGTGGACCCCTGGGCAGCTTGCTGGGTTCAAAGACCCGTATGTGGAGTGCAAGGGGGCTTCCTGGGGCCTATACTGCAAGTCCAGGGAGAGAGGGTGACCCCTGGGTAGCTTGCTGGTGTCAGAGGCCCCTAGGTCGAGGGCAAGGGGGCACCCTGGGGCCTATACTGCAAGTCCAGGGAGAGAGGTGGACCCCTGGGTAGCTTGCTGGGGTCAGAGGCCCCTAGGTGGAGTGCCAGGGGGCACCCTGGGGCCTATACTGCAAGACCAGGGAGAGAGGTGGACCCCTGGGTAGCTTGCTGGGGTCAGAGGCCCCTAGGTGGAGGGCAATGGGGCACCCTGGGGCCTATACTGCAAGTCCAGGGAGAGAGGTGGAACCCTGGGTAGCTTGCTGGGGTCAGAGACCCCAATGTGGAGTGTAAGGGGGCACCCTGGGGCCTATACTGCAAGTCCAGGGAGAGAGGTGGACCCCTGGGTAGCTTGCTGGGGTCAGAGACCCCAATGTGGAGTGTAAGGGGGCACCCTGGGGCCTATACTGCAAGTTCAGGGAGAGAGGTGGACCCCTGGGTAGCTTGCTGGGGACAGAGGCCCCTAGGTGGAGGGCAAGGGGGCACCCTGGGGCCTATACTTCAAGTCCAGGGAGGAAGGTGGATTCTGGGTAGCTTGCTGGGTTCAGAGGCCCCTAGGTGGAGGGCAAGGGGGCACCTTGGGGCCTATACTGCAAGTCCAGGGAGAGAGGTGGACCCCTGGGTAGCTTGCTGGGGACAGAGGCCCCTAGGTCGAGGGCAAGGAGAAACCCTGGGGCCTATACTGCAAGTCCAGGGAGAGAGGTGGACCCCTGGGTAGCTTGCTGGGGACAGAGGCCCATAGGTCGAGGGCAAGGAGAAACCCTGGGGCCTATACTGCAAGTCCAGGGACAGAGGTGGAGCACTGGGTAGCTTGCTGGGGAGACAGGCCCCTAGGTGGAGTGCAAGGGGGCACCCTTGGGCCTATACTTCAAGTCCAGGGAGGAAGGTGGATTCTGGGTAGCTTGCTGGGTTCAGAGGCCCCTAGGTGGAGGGCAAGGGGGCACCTTGGGGCCTATACTGCAAGTCCAGGGAGAGAAGTGGACCCCTGTGTAGCTTGCTGGGGTCAGAGACCCCTAGGTCGAGGGCAAGGAGACACCCTAGGGCCTATACTGCAAGTCCAGGGACAGAGGTGGACCACTGGGTAGCTTGCTGGGGTGAGAGGCCCCTAGGTGGAGTGCAAGGGGGCACCCTGGGGCCTATACTGGAAGTCCAGGGACAGAGGTGGACCCCTGGGTAGCTTGCTGGTGTCAGAGGCCCCTAGGTGGAGGGCTAGGGGGCACCCTTGGGCCAGCAATGCAAGTCCAGGGAGAGAGGTGGAACCCTGGGTAGCTTGCCGGGGTCACAGGCCCCTAGGTGGAGGGCAAGGGGGCACCCTGGGGCCTACACTGCAAGTCCAGGGAGAGAGGTGGACCCCTGGGTAGCTTGCTGGGGTCAGAGACCCCAATATGGAGTGCAAGGGGGCACCCTGGGGCCTATACTGCAAATCCAGGGAGAGAGGTGGACCCCTGGGTAGCTTGCTGGGGTCAGGAACCCCTATGTGGAGTGCAAGGGGCCACCTTGGTGTCTATACTGCAAGTCCAAGGAGAGAGGTGGAACAATGTGTAGCTTGCTGGTGTTAGAGGCCCCTAGGTGGAGGGCAAAGGGGCACCCTGGGGCCTATACTGCAAGACCAGGGAGAGAGGTGGACCCCTGGGTAGCTTGCTGGGGTAAGAGGCCCCTAGGTGGAGGGCAAGGGGGCACCTTGGGGCCTATACTGCAAGTCCAGGGAGAGAGGTGGACCCCTGGTTAGCTTGCTGGGGACAGAGGCCCCTAGGTCGAGGGCAAGGAGAAACCCTGGGGCCTATACTGCAAGTCCAGGGAGAGAGGTGGACCCCTGGGTAGCTTGATGGGGTCAGAGACCTCTAGGTGGAGGGCAAAGTGGCACCCTGGGGCCTATACTGCAAGTCCAAGGAGAGAGGTGGAACAATGTGTAGCTTGCATGTGTTAGAGGCCCCTAGGTGGAGGGCAAAGGGGCACCCTGGGGCCTATACTGCAAGACCAGGGAGAGAGGTGGACCCCTGGGTAGCTTGCTGGGGTAAGAGGCCCCTAGGTGGAGGGCAAGGGGGCACCTTGGGGCCTATACTGCAAGTCCAGGGAGAGGTGGACCCCTGGGTAGCTTGCTGGGGTCAGAGGCCCCTAGGTCGAGGGCAAGGAGACACCCTGGGGCCTATACTTCAAGTCCAGAGAGAGAGGTGGACCCATGTGTAGCTTGCTGGGGTCAGAGACCCCAATGTGAAGTTTAAGGGGGCACCCTGGGGCCTATACTGTAAGTCCAGGGAGAGAGGTGGACCCCTGGGTGGCTTGCTGGGGACAGAGGCCCCTAGGTGGAGGGCAAGGAGGCACCCTGGGGCCTTTCCTGGAAGTCCAGGGACAGAGGTGAACCCCTGGGCAGCTTGCTGGGGTCAGAGGCCGCTAGGTGGAGGGCAAGGGGGCACCCTTGGGCCCACACTGCAAGTCCAGGGAGAGAGGTTGACCCCTGGGTAGCTTGCTGGGGTCAGAGGCCCCTATGAGGAGGGCAAGGGGGCACCCTGGGGCTTACACTGCAAGTCCAGGGAGAGAGGTGGACTCCTGGGTAGGTTGCAGGGTTCAGAGACCCCTATGTGGAGTGCAAGGGGACTTCCTGGGGCATATACTGCAAGTCCAGGGAGAGAGGTGGACCCCTGGGTAGCTTGCTGAGGTCAAAGGCCCCTAGCTCGAGGGCAAGGAGGCACCCTGGGGCCTATACTGCATGTCCAGGGACAGAGGTGGACCACTGGGTAGCTTGCTGGGGTGAGAGGCCCCTAGGTGGAGGGCAAGGGGGCACCCTGGGGCCTATACTTCAAGTCCAGGGAGGAAGGTGAATTCTGGGTAGCTTGCTGGGTTCAGAGGCCCCTAGGTGGAGGGCAAGGGGGCACCTTGGGGCCTATACTGCAAGTCCAGGGAGAGAGGTGGACCCCTGGGTAGCTTGCCGGGGTCACAGGCCCCTAGGTGGAGGGCAAGGGGGCACCCTGGGGCCTATACTGCAAGTCCAAGGAGAGAGGTGGACCCCTGGGTAGCTTGCTGGGGTCAGAGACCCCAATATGGAGTGCAAGGGGGCACCCTGGGGCCTATACTGCAAATCCAGGGAGAGAGGTGGACCCCTGGGTAGCTTGCTGGGGTCAGGAACCCCTATGTGGAGTGCAAGGGGCCACCCTGGGGTCTATACTGCAAGGCCAAGGAGAGAGGTGGACCCCTGGGTAGCTTGATGGGGTCAGAGACCTCTAGGTGGAGGGCAAAGGGGCACCCTGGTACCTATACTGCAAGTCCAAGGAGAGAGGTGGAACAATGGGTAGCTTGCTGGTGTTAGAGGCCCCTAGGTGGAGGGCAAAGGGGCACCCTGGGGCCTATACTGCAAGACCAGGGAGAGAGGTTGACCCCTGGGTAGCTTGCTGGGGTAAGAGCCCCCAGGTGGAGGGCAATGGGGGCACCCTGGGGCCTATACTTCAAGTCCAGAGAGAAAGGTGGACCCCTGTGTAGCTTGCTGGGGTCAGAGACCCCAATGTGGAGTTTAAGGGGGCACCCTGGGGCCTATACTCTAAGTCCAGGGAGAGAGGTGGACCCCTGGGTGGCTTGCTGGGGACAGAGGCCCCTAGGTGGAGGGCAAGGAGGCACCCTGGGGCCTTTACTGGAAGTCCAGGGACAGAGGTGGACCCCTGGGCAGCTTGCTGGGGTCAGAGGCCGCTAGGTGGAGGGCAAGGGGGCACCCTTGGGCCCACACTGCAAGTCCAGGGAGAGAGGTGGACCCCTGGGTAGCTTGCTGGGGTCAGAGGCCCCTATGAGGAGGGCAAGGGGGCACCCTGGGGCTTATACTGCAAGTCCAGGGAGAGAGGTGGACTCCTGGGTAGGTTGCAGGGTTTAGAGACCCCTATGTGGAGTGCAAGGGGACTTCCTGGGGCCTATACTGCAAGTCCAGGGAGAGAGGTGGACCCCTGGGTAGCTTGCTGAGGTCAAAGGCCCCTAGGTCAAGGGCAAAGAGGCACCCTGGGGCCTATACTGCAAGTCCAGGGACAGAGGTGGACCACTGGGTAGCTTGCTGGGGTGAGAGGCCCCTAGGTGGAGGGCAAGGGGGCACCCTGGGGCCTATACTGCAAGTCCAGGGACAGAGGTGGAACCCTTGGTAACTTGCTGGGGTCAGAGGCCCCTAGGTGGTGGGCAAGTGAGCACCCTGGGGCCTAAACTGCAAGTCCATGGACAGAGGTGGACCCCTGGGTAACTTGCTGGGGTCAGAGGCCCCTAGGTGGAGGGCAAGGAGGCACCCTGGGGCCTTTACTGGAAGTCCAGGGACAGAGGTGGACCCCTGGGCAGCTTGCTGGGGTCAGAGGCCGCTACGTGGAGGGCAAGGGGGCACCCTTGGGCCCACACTGCAAGTCCAGGGAGAGAGGTGGACCCCTGGGTAGCTTGCTGGGGTCAGAGGCCCCTATGAGGAGGGCAAGGGGGCACCCTGGGGCTTATACTGCAAGTCCAGGGAGAGAGGTGGACTCCTGGGTAGGTTGCAGGTTTCAGAGACCCTTATGTGGAGTGCAAGGGGACTTCCTGGGGCCTATACTGCAAGTCCAGGGAGAGAGGTGGACCCCTGGGTAGCTTGCTGAGGTCAAAGGCCCCTAGGTCGAGGGCAAGGAGGCACCCTGGGGCCTATACTGCAAGTCCAGGGACAGAGGTCGACCACTGGGTAGCTTGCTGGGGTGAGAGGCCCCTGGGTGGAGGGCAAGGGGGCACCCTGGGGCCTATACTTCAAGTCCAGGGAGGAAGGTGGATTCTGGGTAGCTTGCTGGGTTCAGAGGCCCCTAGGTGGAGGGCAAGGGGGCACCTTGGGGCCTATACTGCAAGTCCAGGGAGAGAGGTGGACCCCTGGGTAGCTTGCTGGGGACAGAGGCCCCTAGGTCGAGGGCAAGGAGACACCCTGGGGCCTATACTGCAAGTCCAGGGACAGAGGTGGAGCACTGGGTAGCTTGCTGGGGAGAGAGGCCCCTAGGTTGAGTTCAAGGGGGCACCCTGGGGCCTACACTGCAAGTCAAAGGAGAGAGGTGGACCCCTGGGTAGCTTGATGGGGTCAGAGACCTCTAGGTGGAGGGCAAAGGGGCACCCTGGGGCCTATACTCCAAGTCCAAGGAGAGAGATGGAACAATTGGTAGCTTGCTGGTGTTAGAGGCCCCTAAGTGGAGGGCAAAGGGCCACCCTGGGGCCTATACTGCAAGTCCAGGGAGAGAGGTGGACCCCTGGGTAGCTTGCTGGGGTCAGAGGCCCCTAGGTGGTGGGCAAGTGAGCACCCTGGGGCCTAAACTGCAAGTCCAGGGACAGAGGTGGACCCCTGGTTAACTTGCTGGGCTCAGAGGCCCCTAGGTGGAGGGCCAGGGGCCACCCTGGGGCCTATACTGCAAGTCCAGGGACAGAGGTGGAGCACTGGGTAGCTTGCTGGGGACAGAGGCCCCTAGGTGGAGGGCAAGGAGGCTCCCTGGGGCCTTTACTGGAAGTCCAGGGACAGAGGTGGACCCCTGGGCAGCTTGCTGGGGTCAGAGGCCCCTATGAGGAGGGCAAGGGGGCACCCTGGGCTTATACTGCAAGTCCAGGGAGAGAGGTGGACTCCTGGGTAGGTTGCATGGTTCAGAGACCCTTATGTGGAGTGCAAGGGGACTTCCTGGGGTCTATACTGCAAGTCCAGGGAGAGAGGTGGACCCCTGGGTAGCTTGCTGAGGTCAAAGGCCCCTAGGTCGAGGGCAAGGAGGCACCCTGGGGCCTATACTGCAAGTCCAGGGACAGAGGTCGACCACTGGGTAGCTTGCAGGGGTGAGAGGCCCCTGGGTGGAGGGCAAGGGGGCACCCTGGGGCCTATACTTCAAGTCCAGGGAGGAAGGTGGATTCTGGGTAGCTTGCTGGGTTCAGAGGCCCCTAGGTGGAGGGCAAGGGGGCACCTTGGGGCCTATACTGCAATTCCAGGGAGAGAGGTGGACCCCTGGGTAGCTTGCTGGGGTCAGAGACCCCAATGTGGAGTGTAAGGCGGCACCGTGGGGCCTATACTACAAGTCCAGGGAGAGAGGTGGACCCCTGGGTAGCTTGCTGGGGACAGAGGCCCCTAAGTGGAGGGCAAGGAGGCACGCTGAGGCCTTTACTAGAAGTCCAGGGACAGAGGTTGACCCCTGGGCAGCTTGCTAGGATCAGAGGCCCCTAGGTGGAGGGCAAGGGGGAACCCTTGGGCCCACACTGCAAGTCCAGGGAGAGAGGTGGACCCCTGGGTAGCTTGCTGGGGTCAGAGACCCCTACGTGAAGGGCAAGGGGGCACCCTTGGGCCTATACTTCAAGTCCAGGGAGGAAGGTGGATTCTGGGTAGCTTGCTGGGTTCAGAGGCCCCTAGGTGGAGGGCAAGGGGGCACCCTGGGGCCTATACTTCAAGTCCAGGGAGGAAGGTGGATTATGGGTAGCTTGCTGGGTTCAGAGGCCCCTAGGTGGAGGGCATGGGGGCACCTTGGGGCCTATACTGCAAGTCCAGGGAGAGAGGTGGACCCCTGGGTAGCTTGCTGGGGACAGAGGCCCCTAGGTCGAGGGCAAGGAGACACCCTGGGGCCTATACTGCAAGTCCAGGGACAGAGGTGGAGCACTGGGTAGCTTGCTGGGGAGAGAGGCCCCTAGGTGGAGTGCAAGGGGGCACCCTGGGGCCTACACTGCAAGTCCAAGGAGAGAGGTGGACCCCTGGGTAGCTTGATGGGGTCAGAGACCTCTAGGTGGAGGGCAAAGGGTCACCCTGGGGCCTATACTGCAAGTCCAAGGAGAGAGGTGGAACAATGGGTAGCTTGCTGGTGTTAGAGGCCCCTAAGTGGAGGGCAAAGGGGCACCCTGAGGCCTATACTGCAAGTCCAGGGAGAGAGGTGGACCCCTGGGTAGCTTGCTGGGGTCAGAGGCTCTTAAGTGGACGGCCAGGGGCCACCCTGGGGCCTATACTGCAAGTCCAGGGACATAGGTGGAGCACTGGGTAGCTTGCTGGGGAGAGAGGCCCCTAGGTGGAGTGCAAGGGGGCACCCTGGGGCCTACACTGCAAGTCCAAGGAGAGAGGTGGACCCCTGGGTAGCTTGATGGGGTCAGAGACCTCTAGGTGGAGGGCAAAGGGGCACCCTGGGGCCTATACTGCAAGTCCAAGGAGAGAGGTTGAACAATGGGTAGCTTGCTGGAATTAGAGGCCCCTAAGGAGAGGGCAAAGGGGCACCCTGGGGCCTATACTGCAAGACCAGGGAGAGAGGTGGACCCCTGGGTAGCTTGCTGGGGTCAGAGGTCCCTGGGTGAAGGGCAAGGGGGCACCCTGGGGCCTATACTGCAAGTCCAGGGAGAGAGGTGGACCCCTGGGTAGCTTGCTGGGGTCAGAGACCCCAATGTGGAGTGTAAGGCGGCACCGTGGGGCCTATACTACAAGTCCAGGGAGAGAGGTGGACCACAAGGTAGCTTGCTGGGGACAGAGGCCCCTAAGTGGAGGGCAAGGAGGCACGCTGAGGCCTTTACTAGAAGTCCAGGGACAGAGGTTGACCCCTGGGCAGCTTGCTAGGGTCAGAGGCCCCTAGGTGGAGGGCAAAGGGGCACCCTTGGGCCCACACTGCAAGTCCAGGGAGAGAACTGGACCCCTGGGTAGCTTGCTAGGGTCAGAGACCCCTACGTGAAGGGCAAGGGGGCACCCTTGGGCCTATACTTCAAGTCCAGGGAGGAAGGTGGATTCTGGGTAGCTTGCTGGGTTCAGAGACCTCTAGGTGGAGAGCAAAGTGGCACCCTGGGGCCTATACTGCAAGTCCAAGGAGAGAGGTGGAACAATGGGTAGCTTGCTGGTGTTAAAGGCCCCTAAGTGGAGGGCAAAGGGGCACCCTGGGGCCTATACTGCAAGACCAGGGAGAGAGGTGGACCCCTGGGTAGCTTGCTGGGGTCAGAGGCCCCTAAGTGGAAGGCCAGGGGCCACCCTGGGGCCTATACTGCAAGTCCAGGGACAGAGGAGGAGCACTGGGTAGCTTGCTGGGGAGAGAGGCCCCTAGGTGGAGTGCAAGGGGGCACCCTGGGGCCTACACTGCAAGTCCAAGGAGAGAGGTGGACCCCTGGATAGCTTGGTGGGGTCAGAGACCTCTAGGTGGAGGGCAAAGGGGCACCCTGCGGCCTATACTGCAAGTCCAAGGAGAGAGGTGGAACAATGGGTAGCTTGCTGGTACTAGAGGCCCCTAAGTGGAGAGCAAAGGGGCACCCTGGGGCCTATACTGCAAGACCAGGGAGAGAGGTGGACCCCTGGGTAGCTTGCTGGGGTCAGAGGTCCCTGGGTGGAGGGCAAGGGGGCACCCTGTGGCCTATACTGCAAGTCCAGGGAGAGAGGTGGACCCCTGGGTAGCTTGCTGGGGTCAGAGACCCCAATGTGGAGTGTAAGGCGGCACCCTGGGGCCTATACTACAAGTCCAGGGAGAGAGGTGGACCCCTGGGTAGCTTGCTGGGGACAGAGGCCCCTAAGTGGAGGGCAAGGAGGCACGCTGAGGCCTTTACTAGTAGTCCAGGGACAGATGTTGACCCCTGGGGAGCTTGCTAGGGTCAGAGGCCCCTAGGTGGAGGGCAAGGGGGCACCCTTGGGCCCACACTGCAAGTCCAGGCAGAGAGGTGGACCCCTGGGTAGCTTGCTAGGGTCAGAGACCCCTACGTGAAGGGCAAGGGGGCACCCTTGGGCCTATACTTCAAGTTCAGGGAGGAAGGTGTATTCTGGGTAGCTTGCTGGGTTCAGAGGCCCCTAGGTGGAGGGCAAGGGGGCACCTTGGGGCCTATACTGCAAGTCCAGGGAGAGAAGTGGACCCCTGGGTAGCTTGCTGGGGTCAGAGGCCCCTAGGTCGAGGGCAAGGAGACACCCTGGGGCCTATACTGCAAGTCCAGGGACAGAGGTGGACCACTGGGTAGCTTGCTGGGGTGAGAGGCCCCTAGGTGGAGTGCAAGGGGGCACCCTGGGGCCTCTACTGGAAGTCCAGGGACAGAGGTGGACCCCTGGGTAGCTTGCTGGTGTCAGAGGCCCCTAGGTAGAGGGCTAGGGGGCACCCTTGGGCCAGCAATGCAAGTCCAGGGAGAGAGGTGGACCCCTGGGTAGCTTGCCGGGGTCACAGGCCCCTAGGTGGAGGGCAAGGGGGCACCCTGGGGCATATACTGCAAGTCCAGGGAGAGAGGTGGACCCCTGGGTAGCTTGCTGGGGTCAGAGACCCCAATATGGAGTGCAAGGGGGCACCCTGGGGCCTATACTGCAAATCCAGGGAGAGAGGTGGACCCCTGGGTAGCTTGATGGGGTCAGAGAGCTCTAGGTGGAGGGCAAAGTGGCACCCTGGGGCCTATACTGCAAGTCCAAGGAGAGAGGTGGAACAATGGGTAGCTTGCTGGTTTTAGAGGCCCCTAGGTGGAGGGCAAAGGGGCACCCTGGGGCCTATACTGCAAGACCAGGGAGAGAGTTGGACCCCTGGGTAGCCTGCTGGGGTAAGAGGCACCTAGGTGGAGGGCAATGGGGGCACCCTGGGGCCTATACTTCAAGTCCAGAGAGAGAGGTGGACCCATGTGTAGCTTGCTGGGGTCAGAGACCCCAATGTGGAGTTTAAGGGGGCACCCTGGGGCCTATACTGTAAGTCCAGGGAGAGAGGTGGACCCCTGGGTGGCTTGCTGGGGACAGAGGCCCCTAGGTGGAGGGCAAGGAGGCACCCTGGGGCCTTTACTGGAAGTCCAGGGACAGAGGTGGACACCTGGGCAACTTGCTGGTGTCAGAGGCCGCTAGGTGGAGGGCAAGGGGGCACCTTTGGGCCAGCAATGCAAGTCCAGGGAGAGAGGTGGACCCCTGGGTAGCTTGCCGGGGTCACAGGCCCCTAGGTGGAGGGCAAGGGGGCACCCTGGGGCCTATACTGCAAGTCCAGGGAGAGAGGTGGACCCCTGGGTAGCTTGCTGGGGTCAGAGACCCCAATATGGAGTGCAAGGGGGCACCCTGGGGCCTATACTGCAAATCCAGGGAGAGAGGTGGACCCCTGGGTAGCTTGCTGGGGTCAGGAACCCCTATGTGGAGTGCAAGGGGCCACCCTGGGGTCTATACTGCAAGTCCAAGGAGAGAGGTGGACCCCTGGGTAGCTTGATGGGGTCAGAGACCTCTAGGTGGAGGGCAAAGGGGCACCCTGGGGCCTATACTGCAAGACCAGGGAGAGAGGTGGACCCCTGGGTAGCTTGCTGGGGTAAGAGGCCCCTAGGTGGAGGGCAATGGGGGCACCCTGGGGCCTATACTTCAAGTCCAGAGAGAGAGGTGGACCCCTGGGTAGCTTGATGGGGTCAGATACCTCTAGGTGGAGGGCAAAGGGGCACCCTGGGGCTTATACTGCAAGTCCAAGGAGAGAGGTGGAACAATGGGTAGCTTGCTGGTGTTAGAGGCCCCTAGGTGGAGGGCAAAGGGGCACCCTGGGGCCTATACTGCAAGACCAGGGAGAGAGGTGGACCCCTGGGTAGCTTGCTGTGGTAAGAGGCCCCTAGGTGGAGGGCAATGGGGGCACCCTGGGGCCTATACTTCAAGTCCAGAGAGAGAGGTGGACCCATGTGTAGCTTGCTGGGGTCAGAGACCCCAATTTGGAGTTTAAGGGGGCACCCTGGGGCCTATACTGTAAGTCCAGGGAGAGAGGTGGACCCCTGGGTAGCTTGCTGGGGTGAGAGGCCCCTAGGTGGAGGGCAAGGGGGCACCCTGGGGCCTATACTTCAAGTCCAGGGAGGAAGGTGGATTCTGGGTAGCTTGCTGGGTTCAGAGGCCCCTAGGTGGAGGGCAAGGGGGCACCTTGGGGCCTATACTGCAAGTCCAGGGAGAGAGGTGGACCCCTGGGTAGCTTGCTGGGGACAGAGGCCCCTAGGTCGAGGGCAAGGAGACACCCTGGGGCCTATACTGCAAGTCCAGGGACAGAGGTGGAGCACTGGGTAGCTTGCTGGGGAGAGAGGCCCATAGGTGGAGTGCAAGGGGGCACCCTGGGGCCTACACTGCAAGTCCAGGGAGAGAGGTGGACCCCTGGGTAGCTTGATGGGGTCAGAGACCTCTAGGTGGAGGGCAAAGGGGCACCCTGGGGCCTATACTGCAAGTCCAAGGAGAGAGGTGGAACAATGGGTAGCTTGCTGGTGTTAGAGGCCCCTAAGTGGAGGGCAAAGGGGCACCCTGGGGCCTATACTGCAAGACCAGGGAGAGAGGTGGTCCCCTGGGTTGCTTGCTGGGGTCAGAGGCCCCTAAGTGGAAGGCCAGGGGCCACCCTGGGGCCTATACTGCAAGTCCAGGGACAGAGGTGGAGCACTGGGTAGCTTGCTGGGGAGAGAGGCCCCTAGGTAGAGTGCAAGGGGGCACCCTGGGGCCTACACTGCAAGTCCAAGGAGAGAGGTGGACCCCTGGGTATCTTGATGGGGTCAGAGACCTCTAGGTGGAGGGCAAAGGGGCACCCTGGGGCCTATACTGCAAGTCCAAGGAGAGAGGTGGAACAATGGGTAGCTTGCTGGTATTAGAGGCCCCTAAGTGGAGGGCAAAGGGGCACCCTGGGGCCTATACTGCAAGTCCAGGGAGAGAGGTGGACCCCTGGGTAGCTTGCTGGGGTCAGAGACCCCAATGTGGAGTGTAAGGCGGCACCCTGGGGCCTATACTACAAGTCCAGGGAGAGAGGTGGACCCCAGGGTAGCTTGCTGGGGACAGAGGCCCCTAAGTGGAGGGCAAGGAGGCACCCTGGGGCCTATACTGCAAGTCCAGGGACAGAGGTGGAACCCTTGGTAACTTGCTGGGGTCAGAGGACCCTAGGTGGTGGGCAAGTGAGCACCCTGGGGCCTAAACTGCAAGTCCAGGGACAGAGGTGGACCCCTGGGTAACTTGCTGGGGTCAGAGGCCCCTAGGTGGAGGGCCAGGGGCCACCCTGGGGCCTATACTGCAAGTCCAGGGACAGAGGTGGAGCACTGGGTAGCTTGCTGGGGAGAGAGGCCCCTAGGTGGAGGGCAAGGGGGCACATTGGGGCCTTTACTGCAAGTCCAGGGAGAGAGGTGGACCCCTGGGTAGCTTGCTGGGGTCAGGAACCCCTATGTGGAGTGCAAGGGGCCACCCTGGGGCCTATACTGCAAGTCTAAGGTAAGAGGTGGACTCCTGGGTAGCTTGATGAGGTCCGAGACCTCTAGGTGGAGGGCAAAGGAGCACCCTGGGGCCTATACTGCAAGTCCAAGGAGAGAGGTGGAACAATGGGCAGCTTGCTAGTTTTATAGGCCCCTAGGTGGAGGGCAAAGGGGCACCCTGGGAACTATACTGCAAGTCCAGGGAGAGAGGTTGACCCCTTTGTAGCTGGCTGGGGTCAGAGGAACCTAGGTGCAGGGCAAGGGGGCACCCTGGGGCCTATACTGCAAGTCCAGGGAGAGAGGTGGACCACTAGGTAGCTTGCCGGGGTCACAGGCCCCTAGGAGGAGGGCAAGGGGGCACCCTGGGGCCTATACTGCAAGTCCAGGGAGAGAGGTGGACCCCTGGATAGCTTGCTGGGGTCAGAGACCCCAATGTGGAGTGCAAGGGGGCACCCTGGGGTCTATACTGCAAGTCCAGGGAGAGAGGTGGACACCTGGGTAGCTTGCTGAGGTCAAAGGCCCCTAGGTCGAGGGCAAGGAGGCACCCTGGGGCCTATACTGCAAGTCCAGGGACAGAGGTGGACCACTGGGTAGCTTGCTGGGGTAAGAGGCCCCTAGGTGGAGGGCAAGGGGGCACCCTGGGGCCTATACTTCAAGTCCAGGGAGGAAGGTGGATTCTGGGTAGCTTGCTGGGTTCAGAGGCCCCTAGGTGGAGGGCAAGGGGGCACCTTGGGGCCTATTCTGCAAGTCCAGGGAGAGAGGTGGACCCCTGGGTAGCTTGCTGGGGTCAGAGACCCCAATATGGAGTGCAAGGGGGCACCCTGGGGCCTATACTGCAAATCCAGGGAGAGAGGTGGACCCCTGGGTAGCTTGATGGGGTCAGAGAGCTCTAGGTGGAGGGCAAAGTGGCACCCTGGGGCCTATACTGCAAGTCCAAGGAGAGAGGTGGAACAATGGGTAGCTTGCTGGTTTTAGAGGCCCCTAGGTGGAGGGCAAAGGGGCACCCTGGGGCCTATACTGCAAGACCAGGGAGAGAGTTGGACCCCTGGGTAGCCTGCTGGGGTAAGAGGCACCTAGGTGGAGGGCAATGGGGGCACCCTGGGGCCTATACTTCAAGTCCAGAGAGAGAGGTGGACCCATGTGTAGCTTGCTGGGGTCAGAGACCCCAATGTGGAGTTTAAGGGGGCACCCTGGGGCCTATACTGTAAGTCCAGGGAGAGAGGTGGACCCCTGGGTGGCTTGCTGGGGACAGAGGCCCCTAGGTGGAGGGCAAGGAGGCACCCTGGGGCCTTTACTGGAAGTCCAGGGACAGAGGTGGACACCTGGGCAACTTGCTGGTGTCAGAGGCCGCTAGGTGGAGGGCAAGGGGGCACCCTTGGGCCAGCAATGCAAGTCCAGGGAGAGAGGTGGACCCCTGGGTAGCTTGCCGGGGTCACAGGCCCCTAGGTGGAGGGCAAGGGGGCACCCTGGGGCCTATACTGCAAGTCCAGGGAGAGAGGTGGACCCCTGGGTAGCTTGCTGGGGTCAGAGACCCCAATATGGAGTGCAAGGGGGCACCCTGGGGCCTATACTGCAAATCCAGGGAGAGAGGTGGACCCCTGGGTAGCTTGCTGGGGTCAGGAACCCCTATGTGGAGTGCAAGGGGCCACCCTGGGGTCTATACTGCAAGTCCAAGGAGAGAGGTGGACCCCTGGGTAGCTTGATGGGGTCAGAGACCTCTAGGTGGAGGGCAAAGGGGCACCCTGGGGCCTATACTGCAAGACCAGGGAGAGAGGTGGACCCCTGGGTAGCTTGCTGGGGTAAGAGGCCCCTAGGTGGAGGGCAATGGGGGCACCCTGGGGCCTATACTTCAAGTCCAGAGAGAGAGGTGGACCCCTGGGTAGCTTGATGGGGTCAGATACCTCTAGGTGGAGGGCAAAGGGGCACCCTGGGGCTTATACTGCAAGTCCAAGGAGAGAGGTGGAACAATGGGTAGCTTGCTGGTGTTAGAGGCCCCTAGGTGGAGGGCAAAGGGGCACCCTGGGGCCTATACTGCAAGACCAGGGAGAGAGGTGGACCCCTGGGTAGCTTGCTGTGGTAAGAGGCCCCTAGGTGGAGGGCAATGGGGGCACCCTGGGGCCTATACTTCAAGTCCAGAGAGAGAGGTGGACCCATGTGTAGCTTGCTGGGGTCAGAGACCCCAATTTGGAGTTTAAGGGGGCACCCTGGGGCCTACACTGCAAGTCCAGGGAGAGAGGTGGACCCCTGGGTAGCTTGATGGGGTCAGAGACCTCTAGGTGGAGGGCAAAGGGGCACCCTGGGGCCTATACTGCAAGTCCAAGGAGAAAGGTGGAACAATGGGTAGCTTGCTGGTGTTAGAGGCCCCTAAGTGGAGGGCAAAGGGGCACCCTGGGGCCTATACTGCAAGACCAGGGAGAGAGGTGGTCCCCTGGGTTGCTTGCTGGGGTCAGAGGCCCCTAAGTGGAAGGCCAGGGGCCACCCTGGGGCCTATACTGCAAGTCCAGGGACAGAGGTGGAGCACTGGGTAGCTTGCTGGGGAGAGAGGCCCCTAGGTAGAGTGCAAGGGGGCACCCTGGGGCCTACACTGCAAGTCCAAGGAGAGAGGTGGACCCCTGGGTATCTTGATGGGGTCAGAGACCTCTAGGTGGAGGGCAAAGGGGCACCCTGGGGCCTATACTGCAAGTCCAAGGAGAGAGGTGGAACAATGGGTAGCTTGCTGGTATTAGAGGCCCCTAAGTGGAGGGCAAAGGGGCACCCTGGGGCCTATACTGCAAGTCCAGGGAGAGAGGTGGACCCCTGGGTAGCTTGCTGGGGTCAGAGACCCCAATGTGGAGTGTAAGGCGGCACCCTGGGGCCTATACTACAAGTCCAGGGAGAGAGGTGGACCCCAGGGTAGCTTGCTGGGGACAGAGGCCCCTAAGTGGAGGGCAAGGAGGCACCCTGGGGCCTATACTGCAAGTCCAGGGACAGAGGTGGAACCCTTGGTAACTTGCTGGGGTCAGAGGACCCTAGGTGGTGGGCAAGTGAGCACCCTGGGGCCTAAACTGCAAGTCCAGGGACAGAGGTGGACCCCTGGGTAACTTGCTGGGGTCAGAGGCCCCTAGGTGGAGGGCCAGGGGCCACCCTGGGGCCTATACTGCAAGTCCAGGGACAGAGGTGGAGCACTGGGTAGCTTGCTGGGGAGAGAGGCCCCTAGGTGGAGGGCAAGGGGGCACATTGGGGCCTTTACTGCAAGTCCAGGGAGAGAGGTGGACCCCTGGGTAGCTTGCTGGGGTCAGGAACCCCTATGTGGAGTGCAAGGGGCCACCCTGGGGCCTATACTGCAAGTCTAAGGTAAGAGGTGGACTCCTGGGTAGCTTGATGAGGTCCGAGACCTCTAGGTGGAGGGCAAAGGAGCACCCTGGGGCCTATACTGCAAGTCCAAGGAGAGAGGTGGAACAATGGGCAGCTTGCTAGTTTTATAGGCCCCTAGGTGGAGGGCAAAGGGGCACCCTGGGAACTATACTGCAAGTCCAGGGAGAGAGGTTGACCCCTTTGTAGCTGGCTGGGGTCAGAGGAACCTAGGTGCAGGGCAAGGGGGCACCCTGGGGCCTATACTGCAAGTCCAGGGAGAGAGGTGGACCACTAGGTAGCTTGCCGGGGTCACAGGCCCCTAGGAGGAGGGCAAGGGGGCACCCTGGGGCCTATACTGCAAGTCCAGGGAGAGAGGTGGACCCCTGGATAGCTTGCTGGGGTCAGAGACCCCAATGTGGAGTGCAAGGGGGCACCCTGGGGTCTATACTGCAAGTCCAGGGAGAGAGGTGGACACCTGGGTAGCTTGCTGAGGTCAAAGGCCCCTAGGTCGAGGGCAAGGAGGCACCCTGGGGCCTATACTGCAAGTCCAGGGACAGAGGTGGACCACTGGGTAGCTTGCTGGGGTAAGAGGCCCCTAGGTGGAGGGCAAGGGGGCACCCTGGGGCCTATACTTCAAGTCCAGGGAGGAAGGTGGATTCTGGGTAGCTTGCTGGGTTCAGAGGCCCCTAGGTGGAGGGCAAGGGGGCACCTTGGGGCCTATTCTGCAAGTCCAGGGAGAGAGGTGGACCCCTGGGTAGCTTGCTGGGGTCAGAGACCCCAATATGGAGTGCAAGGGGGCACCCTGGGGCCTATACTGCAAATCCAGGGAGAGAGGTGGACCCCTGGGTAGCTTGATGGGGTCAGAGAGCTCTAGGTGGAGGGCAAAGTGGCACCCTGGGGCCTATACTGCAAGTCCAAGGAGAGAGGTGGAACAATGGGTAGCTTGCTGGTTTTAGAGGCCCCTAGGTGGAGGGCAAAGGGGCACCCTGGGGCCTATACTGCAAGACCAGGGAGAGAGTTGGACCCCTGGGTAGCCTGCTGGGGTAAGAGGCACCTAGGTGGAGGGCAATGGGGGCACCCTGGGGCCTTTACTTCAAGTCCAGAGAGAGAGGTGGACCCATGTGTAGCTTGCTGGGGTCAGAGACCCCAATGTGGAGTTTAAGGGGGCACCCTGGGGCCTATACTGTAAGTCCAGGGAGAGAGGTGGACCCCTGGGTGGCTTGCTGGGGACAGAGGCCCCTAGGTGGAGGGCAAGGAGGCACCCTGGGGCCTTTACTGGAAGTCCAGGGACAGAGGTGGACACCTGGGCAACTTGCTGGTGTCAGAGGCCGCTAGGTGGAGGGCAAGGGGGCACCCTTGGGCCAGCAATGCAAGTCCAGGGAGAGAGGTGGACCCCTGGGTAGCTTGCCGGGGTCACAGGCCCCTAGGTGGAGGGCAAGGGGGCACCCTGGGGCCTATACTGCAAGTCCAGGGAGAGAGGTGGACCCCTGGGTAGCTTGCTGGGGTCAGAGACCCCAATATGGAGTGCAAGGGGGCACCCTGGGGCCTATACTGCAAATCCAGGGAGAGAGGTGGACCCCTGGGTAGCTTGCTGGGGTCAGGAACCCCTATGTGGAGTGCAAGGGGCCACCCTGGGGTCTATACTGCAAGTCCAAGGAGAGAGGTGGACCCCTGGGTAGCTTGATGGGGTCAGAGACCTCTAGGTGGAGGGCAAAGGGGCACCCTGGGGCCTATACTGCAAGACCAGGGAGAGAGGTGGACCCCTGGGTAGCTTGCTGGGGTAAGAGGCCCCTAGGTGGAGGGCAATGGGGGCACCCTGGGGCCTATACTTCAAGTCCAGAGAGAGAGGTGGACCCCTGGGTAGCTTGATGGGGTCAGATACCTCTAGGTGGAGGGCAAAGGGGCACCCTGGGGCTTATACTGCAAGTCCAAGGAGAGAGGTGGAACAATGGGTAGCTTGCTGGTGTTAGAGGCCCCTAGGTGGAGGGCAAAGGGGCACCCTGGGGCCTATACTGCAAGACCAGGGAGAGAGGTGGACCCCTGGGTAGCTTGCTGTGGTAAGAGGCCCCTAGGTGGAGGGCAATGGGGGCACCCTGGGGCCTATACTTCAAGTCCAGAGAGAGAGGTGGACCCATGTGTAGCTTGCTGGGGTCAGAGACCCCAATTTGGAGTTTAAGGGGCACCCTGGGGCCTACACTGCAAGTCCAGGGAGAGAGGTGGACCCCTGGGTAGCTTGATGGGGTCAGAGACCTCTAGGTGGAGGGCAAAGGGGCACCCTGGGGCCTATACTGCAAGTCCAAGGAGAGAGGTGGAACAATGGGTAGCTTGCTGGTGTTAGAGGCCCCTAAGTGGAGGGCAAAGGGGCACCCTGGGGCCTATACTGCAAGACCAGGGAGAGAGGTGGTCCCCTGGGTTGCTTGCTGGGGTCAGAGGCCCCTAAGTGTAAGGCCAGGGGCCACCCTGGGGCCTATACTGCAAGTCCAGGGACAGAGGTGGAGCACTGGGTAGCTTGCTGGGGAGAGAGGCCCCTAGGTAGAGTGCAAGGGGGCACCCTGGGGCCTACACTGCAAGTCCAAGGAGAGAGGTGGACCCCTGGGTATCTTGATGGGGTCAGAGACCTCTAGGTGGAGGGCAAAGGGGCACCCTGGGGCCTATACTGCAAGTCCAAGGAGAGAGGTGGAACAATGGGTAGCTTGCTGGTATTAGAGGCCCCTAAGTGGAGGGCAAAGGGGCACCCTGGGGCCTATACTGCAAGTCCAGGGAGAGAGGTGGACCCCTGGGTAGCTTGCTGGGGTCAGAGACCCCAATGTGGAGTGTAAGGCGGCACCCTGGGGCCTATACTACAAGTCCAGGGAGAGAGGTGGACCCCAGGGTAGCTTGCTGGGGACAGAGGCCCCTAAGTGGAGGGCAAGGAGGCACCCTGGGGCCTATACTGCAAGTCCAGGGACAGAGGTGGAACCCTTGGTAACTTGCTGGGGTCAGAGGACCCTAGGTGGTGGGCAAGTGAGCACCCTGGGGCCTAAACTGCAAGTCCAGGGACAGAGGTGGACCCCTGGGTAACTTGCTGGGGTCAGAGGCCCCTAGGTGGAGGGCCAGGGGCCACCCTGGGGCCTATACTGCAAGTCCAGGGACAGAGGTGGAGCACTGGGTAGCTTGCTGGGGAGAGAGGCCCCTAGGTGGAGGGCAAGGGGGCACATTGGGGCCTTTACTGCAAGTCCAGGGAGAGAGGTGGACCCCTGGGTAGCTTGCTGGGGTCAGGAACCCCTATGTGGAGTGCAAGGGGCCACCCTGGGGCCTATACTGCAAGTCTAAGGAGAGAGGTGGACTCCTGGGTAGCTTGATGAGGTCCGAGACCTCTAGGTGGAGGGCAAAGGAGCACCCTGGGGCCTATACTGCAAGTCCAAGGAGAGAGGTGGAACAATGGGCAGCTTGCTAGTTTTATAGGCCCCTAGGTGGAGGGCAAAGGGGCACCCTGGGAACTATACTGCAAGTCCAGGGAGAGAGGTTGACCCCTTTGTAGCTGGCTGGGGTCAGAGGAACCTAGGTGCAGGGCAAGGGGGCACCCTGGGGCCTATACTGCAAGTCCAGGGAGAGAGGTGGACCACTAGGTAGCTTGCCGGGGTCACAGGCCCCTAGGAGGAGGGCAAGGGGGCACCCTGGGGCCTATACTGCAAGTCCAGGGAGAGAGGTGGACCCCTGGATAGCTTGCTGGGGTCAGAGACCCCAATGTGGAGTGCAAGGGGGCACCCTGGGGTCTATACTGCAAGTCCAGGGAGAGAGGTGGACACCTGGGTAGCTTGCTGAGGTCAAAGGCCCCTAGGTCGAGGGCAAGGAGGCACCCTGGGGCCTATACTGCAAGTCCAGGGACAGAGGTGGACCACTGGGTAGCTTGCTGGGGTAAGAGGCCCCTAGGTGGAGGGCAAGGGGGCACCCTGGGGCCTATACTTCAAGTCCAGGGAGGAAGGTGGATTCTGGGTAGCTTGCTGGGTTCAGAGGCCCCTAGGTGGAGGGCAAGGGGGCACCTTGGGGCCTATACTGCAAGTCCAGGGACATAGGTGGACCACTGGGTAGCTTGCTGGGGTGAGAGGCCCCTAGGTGGAGTGCAAGGGGGCACCCTGGGGCCTATGCTGCAAGTCCAGGGAGAGAGGTGGACCCCTGGGTAGCTTGCTGGGGTCAGAGACCCCAATATGGAGTGCAAGGGGGCACCCTGGGGACTATACTGCAAATCCAGGGAGAGAGGTGGACCCCTGGGTAGCTTGCTGGGGTCAGGAACCCCTATGTGGAGTGCAAGGGGCCACCCTGGGGTCTATACTGCAAGTCCAAGGAGAGAGGTGGACCCCTGGGTAGCTTGATGGGGTCAGAGACCTCTAGGTGGAGGGCAATGGGGGCACCCTGGGGCCTAGACTGCAAGACCAGGGAGAGAGGTGGACCCCCGGGGTAGCTTGCTGGGGTAAGAGGCCCCTAGGTGGAGGGCAATGGGGGCACCCTGGGGCCTATACTTCAAGTCCAGAGAGAGAGGTGGACCCCTGTGTAGCTTGCTGGGGTCAGAGACCCCAATGTGGAGTTTAAGGGGGCACCCTGGGGCCTATACTGTAAGTCCAGGGAGAGAGGTGGACCCCTGGGTGGCTTGCTGGGGACAGAGGCCCCTAGGTGGAGGGCAAGGAGGCACCCTGGGGCCTTTACTGGAAGCCCAGGGACAGAGGTGGACCCCTGGGCAGCTTGCTGGGGTCAGAGGCCGCTAGGTGGAGTGCAAGGGGGCACCCTTGGGCCCACACTGCAAGTCCAGGGAGAGAGGTGGACCCCTGGGTAGCTTGCTGGGGTCAGAGGCCCCTATGAGGAGGGCAAGGGGGCACCCTGGGGCTTATACTGCAAGTCCAGGGAGAGAGGTGGACTCCTGGGTAGGTTGCAGGGTTCAGAGACCCCTATGTGGAGTGCAAGGGGACTTCCTGGGGCCTATACTGCAAGTCCAGGGACAGAGGTGGACCACTGGGTAGCTTGCTGGGGTGAGAGGCCCCTAGGTGGAGGGCAAGGGAGCACCCTGGGGCCTATACTGCAAGTCCAGGGACAGAAGTGGAACCCTTGGTAACTTGCTGGGGTCAGAGGACCCTAGGTGGAGGGCCAGGGGCCACCCTGGGGCCTATACTGCAAGTCCAGGGACAGAGGTGGAGCACTGGGTAGCTTGCTGGGGAGAGAGGCCCCTAGGTGGAGGGCAAGGGGGCACCCTGGGGCCTTAACTGCAAGTCCAGGGAGAGAGGTGGACCCCTTGGGTAGCTTGCTGGGGTCAGGAACCCCTATCTGGAGTGCAAGGGGCCACCCTGGGGCCTATACTGCAAGTCTAAGGAGAGAGGTGGACTCCTGGGTAGCTTGATGGGGTCCGAGACCTCTAGGTGGAGGGCAAAGGAGCACCCTGGGGCCTATACTGCAAGTCCAAGGAGAGAGGTGGAACAATGGGCAGCTTGCTGGTGTTATAGGCCCCTAGGTGGAGGGCAAAGGGGCACCCTGGGACCTATACTGCAAGTCCAGGGAGAGAGGTTGACCCCTGGGTAGCTTGCTGGGGTCAGAGGAACCTAGGTGCAGGGCAAGGGGGCACCATGGGGCCTATACTGCAAGTCCAGGGAGAGAGGTGGACACCTAGGTATTTTGCCGGGGTCACAGGCCCCTAGGTGGAGGGCAAGGGGGCACCCTGGGGCCTATACTGCAAGTCCAGGGAGAGAGGTGGACCCCTGGATAGCTTGCTGGGGTCAGAGACTCCAATGTGGAGTGCAAGGGGGCACCCTGGGGCCTATACTGCAAGTTCAGGGAGAGAGGTGGACCCCTGGGTAGCTTGCTGGGGACAGAGGCCCCTAGGTGGAGGGCAAGGAGGCACCCTGGGGCCTTTACTGGAAGTCCAGGGACAGAGGTGGACCCCTGGGCAGCTTGCTGGGGTCAGAGGCCCCTAGGTGGAGGGCAAGGGGCACCCTTGGGCCCACACTGCAAGTCCAGGGAGAGAGGTGGACCCCTGGGTAGCTTGCTGGGGTCAGAGGCCCCTATGTGGAGTGTAAGGGGGCACCTTGGGGCCTATACTGCAAGTCCAGGGAGAGAGGTGGACCACTGGGTAGCTTGCTGGGGTCATAGACCCCTACATGAAGGGCAAGGGGGCACCCTTGGGCCTATACTGCAAGTCCAGGGAGAGAGGTGGACCCCTGGGTAGCTTGCTGGGGTCAGAGACCCCAATTTGGAGTGCAAGGGGGCACCCTGGGGCCTATACTGCAAGTCCAGGGAGAGAGGTGGACCCCTGGGTAGCTTGCTGGGAACAGAGGCCCCTACGTAGAGGGCACGGAGGCACCTTGGGGCCTTTACTGGAAGTCCAGGGAAAGAGGTGGACCCCTGGGTAACTTGCTGGGGTCAGAGGCCCCTAGGTGGTGGGCAAGGGGGCACCCTGGGCCCTAAACTGCAAGTCCAGGGACAGAGGTGGACCCCTGGGTAGCTTGATGGGGTCAGAGACCTCTAGGTGGAGGGCAAGAGGGCACCCTGGGGCTTATACTGCAAGTCCAGGGAGAGAGGTGGACCCCTGGGTAACTTGCTGGGGTCAGAGGCCCCTAGGTCGAGGGCAAGGGGGCACCCTGGGGCCTAAACTGCAAGTCCAGGGACAGAGGTGGAGCATTGGGTAGCTTGCTGGGGTGTTAGGCCCCTAGGTGGAGGGCAAGGGGGCACCCTGGGGCATATACTGCAAGTACAGGGAGAGAGGTGGACCCCTGGGTAGCTTGCCAGGGTCAGAGGCCCCTAGGGGGAGGGCAAGGGGGCACCCTGGGGCCTATACTGTAAGTCCAGGGACAGAGGTGGACCCCTGGGTAGCTTCCTGGGGTCAAAGGCCCCAATGGGGAGTGCAAGGAGGCACCCTGGGGCCTATACTACAAGTCCAGGGAGAGAGGTGGACCCCTGGGTAGCTTGCTGGGAACAGAGGCCCCTACGTAGAGGGCAAGGAGGCACCCTGGGGCATTTACTGGAAGTCCAGGGACAGAGTTGGACCCCTGGGCAGCTTGCTGGGGTCAGATGCCCCTAGGTGGAGGGCAAGGGGGCACCCTGGGGCTTATACTGCAAGTCGAGGGAGAGAGGTGGACCCCTGGGTAACTTGCTGGGGTCAGAGGCCCCTAGGTCGAGGGCAAGGGGGCACCCTGGGCCCTAAACTGCAAGTCCAGGGACAGAGGTGGACCCCTGGGTAGCTTGATGGGGTCAGAGACCTCTAGGTGGAGGGCAAGAGGGCACCCTGGGGCTTATACTGCAAGTCCAGGGAGAGAGGTGGACCCCTGGGTAACTTGCTGGGGTCAGAGGCCCCTAGGTCGAGGGCAAGGGGGCACCCTGGGGCCTAAACTGCAAGTCCAGGGACAGAGGTGGAGCATTGGGTAGCTTGCTGGGGTGTGAGGCCCCTAGGTGGAGGGCAAGGGGGCACCCTGGGGCATATACTGCAAGTACAGGGAGAGAGGTGGACCCCTGGGTAGCTTGCCAGGGTCAGAGGCCCCTAGGGGGAGGGCAAGGGGGCACCCTGGGGCCTATACTGTAAGTCCAGGGACAGAGGTGGACCCCTGGGTAGCTTCCTGGGGTCAAAGGCCCCAATGGGGAGTGCAAGGAGGCACCCTGGGGCCTATACTACAAGTCCAGGGAGAGAGGTGGACCCCTGGGTAGCTTGCTGGGAACAGAGGCCCCTACGTAGAGGGCAAGGAGGCACCCTGGGGCATTTACTGGAAGTCCAGGGACAGAGTTGGACCCCTGGGCAGCTTGCTGGGGTCAGATGCCCCTAGGTGGAGGGCAAGGGGGCACCCTGGGGCTTATACTGCAAGTCGAGGGAGAGAGGTGGACCCCTGGGTAACTTGCTGGGGTCAGAGGCCCCTAGGTCGAGGGCAAGGGGGCACCCTGGGGGCTAAACTGCGAGTCCAGGGACAGAGGTGGAGCATTGGGTAGCTTGCTGGGGAGAGAGGCCCCTAGGTGGAGGGCAAGGGGGCACCCTGGGGCCTATACTGCTAGTCCAGGGAGAGAGGTGAACCCCTGGGTAGTTTGCTGGGGTCAGAGACCCCAATATGGAGTGCAAGGGGGCACCCTGGGGCCTATACTGCAAGTACTGGGAGAGAGGTGGACCCCTGGGTAGCTTGCCAGGGTCAGAGGCCCCTAGGTGGAGGGCAAAAGGGCACCCTGGGACCTATACTGCAAGTCCAGGGAGAGAGGTTGACCCCTTTGTAGCTGGCTGGGGTCAGAGGAACCTAGGTGCAGGGCAAGGGGCCACCCTGGGGCCTATACTGCAAGTCCAGGGAGAGAGGTGGACCCCTAGGTAGCTTGCCGGGGTCACAGGCCCCTAGGAGGAGGGCAAGGGGGCACCCTGGGGCCTATACTGCAAGTCCAGGGAGAGAGGTGGACCCCTGGATAGCTTGCTGGGGTCAGAGACCCCAATGTGGAGTGCAAGGGGGCACCCTGGGGTCTATACTACAAGTCCAGGGAGAGAGGTGGACCCCTGGGTAGCTTGCTGAGGTCAAAGGCCCCTAGGTCGAGGGCAAGGAGGCACCCTGGGGCCTATACTGCAAGTCCAGGGACAGAGGTGGACCACTGGGTAGCTTGCTGGGGTGAGAGGCCCCTAGGTGGAGGGCAAGGGGGCACCCTGGGGCCTATACTTCAAGTCCAGGGAGGAAGGTGGATTCTGTGTAGCTTGCTGGGTTCAGAGGCCCCTAGGTGGAGGGCAAGGGGGCACCTTGGGGCCTATTCTGCAAGTCCAGGGAGAGAGGTGGACCCCTGGGTAGCTTGCTGGGGACAGATGCCCCTAGGTCAAGGGCAAGGAGACACCCTGGGGCCTATACTGCAAGTCCAGGGACAGAGGTGGACCACTGGGTAGCTTGCTGGGGTGAGAGGCCCCTAGGTGGAGAGCAAGGGGGCACCCTGGGGCCTCTACTGGAAGTCCAGGGAGAGAGGTGGACCCCTGGGTAGCTTGCCGGGGTCACAGGCCCCTAGGTGGAGGGCAAGGGGGCACCCTGGGGCCTATGCTGCAAGTCCAGGGAGAGAGGTGGACCCCTGGGTAGCTTGCTGGGGTCAGAGACCCCAATATGGAGTGCAAGGGGGCACCCTGGGGACTATACTGCAAATCCAGGGAGAGAGGTGGACCCCTGGGTAGCTTGCTGGGGTCAGGAACCCCTATGTGGAGTGCAAGGGGCCACCCTGGGGTCTATACTGCAAGTCCAAGGAGAGAGGTGGACCCCTGGGTAGCTTGATGGGGTCAGAGACCTCTAGGTGGAGGGCAAAGGGGCACCCTGGGGCCTATACTGCAAGACCAGGGAGAGAGGTGGACCCCTGGGTAGCTTGCTGGGGTAAGAGGCCCCTAGGTGGAGGGCAATGGGGGCACCCTGGGGCCTATACTTCAAGTCCAGAGAGAGAGGTGGACCCCTGTGTAGCTTGCTGGGGTCAGAGACCCCAATGTGGAGTTTAAGGGGGCACCCTGGGGCCTATACTGTAAGTCCAGGGAGAGAGGTGGACCCCTGGGTGGCTTTCTGGGGACAGAGGCCCCTAGGTGGAGGGCAAGGAGGCACCCTGGGGCCTTTACTGGAAGCCCAGGGACAGAGGTGGACCCCTGGGCAGCTTGCTGGGGTCAGAGGCCGCTAGGTGGAGTGCAAGGGGGCACCCTTGGGCCCACACTGCAAGTCCAGGGAGAGAGGTGGACCCCTGGGTAGCTTGCTGGGGTCAGAGGCCCCTATGAGGAGGGCAAGGGGGCACCCTGGGGCTTATACTGCAAGTCCAGGGAGAGAGGTGGACTCCTGGGTAGGTTGCAGGGTTCAGAGACCCCTATGTGGAGTGCAAGGGGACTTCCTGGGGCCTATACTGCAAGTCCAGGGACAGAGGTGGACCACTGGGTAGCTTGCTGGGGTGAGAGGCCCCTAGGTGGAGGGCAAGGGAGCACCCTGGGGCCTATACTGCAAGTCCAGGGACAGAAGTGGAACCCTTGGTAACTTGCTGGGGTCAGAGGACCCTAGGTGGTGGGCAAGTGAGACACCCTGGGGCCTAAACTGCAAGTCCAGGGACAGAGGTGGACCTCTGGGTAACTTGCTGGGGTCAGAGGCCCCTAGGTGGAGGGCCAGGGGCCACCCTGGGGCCTATACTGCAAGTCCAGGGACAGAGGTGGAGCACTGGGTAGCTTGCTGGGGAGAGAGGCCCCTAGGTGGAGGGCAAGGGGGCACCCTGGGGCCTTAACTGCAAGTCCAGGGAGAGAGGTGGACCCCTTGGGTAGCTTGCTGGGGTCAGGAACCCCTATCTGGAGTGCAAGGGGCCACCCTGGGGCCTATACTGCAAGTCTAAGGAGAGAGGTGGACTCCTGGGTAGCTTGAAGGGGTCCGAGACCTCTAGGTGGAGGGCAAAGGAGCACCCTGGGGCCTATACTGCAAGTCCAAGGAGAGAGGTGGAACAATGGGTAGCTTGCTGGTGTTATAGGCCCCTAGGTGGAGGGCAAAGGGGCACCCTGGGACCTATACTGCAAGTCCAGGGAGAGAGGTTGACCCCTGGGTAGCTTGCTGGGGTCAGAGGAACCTAGGTGCAGGGCAAGGGGGCACCATGGGGCCTATACTGCAAGTCCAGGGAGAGAGGTGGACCCCTAGGTAGCTTGCCGGGGTCACAGGCCCCTAGGTGGAGGGCAAGGGGGCACCCTGGGGCCTATACTGCAAGTCCAGGGAGAGAGGTGGACCCCTGGATAGCTTGCTGGGGTCAGAGACCCCGATGTGGAGTGCAAGGGGGCACCCTGGGGCCTATACTGCAAGTTCAGGGAGAGAGGTGGACCCCTGGGTAGCTTGCTGGGGACAGAGGCCCCTAGGTGGAGGGCAAGGAGGCACCCTGGGGCCTTTACTGGAAGTCCAGGGACAGAGGTGGACCCCTGGGCAGCTTGCTGGGGTCAGAGGCCCCTAGGTGGAGGGCAAGGGGCACCCTTGGGCCCACACTGCAAGTCCAGGGAGAGAGGTGGACCCCTGGGTAGCTTGCTGGGGTCAGAGGCCCCTATGTGGAGTGTAAGGGGGCACCTTGGGGCCTATACTGCAAGTCCAGGGAGAGAGGTGGACCACTGGGTAGCTTGCTGGGGTCATAGACCCCTACATGAAGGGCAAGGGGGCACCCTTGGGCCTATACTGCAAGTCCAGGGAGAGAGGTGGACCCCTGGGTAGCTTGCTGGGGTCAGAGACCCCAATTTGGAGTGCAAGGGGGCACCCTGGGGCCTATACTGCAAGTCCAGGGAGAGAGGTGGACCCCTGGTTAGCTTGCTGGGGTGAAAAGCCCCTAGGTGGAGGGCAAGGGGGCACCCTGGGGCCTATACTGTAAGTCCAGGGACAGAGGTGGACCCCTGGGTAGCTTCCTGGGGTCAGAGGCCCCAATGTGGAGTGCAAGGGGGTGTCCTGGGGCCTATACTACAAGTCCAGGGAGAGAGGTGGACCCCTGGGTAGCTTGCTGGGAACAGAGGCCCCTACGTAGAGGGCACGGAGGCACCTTGGGGCCTTTACTGGAAGTCCAGGGAGAGAGGTGGACCCCTGGGTAACTTGCTGGGGTCAGAGGCCCCTAGGTGGTGGGCAAGGGGGCACCCTGGGCCCTAAACTGCAAGTCCAGGGACAGAGGTGGACCCCTGGGTAGCTTGATGGGGTCAGAGACCTCTAGGTGGAGGGCAAGAGGGCACCCTGGGGCTTATACTGCAAGTCCAGGGAGAGAGGTGGACCCCTGGGTAACTTGCTGGGGTCAGAGACCCCGATGTGGAGTGCAAGGGGGCACCCTGGGGCCTATACTGCAAGTTCAGGGAGAGAGGTGGACCCCTGGGTAGCTTGCTGGGGACAGAGGCCCCTAGGTGGAGGGCAAGGAGGCACCCTGGGGCCTTTACTGGAAGTCCAGGGACAGAGGTGGACCCCTGGGCAGCTTGCTGGGGTCAGAGGCCCCTAGGTGGAGGGCAAGGGGCACCCTTGGGCCCACACTGCAAGTCCAGGGAGAGAGGTGGACCCCTGGGTAGCTTGCTGGGGTCAGAGGCCCCTATGTGGAGTGTAAGGGGGCACCTTGGGGCCTATACTGCAAGTCCAGGGAGAGAGGTGGACCACTGGGTAGCTTGCTGGGGTCATAGACCCCTACATGAAGGGCAAGGGGGCACCCTTGGGCCTATACTGCAAGTCCAGGGAGAGAGGTGGACCCCTGGGTAGCTTGCTGGGGTCAGAGACCCCAATTTGGAGTGCAAGGGGGCACCCTGGGGCCTATACTGCAAGTCCAGGGAGAGAGGTGGACCCCTGGTTAGCTTGCTGGGGTGAAAAGCCCCTAGGTGGAGGGCAAGGGGGCACCCTGGGGCCTATACTGTAAGTCCAGGGACAGAGGTGGACCCCTGGGTAGCTTCCTGGGGTCAGAGGCCCCAATGTGGAGTGCAAGGGGGTGTCCTGGGGCCTATACTACAAGTCCAGGGAGAGAGGTGGACCCCTGGGTAGCTTGCTGGGAACAGAGGCCCCTACGTAGAGGGCACGGAGGCACCTTGGGGCCTTTACTGGAAGTCCAGGGAGAGAGGTGGACCCCTGGGTAACTTGCTGGGGTCAGAGGCCCCTAGGTGGTGGG
This sequence comes from Danio rerio, assembly GCF_052040795.2. Classification (NCBI taxonomy): domain Eukaryota; kingdom Metazoa; phylum Chordata; class Actinopteri; order Cypriniformes; family Danionidae; genus Danio; species Danio rerio. The sequence continues at coordinate 30,562,823 of NC_141024.2, read as the reverse complement.
CAAGGGGGCACCCTGGGCCCTAAACTGCAAGTCCAGGGACAGAGGTGGACCCCTGGGTAGCTTGATGGGGTCAGAGACCTCTAGGTGGAGGGCAAGAGGGCACCCTGGGGCTTATACTGCAAGTCCAGGGAGAGAGGTGGACCCCTGGGTAACTTGCTGGGGTCAGAGGCCCCTGGGTCGAGGGCAAGGGGGCACCCTGGGGCCTAAACTGCAAGTCCAGGGACAGAGGTGGAGCATTGGGTAGCTTGCTGGGGTGTGACGCCCCTAGGTGGAGGGCAAGGGGGCACCCTGGGGCATATACTGCAAGTACAGGGAGAGAGGTGGACCCCTGGGTAGCTTGCCAGGGTCAGAGGCCCCTAGGGGGAGGGCAAGGGGGCACCCTGGGGCCTATACTGTAAGTCCAGGGACAGAGGTGGACCCCTGGGTAGCTTCCTGGGGTCAAAGGCCCCAATGGGGAGTGCAAGGAGGCACCCTGGGGCCTATACTACAAGTCCAGGGAGAGAGGTGGACCCCTGGGTAGCTTGCTGGGAACAGAGGCCCCTACGTAGAGGGCAAGGAGGCACCCTGGGGCCTTTACTGGAAGTCCAGGGACAGAGTTGGACCCCTGGGCAGCTTGCTGGGGTCAGATGCCCCTAGGTGGAGGGCAAGGGGGCACCCTGGGGCTTATACTGCAAGTCGAGGGAGAGAGGTGGACCCCTGGGTAACTTGCTGGGGTCAGAGGCCCCTAGGTCGAGGGCAAGGGGGCACCCTGGGGGCTAAACTGCGAGTCCAGGGACAGAGGTGGAGCATTGGGTAGCTTGCTGGGGAGAGAGGCCCCTAGGTGGAGGGCAAGGGGGCACCCTGGGGCCTTTACTGCTAGTCCAGGGAGAGAGGTGAACCCCTGGGTAGTTTGCTGGGGTCAGAGACCCCAATATGGAGTGCAAGGGGGCACCCTGGGGCCTATACTGCAAGTCCAGGGAGAGAGGTCATCCCCTGGGTAGCTTGCTGGGGTAAGAGGCCCCTAGGTGGAGGGCAAGGAGGCACCCTGGGGCCTATACTGCAAGTCCAGGGACAGAGGTGGAGCAGTGGTTTGCTTGCTGGGGTGAAAGGCCCCTAGGTGGAGGGCAAGGGGGCACCCTGGGGCCTATACTGCAAGTACTGGGAGAGAGGTGGACCCCTGGGTAGCTTGCCAGGGTCAGAGGCCCCTAGGTGGAGGGCAAGGGGGCACCCTGGGGCCTATACTTTAAGTCCAGGGAAAGAGGTGGACCCCTGGGTAGCTTCCTGGGGTCAGAGGCCCCAATGTGGAGTGCAAGGGGGCACCCTTGGGCCTATACTACAAGTCCAGGGACAGAGGTGGACCCCTGGGTAGCTTGTTGGGAACAGAGGCCCCTACGTAGAGGGCAAGGAGGCACCCTGGGGCCTTTACTGGAAGTCCAGGGACAGAGATGGACCCCTGGGTAGCTTGCTGGGGTCAGATGCCCCTAGGTCGAGGGCGAGGAGGCACCCTGGGGCCTATACTGCAAGTCCAGGAAAAGAGATTGACAACTGGGTAGCTTGCTGGGGTGAGAGGCCCCTTGGTGGAGGGCAAGGGGGCACCCTGGGGCCTATACTGCAAGTCTAGGGAGAGATATGTACCCCTGGGTAGCTTGCTTGGGTCAGAGACCCCTAGGTGGAGGCCAAGGGGGCACCCTGGGGCCTATACGGCAAGTCCAAGGAGAGAGGTGGAACAATGGGTAGCTTGCTTGGGTCAGAGACCCCTATTTGAAGGGCAAGGGGGCAGCCTTGGGCCTATACTGCAAGTCCAGGGAGAGAGGTGGACCCCTGAGTAGCTTGTTGGGGTCAGAGGCCCCTAGGTGGAGGGCAAGGCGGCACCCTGGGGCCTATACTGCAAGTCCAGGAAAAGAGGTGGACCCCTGGGTAGCTTGCTGGGGTCAGGGGCCCCAAGGTGGAAGGCCACGGGCCACCCTGGGGCCTATACTGCAAGTCCAGGGACAGAGGAGGAGCACTGGGTAGCTTGATGGGGTCAGAGACCTCTAGGTGGAGGGCAAAAGGGGCACCCTGGGGCCTATACTGCAAGTCCAAGGAGAGAGGTGGAACAATGGGTAGCTTGCTGGTGTTAGAGGCCCCTAGGTGGAGGGCAAAGGGGCACCCTGGGGCCTATACTGCAAGACCAGGGAGAGAGGTGGACCCCTGGGTAGCTTGCTGGGGTCAGAGGCCCCTAGGTGGAGGGCAAGGGGGCACCCTGGGGCCTATACTGCAAGTCCAGGGAGAGAGGTGGACCCCTGGGTAGCTTGCTGGGGTCAGAGACCCCAATGTGGAGTGTAAGGGGGCACCCTGGGGCCTATACTACAAGTCCAGGGAGAGAGGTGGACCCCTGGGTAGCTTGCTGGGGAAAGAGGCCCCTAAGTGGAGGGCAAAGAGGCACCCTGGGGCCTTTAATGGAAGTCCAGGGACAGAGGTGGAACTCTGGGCAGCTTGCTGGGGTCAGAGGCCCCTAGGTGGAGGGCAAGGGGGCACCCTTGGGCCCACACTGCAAGTCCAATTCAATTCAATTCAATTCAGCTTTATTTGTATAGCGCTTTTACAATGTAGATTGTGTCAAAGCAGCTTCACATAAATGGTCATAGTAACTGGAACAGTGTGGTTCAGGTTTTAGTGTTTAAGTTCAGTTCAGTTCAGTTTAGCTCAGTTCAGTGTGATTTAATCATTACTGAGAGTTCAAACACTGAAGAGCAAATTCATCGATGCGCAGCTCTACCAATCCTGAACCATGCGAGGCAGTGGCGACAGCGGAGAGGGAAAAAAAACTTCACCTGATGGGAGTGAAGAAAAAAAACCTTGAGAGAACCAGACTCAGTTGGGCACGACCATTTTAATTTCTCCGCTGGCCAAAAGTCTTGTGCAGAACTTCATTCGCCGTGGTTTATGCTGGAAGATGGCCTCAATGAAGACTCGTCTGTCCCTGGAGCGTCGCTGGAATCAGACTCATGTTCTCCACTCCCCACGACCATCAGCGCAGCAGCAGCTCAGGATATGGCCTGGTCCCGGATATGGAATCCTTGGGATCATCACGTCGCTGGTCTTGGATCCAATCAGTGACTCCGCCTAATCTGAGGACCTCGGGATGAGTATCCCCAGGTGAAAATAGAGAATAAAGAGAATAATTAGCGTAGCTGCTGTTCATAGTGTATATAAGCAAGATGCAGAAGCCTGTGTGGAACCCGCTAGGTGATGCATTGAGTGTATGCTTTACTAAATAGATAGGTCTTTAATCTAGTTTTGAACTGGGAGAGTGTGTCTGAGCCTCGGACATTACCAGGAAGGCTATTCCAGAGTGTAGGAGCCATGAAAGAGAAGGCTCGACCTCCTTTACTTGATTTTGCTATTCTAGGTACTACCAGAAGCCCTGAATTTTGAGATCTTAAGGAGCGAGTTGGTTCGTAGCGAGACAGAAGGTTGGTTAGATAAACAGGAGCTAGATTATTTAGAGCTTTATAGGTGAGAAGTAATATTTTAAATTCAATACGAAATTTAACAGGCAGCCAGTGTAAGGAGGATAAAATTGGGGTTATATGATCATATTTTCTAAACCTGGTCAGAACTCTGGCTGCTGCATTTTGTACTAATTGAAGTTTGTTAATAGAGGATGCTGGGCAGCCAGCAAATAGAGCATTACAGTAATCCAGTCTCGAAGTCATAAAAGCATGGACTAGCTTTTCTGCATCTGAGATGGATAGCATATTTCGTAATTTAGCGATATTTCTCAGATGAAAGAAGGCAGTTTTTGTGACATGGGATATATGGTTTTTAAAAGTTAGATTGCTGTCTAATATGACACCCAAATCTTTTATAGTAGAGCTAAAGCTAACTTTGTATCCCTCTAATTGTAAATTGAGTTGCGAGATCTGCTGTGTGCAAGATTTAGGCCCAATAAGTAATAATTCTGTTTTGTCTGAGTTTAAGAGAAGAAAATTGTTGGTCATCCAGTCTTTGATGTCTTTGATACACTCAGTTAGTTTAGAAAGTTCAGATGTCTCGTCAGGTTTAGTGGAAATATATAATTGAGTATCATCTGCATAGCAGTGAAAGCTGATCCCATGTCTTCTAATAATGTCTCCCAGAGGTAGCATGTAAATTGTAAACAGTAAAGGGCCTAAAACTGATCCTTGAGGCACCCCATACTTTACTGGGCAGATTTGTGAAGGCTGTCCATTAAGATTCACAAACTGGTAGCGGTCAGTTAAGTATGACTTAAACCATTGTAGAGCCTGTCCCTGGACACCTGTAGACTTTAAGCGATTTATGAGGATATTGTGGTCAATGGTATCAAATGCCGCACTAAGATCGAGTAAAACTAATAGCGAGACGCACCCTCGGTCAGCAGCTAAGAGTAAATCATTGGTTATTTTCACTAAGGCGGTTTCTGTACTGTGGTGAGCCCTGAAACCTGACTGAAACACTTCAAAAATATTGTTCGTCTGCAGATAAGAGCATAATTGAGTGGAAACAACTTTTTCTAGTATTTTAGACATAAATGGAAGATTAGAAATAGGCCTATAGTTAGCTAAGTTGTTGGTGTCTAGTTGCGGTTTCTTAATAATAGGCTTAATAACAGCTAGCTTGTAAGAGTTTGGAACATGGCCTATAGATAAAGAAGAGTTGATAATGTTAAGAAGAGGTTCTCCTATAGCAGGTAGCAGCTCTTTCAGTAATTTTGTTGGAATTGAGTCCAGCATACACGTAGCTGGTTTAGAGCTATTTATCATTTTTACTAACTCTTCATGTTCTATGATTTTGAAGCAGTGTAGGTTATTATTATGATTTAATGAAATATTTACAGGATTTGGAGTATAAGCCGGTGCAGAAAGTTTGGCATCTCCTATTTTCTGTCTAAAGCCTTCTATTTTATTACTGAAAAAATTCATGAAATCATCACTACTAATTTGCGGTGGAGTAGTTTGTTCCAAGGATGACCGATTATTTGCTAATTTAGAGATGGTGTTAAATAAAAATCTAGGATTGTTATGATTATTTTCTATCAGTTTGCGCAGGTGCTCGGTCCTGGCAGATTTTAGAGCCCTCCTATAGCTGGACATACTGTCTTTGTACGCAATTCTAAAGACCTCTAAATTAGTTTTTTTCCATTTACGTTCCAGGGCGCGGGTTGCTGTTTTGAGCGCACGAGTATGACTATTATACCATGGTATAGTTTTAATCTCTCTAGCCTTTTTTAATTTGATGGGTGCCACAGTATTTAGTGTGCTAGTAAAGATGGCATCCATACTGCTGGTTACTACATCAAGATCATTTGAGTTTGCGGGTGCATTACGAAATAGAGAGAGATCAGGTAAGTTATTTATAAATTCATCTTTAGTTGACGGAACAATAGTTCTACTAGGGCGGAGTATTGGAGCGGGTTTGCTGATTTCAGGTAAACATAGCTTATATAGTAAGAGGTAGTGATCTGTAATATCATCACTTTGTGATATAATGTCTACGTCAATAACCTCGATTCCATAAGACAGAATTAGATCTAATGTATGCTTTAAGCGATGGGTTGGACACACAACGTTTTGCTTTATCCCAAGTGAGTGTATTAAATCCATAAACGCGAGCCCTAATGTATCATTAGCGTCATCTATGTGGATGTTAAAGTCACCTACAATTAGCATTTTATCAGTTTTGACTAGTAAGTCAGAAATAAAATCAGAAAATTCTTTTAGAAATTTGACATAGGGTCCTGGGGGTCTATATATGGTGATTAAGTCCAGGGAGAGAGGTGGCCCCCTGGGTAGCTTGCTGGGGTCAGAGACCCCTATGTGAAGGGCAAGGGGGCACCCTTGTGCCTATACTTCAAGTCCAGGGAGGAAGGTGGATTCTGGGTAGCTTGCTGGGTTCAGAGGCCCCTAGATGGAGGGCAAGGGGGCACCTTGGGGCCTATACTGCAAGTCCAGGTTGAGAGGTGGACCCCTGGGTAGCTTGCTGGGGTCAGAGGCCCCTAGGTCGAGGGCAAGGAGACACGCTGGGGCCTATACTGCAAGTCCAGGGACAGAGGTGGACCACTGGGTAGCTTGCTGGGGTGAGAGGCCCCTAGGTGGAGTGCAAGGGGGCACACTGGGGCCTATACTGGAAGTCCAGGGACAGATGTGGACCCCTGGGTAGCTTGTTGGTGTCAGAGGCCCCTAGGTGGAGGGCTAGGGGGCACCCTTGGGCCAGCAATGCAAGTCCAGGGAGAGAGGTGGACCCCTGGGTAGCTTGCCGAGGTCACAGGCCCCTAGGTGGAGGGCAAGGGGGCACCCTGGGGCCTATATTGCAAGTCCAGGTAGAGAGGTGGACCCCTGGGTAGCTTGCTGGGGTCAGAGACCCCAATATGGAGTGCAAGGGTGCACCCTGGGGCCTATACTGCAAGTCCAGGGAGAGAAGTGGACCCCTGGGTAGCTTGCTGGGGTCAGAGACCCCAATGTGGACTGCAAGGGGGCACCCTGGGGCCTATGCTGCAAGTCCAGGGAGAGAGGTGGACCCCTGGGTAGCTTGATGGGGTCAGAGACCCCAATATGGAGTTTAAGGGGGCACCCTTGGCCTATACTGCAAGTCCAGGGAGAGAGGTGGACCCCTGGGTAGCTTGCTGGGGTCAGAGACCCCAATGTGGAGTGCAAGTGGGCACACTGGGGCCTATACTGCATGTCCAGGGAGAGAGGTGGACCTCTGGGTGGCTTACTGGGGTCAGAAGCCTTTAAATGGAGGACAAGGGGGCACCCTGGGGCCCACACTGCAAGTCCTGGGAGAGAGGTTGACCCCTGGGTAGCTTCTTGGGGTCAGAGACCCCTTGGTGGAGGGCAAGGGGGCACCCTGGGGCCTATACTGCAAGCCCAGGGAAAGAAGTGGACCCCTGTGTAGCTTGCTGGGGTCAGAGACCCCAATTTGGAGTTTAAGGGGGCACCCTTGGGCCCACAATGCAAGTCCAGGGAGAGAGGATGACCACTGGGTAGCTTGCTGGGTTCAGAGGCCCCTAGGTGGAGGGCAAGGGGGCACCCTGGGGCCTATACTGCAAGTCCAGGGAGAGAGGTGGACCCCTGAGTAGCTTGTTGGGGTCAGAGGCCCCTAGGTGGAGGGCAAGGCGGCACCCTGGGGCCTATACTGCAAGTCCAGGAAATGAGGTGCACCCCTGGGTAGCTTGCTGGTGTCAGAGACCCCTAGGTGGAGGGCAAGGAGGCACCCTGGGGCCTTTACTGGAAGTCCAGGGACAGAGGTGGACCCCTGGGCAGCTTGCTGGGGTCAGAGGCCCCTAGGTGGAGGGCAAGGGGGCACCCTTGGGCCCACACTGCAAGTCCAGGGAGAGAGGTGGACCCCTGGGTAGCTTGCTGGGGTCAGAGGCCCCTAGGTGGAGGGCAAGGGGCCACCCTGGGGCCTATACTGCAATTCCAGGGAGAGAGGTGGACTCCTAGGTAGGTTGCTGGGTTCAGAGACCCGTATGTGGAGTGCAAGGGGGCTTCCTGGGGCTTATACTGCAAGTCCAGGGAGAGAGGGTGACCCCTGGGTAGCTTGCTGGGGTCAGAGGCCCCTAGGTCGAGGGCAAGGAGGAACCCTGGGGCCTATACTGCAAGTCCAGGGACAGAGGTGGACCACTGGGTAGCTTATTGGGTTGAGAGGCCCCTAGGTGGAGGGCAAGGGGGCACCCTGGGGCCTATACTGCAAGTCCAGGAAGAGATATGGACCCCTGGGTAGCTTGCTTGGGTCAGAGACCCCTAGGTGGAAGCCAAGGGGGCACCCTTGGGCCCGCACTGCATGTCCAGGGAGAGAGTTGGACCCCTGGGTAGCTTGCTGGGGTCAGAGGCCCCTAGGTGGAGAGCAAGGGGGCACCCTAGGGCCTATACTGCAAGTCCAAGGACAGAGGTGGACCCCTGGGTAACTTGCTGGCGTCAGAGGCCCCTAGGTGGTGGGCAAGGGGCCACCCTTGGACCCACACTGCAAGTCCAGGGAGAGAGGTGGACCCATGGGTAGCTTGCTGGGGTCAGAGGCCCCTAGGTGGAGAGCAAGGGGGCACCCTAGGGCCTATACTGCAAGTCCAAGGACAAAGGTGGACCCCTGGGTAACTTGCTGGCGTCAGAGGCCCCTAGGTGGAGAGCAAGGGGGCACCCTGGGGCCTACACTGCAATTCCAGGGAGAGAGGTGGACTCCTGGGTAGGTTGCTGGGTTAAGAGACCCCTAGGTGCAGGGCAAGGGGGCACCCTGGGTTCTATACTGCAAGTCCAGGGAAAGAGGTGGACCACTGGGTAGCTTGCTGGGGTCAGAGGCCCCTAGGTGGAGGGCAAGGGGGCACCCTGGGGCCTATACTGCAAGTCCAGGGAGAGAGGTGGAACCCTGGGTAGCTTGCTGGGGTCAGAGACCCCAATGTGGAGTGTAAGGGGGCACCCTGGGGCCTATACTGCAAGTCCAGGGAGAGAGGTGGACCCCTGGGTAGCTTGCTGGGGTCAGAGACCCCAATGTGGAGTGTAAGGGGGCACCCTGGGGCCTATACTGCAAGTTCAGGGAGAGAGGTGGACCCCTGGGTAGCTTGCTGGGGACAGAGGCCCCTAGGTGGAGGGCAAGGGGGCACCCTGGGGCCTATACTTCAAGTCCAGGGAGGAAGGTGGATTCTGAGTAGCTTGCTGGGTTCAGAGGCCCCTAGGTGGAGGGCAAGGGGGCACCTTGGGGCCTATACTGCAAGTCCAGGGAGAGAGGTGGACCCCTGGGTAGCTTGCTGGGGACAGAGGCCCCTAGGTCGAGGGCAAGGAGAAACCCTGGGGCCTATACTGCAAGTCCAGGGAGAGAGGTGGACCCCTGGGTAGCTTGCTGGGGACAGAGGCCCCTAGGTCGAGGGCAAGGAGAAACCCTGGGGCCTATACTGCAAGTCCAGGGACAGAGGTGGAGCACTGGGTAGCTTGCTGGGGAGACAGGCCCCTAGGTGGAGTGCAAGGGGGCACCCTTGGGCCTATACTTCAAGTCCAGGGAGGAAGGTGGATTCTGGGTAGCTTGCTGGGTTCAGAGGCCCCTAGGTGGAGGGCAAGGGGGCACCTTGGGGCCTATACTGCAAGTCCAGGGAGAGAAGTGGACCGCTGGGTAGCTTGCTGGGGTCAGAGACCCCTAGGTCGAGGGCAAGGAGACACCCTGGGGCCTATACTGCAAGTCCAGGGACAGAGGTGGACCACTGGGTAGCTTGCTGGGGTGAGAGGCCCCTAGGTGGAGTGCAAGGGGGCACCCTGGGGCCTATACTGGAAGTCCAGGGACAGAGGTGGACCCCTGGGTAGCTTGCTGGTGTCAGAGGCCCCTAGGTGGAGGGCTAGGGGGCACCCTTGGGCCAGCAATGCAAGTCCAGGGAGAGAGGTGGACCCCTGGGTAGCTTGCCGGGGTCACAGGCCCCTAGGTGGAGGGCAAGGGGGCACCCTGGGGCCTACACCGCAAGTCCAGGGAGAGAGGTGGACCCCTGGGTAGCTTGCTGGGGTCAGAGACCCCAATATGGAGTGCAAGGGGGCACCCTGGGGCCTATACTGCAAATCCAGGGAGAGAGGTGGACCCCTGGGTAGCTTGCTGGGGTCAGGAACCCCTATGTGGAGTGCAAGGGGCCACCCTGGTGTCTATACTGCAAGTCCAAGGAGAGAGGTGGAGCCCTGGGTAGCTTGATGGGGTCAGAGACCTCTAGGTGGAGGGCAAAGTGGCACCCTGGGGCCTATACTGCAAGTCCAAGGAGAGAGGTGGAACAATGTGTAGCTTGCTGGTGTTAGAGGCCCCTAGGTGGAGGGCAAAGGGGCACCCTGGGGCCTATACTGCAAGACCAGGGAGAGAGGTGGACCCCTGGGTAGCTTGCTGGGGTAAGAGGCCCCTAGGTGGAGGGCAAGGGGGCACCTTGGGGCCTATACTGCAAGTCCAGGGAGAGAGGTGGACCCCTGGGTAGCTTGCTGGGGTCAGAGGCCCTTAGGTCGAGGGCAAGGAGACACCCTGGGGCCTATACTTCAAGTCCAGAGAGAGAGGTGGACCCATGTGTAGCTTGCTGGGGTCAGAGACCCCAATGTGAAGTTTAAGGGGGCACCCTGGGTTCTATACTGTAAGTCCAGGGAGAGAGGTGGACCCCTGGGTGGCTTGCTGGGGACAGAGGCCCCTAGGTGGAGGGCAAGGAGGCACCCTGGGGCCTTTCCTGGAAGTCCAGGGACAGAGGTGAACCCCTGGGCAGCTTGCTGGGGTCAGAGGCCGCTAGGTGGAGGGCAAGGGGGCACCCTTGGGCCCACACTGCAAGTCCAGGGAGAGAGGTGGACCCCTGGGTAGCTTGCTGGGGTCAGAGGCCCCTATGAGGAGGGCAAGGGGGCACCCTGGGGCTTACACTGCAAGTCCAGGGAGAGAGGTGGACTCCTGGGTAGGTTGCAGGGTTCAGAGACCCCTATGTGGAGTGCAAGGGGACTTCCTGGGGCATATACTGCAAGTCCAGGGAGAGAGGTGGACCCCTGGGTAGCTTGCTGAGATCAAAGGCCCCTAGGTCGAGGGCAAGGAGGCACCCTGGGGCCTATACTGCATGTCCAGGGACAGAGGTGGACCACTGGGTAGCTTGCTGGGGTGAGAGGCCCCTAGGTGGAGGGCAAGGGGGCACCTTGGGGCCTATACTGCAAGTCCAGGGAGAGAGGTGGACCCCTGGGTAGCTTGCTGGGGACAGAGGCCCCTAGGTCGAGGGCAAGGAGACACCCTGGGGCCTATACTGCAAGTCCAGGGACAGAGGTGGACCACTGGGTAGCTTGCTGGGGTGAGAGGCCCCTAGGTGGAGTGCAAGGGGGCACCCTGGGGCCTCTACTGGAAGTCCAGGGACAGAGGTGGACCCCTGGGTAGCTTGCTGGTGTCAGAGGCCCCTAGGTGGAGGGCTAGGGGGCACCCTTGGGCCAGCAATGCAAGTCCAGGGAGAGAGGTGGACCCCTGGGTAGCTTGCCAGGGTCACAGGCCCCTAGGTGGAGGGCAAGGGGGCACCCTGGGGCCTATACTGCAAGTCCAGGGAGATAGGTGGACCCCTGGGTAGCTTGCTGGGGTCAGAGACCCCAATATGGAGTGCAAGGGGGCACTCTGGGGCCTATACTGCAAATCCAGGGAGAGAGGTGGACCCCTGGGTAGCTTGCTGGTGTCAGGAACCCCTATGTGGAGTGCAAGGGGCCACCCTGGGGTCTATACTGCAAGGCCAAGGAGAGAGGTGGACCCCTGGGTAGCTTGATGGGGTCAGAGACCTCTAGGTGGAGGGCAAAGGGGCACCCTGGTACCTATACTGCAAGTCCAAGGAGAGAGGTGGAACAATGGGTAGCTTGCTGGTGTTAGAGGCCCCTAGGTGGAGGGCAAAGGGGCACCCTGGGGCCTATACTGCAAGACCAGGGAGAGAGGTTGACCCCTGGGTAGCTTGCTGGGGTAAGAGCCCCCAGGTGGAGGGCAATGGGGGCACCCTGGGGCCTATACTTCAAGTCCAGAGAGAAAGGTGGACCCCTGTGTAGCTTGCTGGGGTCAGAGACCCCAATGTGGAGTTTAAGGGGGCACCCTGGGGCCTATACTCTAAGTCCAGGGAGAGAGGTGGACCCCTGGGTAGCTTGCTGGGGACAGAGGCCCCTAGGTGGAGGGCAAGGAGGCACCCTGGGGCCTTTACTGGAAGTCCAGGGACAGAGGTGGACCCCTGGGCAGCTTGCTGGGGTCAGAGGCCGCTAGGTGGAGGGCAAGGGGGCACCCTTGGGCCCACACTGCAAGTCCAGGGAGAGAGGTGGACCCCTGGGTAGCTTGCTGGGGTCAGAGGCCCCTATGAGGAGGGCAAGAGGGCACCCTGGGGCTTATACTGCAAGTCCAGGGAATGAGGTGGACTCCTGGGTAGGTTGCAGGGTTTAGAGACCCCTATGTGGAGTGCAAGGGGACTTCCTGGGGCCTATACTGCAAGTCCAGGGAGAGAGGTGGACCCCTGGGTAGCTTGCTGAGGTCAAAGGCCCCTAGGTCAAGGGCAAAGAGGCACCCTGGGGCCTATACTGCAAGTCCAGGGACAGAGGTGGACCACTGGGTAGCTTGCTGGGGTGAGAGGCCTCTAGGTGGAGGGCAAGGGGGCACCCTGGGGCCTATACTGTAAGTCCAGGGACAGAGGTGGAACCCTTGGTAACTTGCTGGGGTCAGAGGCCCCTAGGTGGTGGGCAAGTGAGCACCCTGGGGCCTAAACTGCAAGTCCAGGGACAGAGGTGGACCCCTGGGTAACTTGCTGGGGTCAGAGGCCCCTAGGTGGAGGGCCAGGGGCCACCCTGGGGCCTATACTGCAAGTCCAGGGACAGAGGTGGAGCACTGGGTAGCTTGCTGGGGACAGAGGCCCCTAGGTGGAGGGCAAGGAGGCACCCTGGGGCCTTTACTGGAAGTCCAGGGACAGAGGTGGACCCCTGGGCAGCTTGCTGGGGTCAGAGGCCGCTAGGTGGAGGGCAAGGGGGCACCCTTGGGCCCACACTGCAAGTCCAGGGAGAGAGGTGGACCCCTGGGTAGCTTGCTGGGGTCAGAGGCCCCTATGAGGAGGGCAAGGGGGCACCCTGGGGCTTATACTGCAAGTCCAGGGAGAGAGGTGGACTCCTGGGTAGGTTGCAGGTTTCAGAGACCCTTATGTGGAGTGCAAGGGGACTTCCTGGGGCCTATACTGCAAGTCCAGGGAGAGAGGTGGACCCCTGGGTAGCTTGCTGAGGTCAAAGGCCCCTAGGTCGAGGGCAAGGAGGCACCCTGGGGCCTATACTGCAAGTCCAGGGACAGAGGTCGACCACTGGGTAGCTTGCTGGGGTGAGAGGCCCCTGGGTGGAGGGCAAGGGGGCACCCTGGGGCCTATACTTCAAGTCCAGGGAGGAAGGTGGATTCTGGGTAGCTTGCTGGGTTCAGAGGCCCCTAGGTGGAGGGCAAGGGGGCACCTTGGGGCCTATACTGCAAGTCCAGGGAGAGAAGTGGACCCCTGGGTAGCTTGCTGGGGACAAAGGCCCCTAGGTCGAGGGCAAGGAGACACCCTGGGGCCTATACTGCAAGTCCAGGGACAGAGGTGGAGCACTGGGTAGCTTGCTGGGGAGAGAGGCCCCTAGGTTGAGTTCAAGGGGGCACCCTGGGGCCTACACTGCAAGTCCAAGGAGAGAGGTGGACCCCTGGGTAGCTTGATGGGGTCAGAGACCTCTAGGTGGAGGGCAAAGGGGCACCCTGGGGCCTATACTGCAAGTCCAAGGAGAGAAGTTGAACAATAGGTAGCTTGCTGGTATTAGAGGCCCCTAAGTGGAAGGCAAAGGGCCACCCTGGGGCCTATACTGCAAGTCCAGGGAGAGAGGTGGACCCCTGGGTAGCTTGCTGGGGTCAGAGGCCCCTAAGTAGAAGGCCAGGGGCCACCCTGGGGCCTATACTGCAAGTCCAGGGACAGAGGTGGAGCACTGGGTAGCTTGCTGGGGAGAGAGGCCCCTAGGTGGAGTGCAAGGGGGCACCCAGGGGCCTACACTGCAAGTCCAAGGAGAGAGGTGGACCCCTGGGTAGCTTGATGGGGTCAGAGACCTCTAGGTGGAGGGCAAAGGGGCACCCTGGGGCCTATACTGCAAGTCCAAGGAGAGAAGTTGTACAATGGGTAGCTTGCTGGTATTAGAGGCCCCTAAGTGGAGGGCAAAGGGGCACCCTCGGGCCTATACTGCAAGACCAGGGAGAGAGGTGGACCCCTGGGTAGCTTGCTGGGGTCAGAGGTCCCTGGGTGAAGGGCAAGGGGGCACCGTGGGGCCTATACTACAAGTCCAGGGAGAGAGGTGGACCCCTGGGTAGCTTGCTGGGGACAGAGGCCCCTAAGTGGAGGGCAAGGAGGCACGCTGAGGCCTTTACTAGAAGTCCAGGGACAGAGGTTGACCCCTGGGCAGCTTGCTAGGATCAGAGGCCCCTAGGTGGAGGGCAAGGGGGCACCCTGGGGCTTACACTGCAAGTCCAGGGAGAGAGGTGGACTCCTGGGTAGGTTGCAGGGTTCAGAGACCCCTATGTGGAGTGCAAGGGGACTTCCTGGGGCATATACTGCAAGTCCAGGGAGAGAGGTGGACCCCTGGGTAGCTTGCTGGTGTCAGAGGTCCCTGGGTGAAGGGCAAGGGGGCACCCTGGGGCCTATACTGCAAGTCCAGGGAGAGAGGTGGACCCCTGGATAGCTTGCTGGGGTCAGAGACCCCAATGTGGAGTGTAAGGCGGCACCGTGGGGCCTATACTACAAGTCCAGGGAGAGAGGTGGACCCCTGGGTAGCTTGCTGGGGACAGAGGCCCCTAAGTGGAGGGCAAGGAGGCACGCTGAGGCCTTTACTAAAAGTCCAGGGACAGAGGTTGACCCCTGGGCAGCTTGCTAGGATCAGAGGCCCCTAGGTGGAGGGCAAGGGGGAACCCTTGGGCCCACACTGCAAGTCCAGGGAGAGAGGTGGACCCCTGGGTAGCTTGCTGGGGTCAGAGACCCCTACGTGAAGGGCAAGGGGGCACCCTTGGGCCTATACTTTAAGTCCAGGGAGGAAGGTGGATTCTGGGTAGCTTGCTGGGTTCAGAGGCCCCTAGGTGGAGGGCAAGGGGGCACCCTGGGGCCTATACTTCAAGTCCAGGGAGGAAGGTGGATTATGGGTAGCTTGCTGGGTTCAGAGGCCCCTAGGTGGAGGGCAAGGGGGCACCTTGGGGCCTATACTGCAAGTCCAGGGAGAGAGGTGGACCCCTGGGTAGCTTGCTGGGGACAGAGGCCCCTAGGTCGAGGGCAAGGAGACACCCTGGGGCCTATACTGCAAGTCCAGGGACAGAGGTGGAGCACTGGGTAGCTTGCTGGGGAGAGAGGCCCCTAGGTGGAGTGCAAGGGGGCACCCTGGGGCCTACACTGCAAGTCCAAGGAGAGAGGTGGACCCCTGGGTAGCTTGATGGGGTCAGAGACCTCTAGGTGGAGGGCAAAGGGGCACCCTGGGGCCTATACTGCAAGTCCAAGGAGAGAGGTGGAACAATGGGTAGCTTGCTGGTGTTAGAGGCCCCTGAGTGGAGGGCAAAAGGGCACCCTGAGGCCTATACTGCAAGTCCAGGGAGAGAGGTGGACCCCTGGGTAGCTTGCAGGGGTCAGAGGCTCCTAAGTGGACGGCCAGGGGCCACCCTGGGGCCTATACTGCAAGTCCAGGGACAGAGGTGGAGCACTGGGTAGCTTGCTGGGGAGAGAGGCCCCTAGGTGGAGTGCAAGTGGGCACCCTGGGGCCTACACTGCAAGTCCAAGGAGAGAGGTGGACCCCTGGGTAGCTTGATGGGGTCAGAGACCTCTAGGTGGAGGGCAAAGGGGCACCCTTGGGCCTATACTGCAAGTCCAAGGAGAGAGGTTGAACAATGGGTAGCTTGCTGAAATTAGAGGCCCCTAAGGAGAGGGCAAAGGGGCACCCTGGGGCCTATACTGCAAGACCAGGGAGAGAGGTGGACCCCTGGGTAGCTTGCTGGGGTCAGAGGTCCCTGGGTGAAGGGCAAGGGGGCACCCTGGGGCCTATACTGCAAGTCCAGGGAGAGAGGTGGACCCCTGGGTAGCTTGCTGGGGTCAGAGACCCCAATATGGAGTGCAAGGGCACACCCTGGGGCCTATACTTCAAGTCCAGGGACAGATGTGGACCCCTGGGTAGCTTGCTGGGGTCAGAGACCCCAATGTGGAGTGGAAGGGGGCACCCTGGGGCCTATACTACAAGTCCAGGGAGAGAGGTGGACCCCTGGGTAGCTTGCTGGGGACAGAGGCCCCTAGGTGGAGGGCAAGGAGGCACCCTGGGGCCTTTACTGGAAGTCCAGGGACAGAGGTGGACCCCTGGACAGCTTGCTGGGGTCAGAGGCCCCTAGGTAGAGGGCAAGGGGGCACCATTGGCCCACACTGCAAGTCCAGGGAGAGAGGTGGACCCCTGGGTAGCTTGCTGGGATCAGAGGACCCGTATGTGTAGTGCAAGGGGGCTTCCTGGGGCCTATACTGCAAGTCCAGGGAGAGAGGTGGATCCCTGGGTAGCTTGCTGGGGTAAGAAGCCCCTAGGTCGAGGGCAAGTATCCACCCTGGGGCCTATTCTGCAAGTCCAGGGACAGAGGTGGACCACTGGGTAGCTTGCTGGGGTGAGAGGCCCCTCAGTGGAGGGCAAGGAGGCACCCTGGGGCCTTTACTGGAAGTCCAAGGACAGAGGTGGACCCCTGGGCAGCTTGCTGGGATCAGAGGCCCCTAAGTGAAGGGCAAGGGGCCACCCTGGGGCCTATACTGCAAGTCCAGGGAAAGAGGTGGAGCACTGGGTAGCTTGCTGGGGAGAGAGGCCCCTAGCAGGATTGCAAGGGGGCACCCTGGGGCCTATACTGCAAGTCCAGGGAAAGAGGTGGACCCCTGGGCAGCTTGCTGGGTTCAAAGACCCGTATGTGGAGTGCAAGGGGGCTTCCTGGGGCCTATACTGCAAGTCCAGGGAGAGAGGGTGACCCCTGGGTAGTTTGCTGGGGTCAGAGGCCCCTAGGTTAAGTGCCAGGGGGCACCCTGGGGCCTATACTGCAAGTTCAGGGAGAGAGGTGGACCCCTGGGTAGCTTGCTGGGGTCAGAGGCCCCTAGGTGGAGTGCAAGGGGGCACCCTGGGGCCTACACTGCAAGTCCAAGGAGAGAGGTGGACCCCTGGGTAGCTTGATGGGGTCAGAGACCTCTAGGTGGAGGGCAAAGGGGCACCCTGGGGCCTGTACTGCAAGTCCAAGGAGAGAGGTGGAACAATGGGTAGCTTGCTGGTGTTAGAGGCCCCTAAGTGGAGGGCAAAGGGGCACCCTGGGGCCTATACTGCAAGACAAGGGAGAGAGGTGGACCCCTGGGTAGCTTGCTGGGGTCAGAGGCCCCTAAGTGGAAGGCCTGGGGCCACCCTGGGGCCTATACTGCAAGTCCAGGGACAGAGGTGGAGCACTGGGTAGCTTGCTGGGGAGAGAGGCCCCTAGCAGGAGGGCAAGGGGGCACCCTGGGGCCTATACTGCAAGTCCAGGGAAAGAGGTGGACCCCTGGGCAGCTTGCTGGGTTCAAAGACCCGTATGTGGAGTGCAAGGGGGCACCCTTGGGCCCACACTGCAAGTCCAGGGAGAGAGGTGGACCCCTGGGTAGCTTGCTAGGGTCAGGAACCCCTATGTGGAGTGCAAGGGGCCACCCTGGTGTCTATACTGCAAGTCCAAGGAGAGAGGTGGAGCCCTGGGTAGCTTGATGGGGTCAGAGACCTCTAGGTGGAGGGCAAAGTGGCACCCTGGGGCCTATACTGCAAGTCGAAGGAGAGAGGTGGAACAATGGGTAGCTTGCTGGTGTTAGAGGCCCCTAGGTGGAGGGCAAAGGGGCACCCTGGGGCCTATACTGCAAGACCAGGGAGAGAGGTGGACCCCTGGGTAGCTTGCTGGGGTAAGAGGCCCCTAGGTGGAGGGCAAGGGGGCACCTTGGGGCCTATACTGCAAGTCCAGGGAGAGAGGTGGACCCCTGGGTAGCTTGCTGGGGTCAGAGGCCCTTAGGTCGAGGGCAAGGAGACACCCTGGGGCCTATACTTCAAGTCCAGAGAGAGAGGTGGACCCATGTGTAGCTTGCTGGGGTCAGAGACCCCAATGTGAAGTTTAAGGGGGCACCCTGGGGCCTATACTGTAAGTCCAGGGAGAGAGGTGGACCCCTGGGTGGCTTGCTGGGGACAGAGGCCCCTAGGTGGAGGGCAAGGAGGCACCCTGGGGCCTTTACTGGAAGTCCAGGGACAGAGGTGGACCCCTGGGCAGCTTGCTGGGGTCAGAGGCCGCTAGGTGGAGGGCAAGGGGGCACCCTTGGGCCAACACTGCAAGTCCAGGGAGAGAGGTGGACCCCTGGGTAGCTTGCTGGGGTCAGAGGCCCCTATGAGGAGGGCAAGGGGGCACCCTGGGTCTTACACTGCAAGTCCAGGGAGAGAGGTGGACTCCTGGGTAGGTTGCAGGGTTCAGAGACCCCTATGTGGAGTGCAAGGGGACTTCCTGGGGCATATACTGCAAGTCCAGGGAGAGAGGTGGACCCCTGGGTAGCTTGCTGAGGTCAAAGGCCCCTAGGTCGAGGGCAAGGAGGCACCCTGGGGCCTATACTTCAAGTCCAGGGAGGAAGGTGGATTCTGGGTAGGTTGCTGGGTTCAGAGGCCCCTAGGTGGAGGGCAAGGGGGCACCTTGGGGCCTATACTGCAAGTCCAGGGAAAGAGGTGGACCCCTGGGTAGCTTGCTGGGGACAGAGGCCCCTAGGTCGAGGGCAAGGAGACACCCTGGGGCCTATACTGCAAGTCCAGGGACAGAGGTGGACCACTGGGTAGCTTGCTGGGGTGAGAGGCCCCTAGGTGGAGGGCAAGGGGGCACCCTTGGGCCAGCAATGCAAGTCCAGGGAGAGAGGTGGACCCCTGGGTAGCTTGTCAGGGTCACAGGCCCCTAGGTGGAGGGCAAGGGGGCACCCTGGGGCCTATACTGCAAGTCCAGGGAGAGAGGTGGACCCCTGGGTAGCTTGCTGGGGTCAGAGACCCCAATATGGAGTGCAAGGGGGCACCCTGGGGCCTATACTGCAAATCCAGGGAGAGAGGTGGACCCCTGGGTAGCTTGCTGGGGTCAGGAACCCCTATGTGGAGTGCAAGGGGCCACCCTGGGGTCTATACTGCAAGTCCAAGGAGAGAGGTGGACCCCTGGGTAGCTTGATGGGGTCAGAGACCTCTAGGTGGAGGGCAAAGGGGCACCCTGGTACCTATACTGCAAGTCCAAGGAGAGAGGTGGAACAATGGGTAGCTTGCTGGTGTTAGAGGCCCCTAGGTGGAGGGCAAAGGGGCACCCTGGGGCCTATACTGCAAGACCAGGGAGAGAGGTTGACCCCTGGGTAGCTTGCTGGGGTAAAAGCCCCCAGGTGGAGGGCAATGGGGGCACCCTGGGACTTATACTTCAAGTCCAGAGAAAAAGGTGGACCCCTGTGTAGCTTGCTGGGGTCAGAGACCCCAATGTGGAGTTTAAGGGGGCACCCTGGGGCCTATACTCTAAGTCCAGGGAGAGAGGTGGACCCCTGGGTGGCTTGCTGGGGACAGAGGCCCCTAGGTGGAGGGCAAGGAGGCACCCTGGGGCCTTTACTGGAAGTCCAGGGACAGAGGTGGACCCCTGGGCAGCTTGCTGGGGTCAGAGGCCGCTAGGTGGAGGGCAAGGGGGCACCCTTGGGCCCACACTGCAAGTCCAGGGAGAGAGGTGGACCCCTGGATAGCTTGCTGGGGTCAGAGGCCCCTATGAGGAGGGCAAGGGGGCACCCTGGGGCTTATACTGCAAGTCCAGGGAGAGAGGTGGACTCCTGGGTAGGTTGCAGGGTTTAGAGACCCCTATGTGGAGTGCAAGGGGACTTCCTGGGGCCTATACTGCAAGTCCAGGGAGAGAGGTGGACCCCTGGGTAGCTTGCTGAGGTCAAAGGCCCCTAGGTCAAGGGCAAAGAGGCACCCTGGGGCCTATACTGCAAGTCCAGGGATAGAGGTGGACCACTGGGTAGCTTGCTGGGGTGAGAGGCCCCTAGGTGGAGGGCAAGGGGGCACCCTGGGGCCTATACTGCAAGTCCAGGGACAGAGGTGGAACCCTTGGTAACTTGCTGGGGTCAGAGGCCCCTAGGTGGTGGGCAAGTGAGCACCCTGGGGCCTAAACTGCAAGTCCAGGGACAGAGGTGGACCCCTGGTTAACTTGCTGGGCACAGAGGCCCCTAGGTGGAGGGCCAGGGGCCACCCTGGGGCCTATACTGCAAGTCCAGGGACAGAGGTGGAGCACTGGGTAGCTTGCTGGGGACAGAGGCCCCTAGGTGGAGGGCAAGGAGGCACCCTGGGGCCTTTACTTGCAGTCCAGGGACAGAGGTGGACCCCTGGGCAGCTTGCTGGGGTCAGAGGCCCCTATGAGGAGGGCAAGGGGGCACCCTGGGGCTTATACTGCAAGTCCAGGGAGAGAGGTGGACTCCTGGGTAGGTTGCATGGTTCAGAGACCCTTATGTGGAGTGCAAGGGGACTTCCTGGGGCCTATACTGCAAGTCCAGGGAGAGAGGTGGACCCCTGGGTAGCTTGCTGAGGTCAAAGGCCCCTAGGTCGAGGGCAAGGAGGCACCCTGGGGCCTATACTGCAAGTCCAGGGACAGAGGTCGATCACTGGGTAGCTTGCTGGGGTAAGAGGCCCCTGGGTGGAGGGCAAGGGGGCACCCTGGGGCCTATACTTCAAGTCCAGGGAGGAAGGTGGATTCTGGGTAGCTTGCTGGGTTCAGAGGCCCCTAGGTGGAGGGCAAGGGGGCACCTTGGGGCCTATACTGCAAGTCCAGGGAGAGAGGTGGACCCCTGGGTAGCTTGCTGGGGTCAGAGACCCCAATGTGGAGTGTAAGGCGGCACCGTGGGGCCTATACTACAAGTCCAGGGAGAGAGGTGGACCCCTGGGTAGCTTGCTGGGGACAGAGGCCCCTAAGTGGAGGGCAAGGAGGCACGCTGAGGCCTTTACTAGAAGTCCAGGGACAGAGGTTGACCCCTGGGCAGCTTGCTAGGATCAGAGGCCCCTAGGTGGAGGGCAAGGGGGAACCCTTGGGCCCACACTGCAAGTCCAGGGAGAGAGGTGGACCCCTGGGTAGCTTGCTGGGGTCAGAGACCCCTACGTGAAGGGCAAGGGGGCACCCTTGGGCCTATACATCAAGTCCAGGGAGGAAGGTGGATTCTGGGTAGCTTGCTGGGTTCAGAGGCCCCTAGGTGGAGGGCAAGGGGGCACCCTGGGGCCTATACTGCAAGTCCAGGGAGAGAGGTGGACCCCTGGGTAGCTTGCTGGGGACAGAGGCCCCTAGGTCGAGGGCAAGGAGACACCCTGGGGCCTATACTGCAAGTCCAGGGACAGAGGTGGAGCACTGGGTAGCTTGCTGGGGAGAGAGGCCCCTAGGTGGAGTGCAAGGGGGCACCCTGGGGCCTACACTGCAAGTCCAAGGAGAGAGGTGGACCCCTGGGTAGCTTGATGGGGTCAGAGACCTCTAGGTGGAGGGCAAAGGGTCACCCTGGGGCCTATACTGCAAGTCCAAGGAGAGAGGTGGAACAATGGGTAGCTTGCTGGTGTTAGAGGCCCCTAAGTGGAGGGCAAAGGGGCACCCTGAGGCCTATACTGCAAGTCCAGGGAGAGAGGTGGACCCCTGGGTAGCTTGCTGGGGTCAGAGGCTCTTAAGTGGATGGCCAGGGGCCACCCTGGGGCCTATA
This sequence comes from Danio rerio, assembly GCF_052040795.2. Classification (NCBI taxonomy): domain Eukaryota; kingdom Metazoa; phylum Chordata; class Actinopteri; order Cypriniformes; family Danionidae; genus Danio; species Danio rerio. Next base: position 30,541,639 of record NC_141024.2, on the reverse strand, counting down.
CTGCAAGTCCAGGGACAGAGGTGGAGCACTGGGTAGCTTGCTGGGGAGAGAGGCCCCTAGGTGGAGTGCAAGGGGGCACCCTGGGGCCTACACTGCAAGTCCAAGGAGAGAGGTGGACCCCTGGGTAGCTTGATGGGGTCAGAGACCTCTAGGTGGAGGGCAAAGGGGCACCCTGGGGCCTATACTGCAAGTCCAAGGAGAGAGGTTGAACAATGGGTAGCTTGCTGGAATTAGAGGCCCCTAAGGAGAGGGCAAAGGGGCACCCTGGGGCCTATACTGCAAGACCAGGGAGAGAGGTGGACCCCTGGGTAGCTTGCTGGGGTCAGAGGTCCCTGGGTGAAGGGCAAGGGGGCACCCTGGGGCCTATACTGCAAGTCCAGGGAGAGAGGTGGACCCCTGGGTAGCTTGCTGGGGTCAGAGACCCCAATGTGGAGTGTAAGGCGGCACCGTGGAGCCTATACTACAAGTCCAGGGAGAGAGGTGGACCATAGGGTAGCTTGCTGGGGACAGAGGCCCCTAAGTGGAGGGCAAGGAGGCACGCTGAGGCCTTTACTAGAAGTCCAGGGACAGAGGTTGACCCCTGGGCAGCTTGCTAGGGTCAGAGGCCCCTAGGTGGAGGGCAAGGGGGCACCCTGGGGCTTATACTGCAAGTCCAGGGAGAGAGGTGGTCCCCTGGGTAATTTGCTGGGGTCAGAGGCCCCTAGGTGTTGGGCAAGGGGGCACCCTGGGGCCTAAACTGCAAGTCCAGGGAAAGAGGTGGACCCCTGGGTAATTTGCTGGGGTCAGAGGCCCCTAGGTGGAGGGCAAGGGGGCACCCTGGGGCCTAAACTGCAAGCCCAGGGACAGAGGTGGACCCCTGGGTAGCTTCCTGGGGTCAAAGGCCCCAATGTGGAGTGCAAGGGGGCACCCTGGGGCCTATACTACAAGTCCAGGGAGAGAGGTGGACCCCTGGGTAGCTTGCTGGGAACAGAGGCCCCTACTTAGAGGGCAAGGAGGCACCTTGGGGCCTTTACTGGAAGTCCAGGGACAGAGGTGAACTCTGGGCAGCTTGCTGGGGTCAGAGGCCCCTAGGTGGAGGGCAAGGGGGCACCCTGGGGCTTATACTGCAAGTCCAGGGAGAGAGGTGGTCCCCTGGGTAACTTGCTGGGGTCAGAGGCCCCTAGGTCAAGGGCAAGGGGGCACCCTGGGGCCTAAACTGCAAGTCCAGGGACAGAGTTGGAGCATTGGGTAGCTTGCTGGGGAGAGAGGCCCCTAGGTGGAGGGCAAGGGGGCACCCTGGGGCCTATACTGGAAGTCCAGGGACAGAGGTGGACTCAAGGCAGCTTGCTGGGGTCAGAGGCCCCTAGGTGGAGGGCAAGGGGGCACCCTGGGGCTTATACTGCAAGTCCAGAGAGAGAGGTGGACCCCTGGGTAGCTTGCTGGGGTTAGGAACCCCTATGTGGAGTGCAAGGGGCCACCCAGGGGCCTATACTGCAAGTCCAAAAAGAAGATATGGACCCCTGGTTAGCTTGCTGGTGTTAGAGGCCCCTAGGTGGAGGGCAAAGGGGCACCCTGGGGTCTATACTGCAAGTCCAGGGAGAGAGGTGGACCCCTGGGTAGCTTGCTGGGGTCAGAGGCCCCTAGGTGGAGGGCAAGGGGGCACGCTTTGGCTTATACTGCAAGTCCAGGGAGAGAGGTGGACCCCTGGGTAGCTTGCTTGGGTCAGAGGCCCCTAGGTGGAGGGCAAGGGGGCAACCTTTGGCTTATACTGCAAGTCCAGGGAGAGAGGTGGATCCCTGAGTAGCTTGCTGGGGTCACAAGCCCCTATGTGGAGGGCAAGGGGGCACCATTGACCCACACTGCAAGTCCAGGGAGAGAGGTGGACCCCTGGGTAGCTTGCTGGGGTCAGAGGCCCCTAGGTGGAGGGCAAGGGGGCACCCTGGGGCCTATATTGCAATTCCAGGGAGAGAGGTGGACTCCTGGGTAGGTTGCTTGGTTCAGAGACCCGTATGTGTAGTGCATGGGGGCTTCCTGGGGCCTATACTGCAAGTCCAGGGAGAGAGGTGGACCCCAGGGTAGCTTGCTGGGGTCAGAGGCCCCTAGGTCGAGGGCAAGTATCCACCCAGGGGCCTATACTGCAAGTCCAGGGACAGAGGTGGACCTCTGGGTAGCTTGCTGGGGACAGAGGCCCCTAGGTGGAGGGCAAGGGGGCACCCTGGGGCCAATACTGCAAGTCCAGGGAGAGATGTGGACCCCTGGGTAGCTTGCTTGGGTCAGAGACACCTAGGTGGAGGGCAAGGGGCACCCTTGGGCCCGCACTGCAAGTCCAGGGAGAGAGGTGGACCCCTGGGTAGCTTGCTGGGGTCAGAGGCCCCTAGATGGAGGGCAAGGGGGCACCCTGGGGCCTAAACTGCAAGTACAGGGACAGAGGTGAACCCCTGGGTAACTTGCTGGGGTCAGAGGCCCCTAGGTGGAGGGCAAGGGGGCACCCTGGGGCCTAAACTGCAAGTCCAGGAAGTGAGGTGGACCTCTGGGTAGCTTGATGGGGTCAGAGACCCCAATGTGGAGTGCAAGGGGGCACCCTGGCGCCCATAGTGCAAGTCCAGGGAGAGAGGTGGACCCCTGGGTAGCTTGCTGGGGTCATAGGCCCCTAGGTGGAGGGCAAGGGGGCACCCTGGGGCCTAAACTGCAAGTCCAGGGACAGAGGTGGACCCCTGGGTAATTTGCTGGGGTCAGAGGCCCCTAGGTGGTGGGCAAGGGGGCACCCTGGGGCCTAAACTGCAAGTCCAGGGACAGAGGTGGACCCCTGGGTAAATTGCTGGGGTCAGAGGCCCCTAGGTAGAGGGCAAGGGGGCTTCCTGGGGCCCACACTGCAAGTCCAGGGAGAGAGGTGGACCCCTGGGTAGCTTGCTGGGGTCAGACGCCCCAATGTGGAGTGCAAGGGGGCACCCTGGGGCCTATACTGCAATTCCAGGGAGAGAGGTGGACTCCTGGGTAGGTTGCTTGGTTCTGAGACCCGTATGTGTAGTGCAAGGGGTCTTCCTGGGGCCTATACTGCAAGTCCAGGGAGAGAGGTGGACCCCTGGGTAGCTTGCTGGGGTCAGAGGCCCCTAAGTCGAGGGCAAGTATCCACCCTGGGGCCTACACTGCAAGTCCAGGGACAGAGGTGGACCACTGGGTAGCTTGCTGGGGTGAGAGGCCCCTAGGTGGAGGGCAAGGGGGCACCCTGGGGCCAATACTGCAAGTCCAGGGAGAGATGTGGACCCCTGGGTAGCTTGCTTGGGTCAGAGACCCCTAGGTAGAGGGCAGGGGGGTACCCTTAGGCCCGCACTGGAAGTCAAGGGAGAGAGGTGGACCCCTGGGTAGCTGGCTGGGGTCAGAGGCCCCTAGATGGAGGGTAAGGGGGCACCCTGGGGCCTAAACTGCAAGTACAGGGACAGAGGTGGACCCCTGGGTAACTTGCTGGGGTCAGAGGCCCCTATTTGGAGGGCAAGGGGGCACCCTGGGGCCTAAACTGCAAGTACAGGGACAGAGGAGGACCCCTGGGTAACTTGCTGGGGTCAGAGGCCCCTAGGTGGAGGGCCAGGGGCCACCCTGGGGCCTATACTGCAAGTCCAGGGACAGAGGTGGAGCACTGGGTAGCTTGCTGGGGAGAGAGGCCCCTAGGTGGAGTGCAAGGGGCCACCCTGGGGCCTATACTGCAAGTCCAAGGGGAGAGGTGGACCCCTGGTTACCTTGCTGGGGTCAGAAACCCCAATATGGAGTGTAAGGGGGCAGCCTGGGGCCTATACTGCAAGTCCAGGGAGATAGGTGGACCCCTGGGTAGCTTGCTGGGGACAGAGGCCCTTAGGTGGAGGGCAAGGAGGCACCCTGGGGCCTTTACTGGAAGTCCAGGGACAGAGGTGGACCCCTGGGCAGCTTGCTGGGGTCATAGGCCGCTAGGTGGAGGGCAAGGGTGCACCCTTGGGCCCACACTGCAAGTACAGGGACAGAGGTGGACCCCTGGGTAACTTGCTGGGGTCAGAGGCCCCTAGGTGGAGGGCAAGGGGGCACCCTGGGGCCTAAACTGCAAGTCCAGGGACAGAGGAGGACCCCTGGGTAACTTGCTGGGGTCAGAGGCCCCTAGGTGGAGGGCCAGGGGCCACCCTGGGGCCTATAATGCAAGTCCAGGGACAGAGGTGGAGCACTGGGTAGCTTGCTGGGGAGAGAGGCCCCTAGGTGGAGTGCATTGGGCCACCCTGGGGCCTATACTGCAAGTCCAAGGGGAGAGGTGGACCCCTGGTTACCTTGCTGGGGTCAGAAACCCCAATGTGGAGTGCAAAGGGGCAGCCTGGGGCCTATACTGCAAGTCCAGGGAGATAGGTGGACCCCTGGGTAGCTTGCTGGGGACAGAGGCCCTTGGGTGGAGGGCAAGGAGGCACCCTGGGGCCTTTACTGGAAGTCCAGGGACAGAGGTGGACCCCTGGGCAGCTTGCTGGGGTCAGAGGCCGCTAGGTGGAGGGCAAGGGGGCACCCTTGGGCCCACACTGCAAGTCCAGGGAGAGAGGTGGACCCATGGGTAGCTTGCTGGGGTCAGAGGCCCCTATGAGGAGGGCAAGGGGGCACCCTGGGGCTTATACTGCAAGTCCAGGGAGAGAGGTGGACTCCTGGGTAGGTTGCAGGGTTCAGAGACCCCTAGGTGGAGGGCAAGGAGGCACCCTGGGGCCTTTACTGCAAGTCCAGGGACAGAGGTGGACCCCTGGGTAACTTGCTGGGGTCAGAGGCCCCTAGGTGGTGGGCAAGGGGGCACCCTGGGCCTAAACTGCAAGTACAGGGACAGAGGTGGACCCCTGGGTAACTTGCTGGGGTCAGAGGCCCCTATTTGGAGGGCAAGGGGGCACCCTGGTGCCTAAACTGCAAGTACAGGGACAGAGGAGGACCCCTGGGTAACTTGCTGGGGTCAGAGGCCCCTAGGTGGAGGGCCAGGGGCCACCCTGGGGCCTATACTGCAAGTCCAGGGACAGAGGTGGAGCACTGGGTAGCTTGCTGGGGAGAGAGGCCCCTAGGTGGAGTGCAAGGGGCCACCCTGGGGCCTATACTGCAAGTCCAAGGGGAGAGGTGGACCCCTGGTTACCTTGCTGGGGTCAGAAACCCCAATGTGGAGTGTAAGGGGGCAGCCTGGGGCCTATACTGCAAGTCCAGGGAGATAGGTGGACCCCTGGGTAGCTTGCTGGGGACAGAGGCCCTTAGGTGGAGGGCAAGGAGGCACCCTGGGGCCTTTACTGGAAGTCCAGGGACAGAGGTGGACCCCTGGGCAGCTTGCTGGGGTCATAGGCCGCTAGGTGGAGGGCAAGGGTGCACCCTTGGGCCCACACTGCAAGTACAGGGACAGAGGTGGACCCCTGGGTAACTTGCTGGGGTCAGAGGCCCCTAGGTGGAGGGCAAGGGGGCACCCTGGGGCCTAAACTGCAAGTCCAGGGACAGAGGAGGACCCCTGGGTAACTTGCTGGGGTCAGAGGCCCCTAGGTGGAGGGCCAGGGGCCACCCTGGGGCCTATAATGCAAGTCCAGGGACAGAGGTGGAGCACTGGGTAGCTTGCTGGGGAGAGAGGCCCCTAGGTGGAGTGCAAGGGGCCACCCTGGGGCCTATACTGCAAGTCCAAGGGGAGAGGTGGACCCCTGGTTACCTTGCTGGGGTCAGAAACCCCAATGTGGAGTGTAAAGGGGCAGCCTGGGGCCTATACTGCAAGTCCAGGGAGATAGGTGGACCCCTGGGTAGCTTGCTGGGGACAGAGGCCCTTGGGTGGAGGGCAAGGAGGCACCCTGGGGCCTTTACTGGAAGTCCAGGGACAGAGGTGGACCCCTGGGCAGCTTGCTGGGGTCAGAGGCCGCTAGGTGGAGGGCAAGGGGGCACCCTTGGGCCCACACTGCAAGTCCAGGGAGAGAGGTGGACCCATGGGTAGCTTGCTGGGGTCAGAGGCCCCTATGAGGAGGGCAAGGGGGCACCCTGGGGCTTATACTGCAAGTCCAGGGAGAGAGGTGGACTCCTGGGTAGGTTGCAGGGTTCAGAGACCCCTAGGTGGAGGGCAAGGAGGCACCCTGGGGCCTTTACTGCAAGTCCAGGGACAGAGGTGGACCCCTGGGTAACTTGCTGGGGTCAGAGGCCCCTAGGTGGTGGGCAAGGGGGCACCCTGGGCCCTAAACTGCAAGTCCAGGGACAGAGGTGGACCCCTGGGTTGCTTGCTGGGGTCAGAGGCCCCTAGGTGGAGGGCCAGGGGCCACCCTGGGGCCTATACTGCAAGTCCAGGGACAGAGGTGGAGCACTGGGTAGCTTGCTGGGGAGAGAGGCCCCTAGGTGGAGGGCAAGGGGGCACCCTGGGGCCTTTCCTGCAAGTCAAGGGAGAGAGGTGGACCCCTGGGTAGTTTGCTGGGGTCAGGAACCCCTATGTGGAGTGCAAGGGGGCACCCTTGGGCCCACACTGCAAGTCCAGGGAGAGAGGATGACCACTGAGTAGCTTGCTGGGGTCAGAGACCCCTATGTGAAGGGCAAGGGGGCACCCTTGGGCCTATACTGCAAGTCCAGGGAGGAAGGTGGACTTTGGGTAGCTTGCTGGGTTCAGAGGCCCCTAGGTGGAGGGCAAGGGGGCACCCTGGGGCCTATACTGCAAGTCCAGTGAGAGAGGTGGACCCCTGAGTAGCTTGTTTGGGTCAGAGGCCCCTAGGTGGAGGGCAAGGCAGCACCCTGGGGCCTATACTGCAAGTCCAGGAAAAAAAGGTGCACCCCTGGGTAGCTTGCTGGTGTCAGAGACCCCTAGGAGGATGGCAAGGTGGCACCCTGGGGCCTTTACTGGAAGTCCAGGGACAGAGGTGGACCCCTGGGCAGCTTCCTGGGGTCAGAGGCCCCTAGGTGGAGGGCAAGGGGGCACCCTTGGGCCCACACTGTAAGTCCAGGGAGAGAGGTGGACCCCTGGGTAGCTTGCTGGGGTCAGAGGCCCCTAGGTGGAGGGCAAGGGGCCACCCTGGGGCCTATACTGCAAGTCCAGGGAGAGAGGGTGACAACTGGGTAGCTTGCTGGGGTCAGAGGCCCCTAGGTCGAGGGCAAGGAGGAACCCTGGGGCCTATACTGCAAGTCCAGGGACAGAGGTGGACCACTGGGTAGCTTGCTGGGGACAGAGGCCCCTCGGTGGAGGGCAAGGAGGCACCCCGGGGCCTTTACTGGAAGTCCAAGGACAGAGGTGGACCCCTGGGCAGCTTGCTGGGATCAGAGGCCCCTAGGTGGAGGGCAAGGGGCCACCCTGGGGCCTATACTGCAAGTCCAGGAAAAAAAGGTGCACCCCTGGGTAGCTTGCTGGTGTCAGAGACCCCTAGGTGGAGGGCCAGGGGCCACCCGTGGGCCTATACTGCAAGTCCAGGGACAGAGGTGGACCCCTGGGTAACTTGCTGGGGTCAGAGGCCCCTAGGTGGTTTTCAAGGGGGCACCCAGGGGCCTATACTGCAAGTCCAGGGACAGAGGTGGACCCCTGGGTAACTTGCTGGGGTCAGAGGCCCCTAGGTGGTTTTCAAGGGGGCACCCAGGGGCCTAAACTGCAAGTCCAGGGACAGAGGTGGACCCCTGGGTAACTTGCTGGGGTCAGAGGCCCCTAGGTGGAGGGCCAGGGGCCACCCTGGGGCCTATAATGCAAGTCCAGGGACAGACATGGAGCACAGAGTAGCTTGCTGGGGAGAGATGCCCCTAGGTGGAGGGCAAGAGGGCACCCTGGGGCCTTTACTGCAAGTCCAGGGAGAGAGGTGGACCCCTGGGTAGCTTGCTGGGGTCAGGAACCCCTATGTGGAGTGCAAGGGGCCACCCTGGGGCCTATACTGCAAGTCCAAGGAGAGAGGTGGACTACTCGGTAGCTTGATGGGGTCCGAGACCTCTAGGTGGAGGGCCAAGGAGCACCCTGGGGCCTATACTCCAAATAAAAGGAGAGAGGTGGACCCCTGGGTAGCTTGCTGGGGTCAGAGGCCTCTAGGTGCAGGGCAAGGGGGCACCCTGGGGCCTATACTGCAAGTCCAGGGAGAGAGGTGGACCCCTGGGTAGCTTGCTGGGGTCAGAGACTCCAATGTGGAGTGCAAGGGGGCACCCTGGGGCCTAAACTGCAAGTCCAGGGAGAGAGGTGGACGCCTGGGTAACTTGCTGGGGTCAGAGGCCCCTAGGTGGAGGGCAAGGGGGCACCCTTTGGCCCACACTGCAAGTCCAGGGAGAGAGGTGGACCCCTGGGTAGCTTGCTGGGGTCAGAGGCCCCTATATGGAGGGTAAGGGGGCACCTTGGGGCCCATACTGCTAGTACAGAAGAGAGGTGGACCACTGGGTAGCTTGCTGGGGTCAGAGGCCCCTAGGTGGAGCCGAAGGGAGCACCTTGGGGCCTATACTGCAAGTCCAGGGAGAAAGGTGGACCCCTGGGTAGCTTGCTTGGGTCAGAGGCCCCTAGGTGGAGGGCAAGGGGGCACCCTGGGGCCTATACTGCAAGTCCAGGGACAGAGGTGAACCCCTGGGTAGCTTGTTCGGGTTAGAGGCCCCTAGGTGGAGGGCAAGGCGGCACCCTGGGGCCTAAACTGCAACTCCAGGGACAGCGGTGGACCCCTGGGTAGCTTGCTGGGGTCAGAGGCCCCAATGTGGAGTGCAAGGGGGCCCCCTTGGGCCCACACTGCAAGTCCAGGGAGAGAGGTGGACCACTGGGTAGCTTGCTGGGGTCATAGACCCCTACATGAAGTGCAAGGGGGCACCCTTGGGCCTATACTGCAAGTCCAGGGAGGAAGGTGGACTCTGGGTAGCTTGTTGGGTTCAGAGGCCCCTAGGTGGAGTGCCAGGGGGCACCCTGGGGCCCATACTGCAAGTCCAGGGAGAGAGGTGGACCCCTGGGTAGCTTGCTGGGGTCAGAGACCCCAATATGTAGTGCAAGGGGGCACCCTGGGGCCTATACTGCAAGTCCAGGGAGAGAGGTCGACCCCTGGGTAGCTTGCTGGGGTCAGAGGCCCCTAGGTGGAGTTCAAGGAGGCACCCTGGGGCCTATACTGCAAGTCCAGGGACAGAGGTGGACCACTGGTTAGCTTGCTGGGGTGAGAGGCCCCTAGGTAGAGGGCAAGGGGGCACCATGGGGCCTATACTCTAAGAACTGGGAGAGAGGTGGACCCCTGGGTAGCTTCCTGGGGTCAGAGGCCCCAATGTGGAGTGCAAGGGGGCACCCTGGGGCCTATACTACAAGTCCAGGGAGAGAGGTGGACCCCTGGGTAGCTTGCTGGGAACAGAGGCCCCTACGTAGAGGGCAAGGAGGCACCTTGGGGCCTTTACTGGAAGTCCAGGGACAGAGGTGGAATCTGGGCAGCTTGCTGGGGTCAGAGGCCCCTAGGTGGAGTTCAAGGAGGCACCCTGGGCCTTATACTGCAAGTCCAGGGAGAGAGGTGGACCCCTGGGTAACTTGCTGGGGTCAGAGGCCCCTAGGTCAAGGGCAAAAAGGCACCCTGGGGCCTAAACTGCAAGTCTAGGGACAGAGGTGGAGCATTAGGTAGCTTGCTGGGGAGAGAGACCCCAATATGTAGTGCAAGGGGGCAGCCTGGGGCCTATACTGCAAGTCCAGGGAGAGAGGTCGACCCCTGGGTAGCTTGCTGGGGTCAGAGGCCCCTAGGTGGAGTTCAAGGAGGCACCCTGGGGCCTATACTGCAAGTCCAGGGACAGAGGTGGACCACTGATTAGCTTGCTGGGGTGAGAGGCCCCTAGGTAGAGGGCAAGGGGGCACCATGGGGCCTATACTCTAAGAACTGGGAGAGAGGTGGACCCCTGGGTAGCTTCCTGGGGTCAGAGGCCCCAATGTGGAGTGCAAGGGGGCACCCTGGGGCCTATACTACAAGTCCAGGGAGAGAGGTGGACCCCTGGGTAGCTTGCTGGGAACAGAGGCCCCTACGTAGAGGGCAAGGAGGCACCTTGGGGCCTTTACTGGAAGTCCAGGGACAGAGGTGGAATCTGGGCAGCTTGCTGGGGTCTGAGGCCCCTAGGTGGAGGGCAAGGGGGCACCCTGGGCCTTATACTGCAAGTCCAGGGAGAGAGGTGGACCCCTGGGTAACTTGCTGGGGTCAGAGGCCCCTAGGTCAAGGGCAAAAAGGCACCCTGGGGCCTAAACTGCAAGTCTAGGGACAGAGGTGGAGCATTAGGTAGCTTGCTGGGGAGAGAGGCCCCTAGGTGGAGGGCAAGGGGGCACCCTGGGGCCTATACTGCAAGTCCAGAGAGAGAGGTGGACCCCTGGGTAGCTTGCTGGGTTTATTAACCCCTATGTGGAATGCAAGGGACCACCCTGGGGCCTATACTGCAAGTCCAAAAAGAAGATATGGACCCCTGGGTAGCTTGCTGTTGTTAAAGGCCCCTAGGTGGAGGGCAAAGGGGCACCCTGGGGCCTATACTGCAAGTCCAGGGACAGAGGTGGAAACCTGGGTAGCTTGCTGGGGTCAGAGGCCCCTAGGTGGAGGGCAAGGCGGCACCCTTTGGCTTATACTGCAAGTCCAAGGAGAGAGGTGGACCCCTTGGTAGCTTGCTGGGGTCACAAGCCCCTAGGTGGAGGGCAAGGGGGCACCCTGGGGCCTATTATGCAAGTCCAGGGAGAGAGGTGGACCCCTGGGTAGCTTGCTGGGGTAAGAGACCCCAATATGGAGTGCAAGGGCACACCCTGGGGCCTATACTGGAAGTCCAGGGACAGAGGTGGACCCCTGGGTAGCTTGCTGGGGTCAGAGACCCCAATGTGGAGTGGAAGGGGGCACCCTGGGGCCTATAATACTAGTCCAGGGAGAGAGGTGGACCCCTGGGTAGCTTGCTGGAGACAAAGGCACCTCAGTGGAGGGCAAGGAGGCACACTGGGGCCTTTACTGGAAGTCCAGGGACAGAGGTGGACCCCTGGGCAGCTTGCTGGGGTCTGAGGCCCCTAGGTAGAGGGCAAGGGGGCACCATTGGCCCACACTGCAAGTCCAGGGAGAGAGGTGGACCCCTGGGTAGCTTGCTGGGGTCAGAGGCCCCTAGGTGGAGGGCAAGGGGGCACCCTGGGGCCTATATTGCAATTCCAGGGAGAGAGGTGGACTCCTGGGTAGGTTGCTTGGTTCAGAGACCCGTATGTGTAGTGCAAAGGGGCAAGGAGACACCCTGGGGCCTATACTGCAAGTCCAGGGACAGAGGTGGACCACTGGGTAGCTTGCTGGGGTGAGAGGCCCCTAGGTGGAGGGCAAGGGGGCACCCTGGGGCCTAAACTGCAAGTCCAGGGACAGAGGTGGAGCATTGGGTAGCTTGCTGGGGAGAGAGGCCCCTAGGTGGAGGGCATGGGGGCACCCTGGGGCCTATACTGCAAGTCCAGAGAGAGAGGTGGACCCCTGGGTAGCTTGCTGGGGTTAGGAACCCCTATGTGGAGTGCAAGGGGCCACCCTGGGGCCTATACTGCAAGTCCAAAAAGAAGATATGGACCCCTGGGTAGCTTGCTGGTGTTAGAGGGCCCTAAGTGGAGGGCAAAGGGGCACCCTTTGGCCTATACTGCAAGTCCAGTTAGAGAGGTGGACCCCTGGGTAGCTTGCTGGGGTGAGATGCCCCTAGGTGGAGCGCAAGGGGGCACCTTGGGGCCTATACTGCAAGTCCAGGGAGAAAGGTGGACCCCTGGGTAGCTTGCTTGGGTCAGAGACCCCTACGTGAAGGGCAAGGGGGCACCTTTGGGCCTATACTTCAAGTCCAGGGAGGAAGGTGGATTCTGGGTAGCTTGCTGTGTTCAGAGGCCCCTAGGTGGAGGGCAAGGGGGCACCCTGGGGCCTATACTGCAAGTCCAGGAAGAGAAGTGGACCCCTGGGTAGCTTGTCGGGGTTAGAGGCCACTAGGTGGAGGGCAAGGCGGAACCCTGGGGCCTATACTGCAAGTCCAGGGAAAGAGGTTGACCCCTGGGTAGCTAGCGGGTGTTAGAGACCCCTCGGTGGAGAGCCAGGGGGCACGCTGAGTCGTATACTGCATGTCCAGGGAGAGAGGTGGACCCCTGGGTAACTTGCTGGGGTCAGAGGCCCCTAGGTGGAGGGCCAAGGGCCACCCCAGGGCCTATACTGCAAGTTCAGGGACAGAGTTGGAGCACTGGATAGCTTGCTGGAGAGAGAGGCCCCTAGGTGTAGGGCAAGGGGGCACCCTGGGGCCTATACTGCAAGTCCAGGGAGAGAGGTGGACCCCTGGGCAGCTTGCTGGGGTCAGAGGCCCCTAGGTGGAGGGCAAGGAGGCACCCTGGGGCCTTTACTGGAAGCTCAGGGACAGAGGTGGACCCCTGGGTAGCTTGCTGGGGTCAAAGGCCCCTAGGTGCAGGGCAAGGAGGCACCCTGGGGCCTAAACTTCAAGTCTAGGGACAGAGGTGGACTCTGGGTAGCTTGCTGGGGTCAGAGGCCCCTAGGTGGAGTGCCAGGGGGCACCCTGGGGCCCATACTACAAGTCCAGGAAGAGAGGTGGACCCCTGGGTAGCTTGCTGGGGTCAGAGGCCCCAATGTGGAGTGCAAGGGGGCACCCTTGGGCCCACACTGCAAGTCCAGAGAGAGATTTGGACCTCTGGGTAGATTGCTGGGTTAAGAGGCCCCTAGGTGGAGGGCAGGAGGCACCCTGGGGCCTAAACTTCAAGTCAAGGGACAGAGGTGGACTCCTGGGTAGCTTGCTGGGGTCAGAGGCCAATAGGTGGAGTGCCAAGGGGTACCCTGGGGCCTATACTGCAAGTCCAGGGAGAGAGGTGGACCCCTGGGTAGCTTGCTGGGGTCAGGAACCCCTATGTAGAGTGCAAGGGGCCACCCTTTGGCCTATACTGCAAGTCCAGGGAGAGTGGTGGACCCCTGGGTAGCTTGCCGGTGTCACAGGCCCCTAGGTGGAGGGCAAGGGGGCACCCTCGGGCCTATACTGCAAGTCCAGGAAGAGTGGTGGACCCCTGGGTAGCTTGCTGGGGTCAGAGACCCCAATGTGGAGTGCAAGGGGGCACCCTGGGGCCCATAGTGCAAGTCCAGGGAGAGAGGTGGACCCCTGGGTAGCTTGCTGGGGACAGAGGCCTCAATGTGGAGTGCAAGTGGGCACCCTGGGGCCTATACTGCAAGTCCAGGGAGAGAGGTGGACCCCTGGGTAGCTTGCTGGGGACAGAGGCCCCTAGGTGGAGGGCAAGGAGGTACCCTGGGGCCTGTACTGGAAGTCCAGGGACAGAGGTGGACCCCTGGGCAGCTTGCTGGGGTCAGAGGCCCCAAGGTGGAGGGCAAGGGGGCACCCTTGGGCCCACACTGCAAGTCCAGGGAGAGAGGTGGTCCCCTGGGTAGCTTGCTGGGGTCAGAGGCCCCTATGTGGAGGGTAAGGGGGCACCTTGGGGCCTATACTGCAAGTCCAGGGAGAGAGGTGGACCACTGGGTAGCTAGCTGGGGTCATAGACCCCTACATGAAGGGCAAGGGGGCACCCTTGGGCCTATACTGCAAGTCCAGGGAGGAAGGTGGACTCTGGGTAGCTTGTTGGGTTCAGAGGCTCCTTGGTGGAGTGCCAGGGGGCACCCTGGGGCCCATACTGCAAGTCCAGGGAGAGAGGTGGACCCCTGGGTAGCTTGCTGGAGTCAAAGACCCCAATATGGAGTACAAGGGGGCACCCTTGGGCCTATACCGCAAGTCCAGGGAGGAAGGTGGACTCTGGGTAGCTTGTTGGGTTCAGAGGCCCCTTGGTGGAGTGCCAGGGGGCACCCTGGGGCCCATACTGCAAGTCCAGGGACAGAGGTGGACGACTGGTTAGCTTGCTGGCGTGAGAGGGTCCTAGGTAGAGGGCAAGGGGGCACCATGGGGCCTAAACTCTAAGTACTGGGAGAGAGGTGGACGCCTGGGTAGCTTGCCAGGGTCAGAGGCCCCTAGGTGGAGGGCAAGGGGGCACCCTGGGGCCTGTACTGCAAGTCCAGGGACAGAGTTGGACCCCTGGGTAGCATCCTGGGGACATAGGCCCCTAGGTGGAGTTCAAGGAGGCACCCTGGGGCCTTTACTGCAAGTCCAGGGACAGAGGTGGACGACTGGTAAGCTTGCTGGGGTGAGAGGCCCCTAGGTAGAGGGAGAGGGGGCACCATGGGGCCTATACTCTAAGTCCAGGGAGAAAGGTGGAGCCCTGGGTAGCTTGCTGGGGTCACAGGCCCCTAGGTGGAGGGCAAGGGGGCAACCTGGGTTCTATACTGCAAGTCCAGGAGGAGAGGTGGACCCCTGGGTAGCTTGCTGGGGTCAGAGACCCCAATGTGGAGTGCAAGGGGGCACCCTGGGGCCCATTGTGCAAGTCCAGGGAGAGAGGTGGACCCCTGGGTAGCTTGCTGGGGACAGAGGCCCCAATGTGGAGTGCAAGGGGGCACCCTGGGGCCTGTACTGGAAGTCCAGGGACAGAGGTGAACCCCTGGGCAGATTGCTGGGGTCAGAGGCCCCTAGGTGGAGGGCAAGGGGGCACCCTTGGGCCCACACTGCAAGTCCAGGGAGAGAGGTGGTCCCCTGTGTAGCTTGCTGTGGTCAGAGGCCCCTATGTGGAGGGTAAGGGGGCACCTTGGGGCCTATACTGCAAGTCCAGGGAGAGAGGTGGACCACTGGGTAGCTTGCTGGGGTCATAGACCCCTACATGAAGGGCAAGGGGGCACCCTTGGGCCTATACTGCAAGTCCAGGGAGGAAGGTGGACTCTGGGTAGCTTGTTGGGTTCAGAGGCCCCTAGGTGGAGTGCCAGGGGGCACCCTGGGGCCCATACTGCAAGTCCAGGGAGAGAGGTGGACCCCTGGGTAGCTTGCTGGAGTCAGAGACCCCAATGTCAAGGGCAAGGGGGCACCCTGGGGCCTAAACTGCAAGTCCAGGGACAGAGGTGAAGCATTGGGTAGCTTGCTGGGGACAGAGGCCCCTAGGTAGAGGGCAAGGGGGCACCATTGGCCCACACTGCAAGTCCAGGGAGAGAGGTGGACCCCTGGGTAGCTTGCTGGGGTCAGAGGCCCCTAGGTGGAGGGCAAGGGGGCACCCTGGGGCCTATATTGCAATTCCAGGGAGAGAGGTGGACCCCTGGGTAGCTTGCTGGGGTCAGAGACCCCTACGTGAAGTGCAAGGGGGCACCCTTGGGCCTATACTTCAAGTCCAGGGAGGAAGGTGGTTTCTGGGTAGCTTGCTGGGGTCAGAGACCCCAATGTGGAGTGCAAGGGGGCACCCTGGCGCCCGTAGTGCAAGTCCAGGGAGAGAGGTGGACCCCTGGGTAGCTTGCTGGGGTCATAGGCCCCTAGTTGGAAGGCAAGGGGGCACCCTGGGGCCTAAACTGCAAGTCCAGGGACAGAGGTGGACCCCTGGGTAATTTGCTGGGGTCAGAGGCCCCTAGGTGGTGGGCAAGGGGGCACCCTGGGGCCTAAACTGCAAGTCCAGGGAAAGAGGTTGACCCCTGGGTAATTTGCTGGGGTCAGAGGCCCCTAGGTGGAGGACAAGGGGGCACCCTGGGGCCTAAACTGCAAGCCCAGGGACAGAGGTGGACCCCTGGGTAGCTTCCTGGGGTCAGAGGCCCCAATGTGGAGTGCAAGGGGGCACCCTGGGGCCTATACTACAAGTCCAGGGAGAGAGGTGGACCCCTGGGTAGCTTGCTGGGAACAGAGGCCCCTACGTAGAGGGCAAGGAGGCAGCTTGGGGCCTTTACTGGAAGTCCAGGGACAGAGGTGAACTCTGGGCAGCTTGCTGGGGTCAGAGGCCCCTAGGTGGAGGGCAAGGGGGCACCCTGGGGCTTATACTGCAAGTCCAGGGAGAGAGGTGGTCCCCTGGGTAACTTGCTGGGGTCAGAGGCCCCTAGGTCAAGGGCAAGGGGGCACCCTGGGGCCTAAACTGCAAGTCCAGGGAGAGAGTTGGAGCATTGGGTAGCTTGCTGGGGAGAGAGGCCCCTAGGTGGAGGGCAAGGGGGCACCCTGGGGCCTATACTAGAAGTCCAGGGACAGAGGTGGACTCAAGGCAGCTTGCTGGGGTCAGAGGCCCCTAGGTGGAGGGCAAGGGGGCACCCTGGGGCTTATACTGCAAGACCAGAGAGAGAGGTGGACCCCTGGGTAGCTTGCTGGGGTTAGGAACCCCTATGTGGAGTGCAAGGGGCCACCCAGGGGCCTATACTGCAAGTCCAAAAAGAAGATATGGACCCCTGGTTAGCTTGCTGGTGTTAGAGGCCCCTAGGTGGAGGGCAAAGGGGCACCCTGGGGCCTATACTGCAAGTCCAGGGAGAGAGGTGGACCCCTGGGTAGCTTGCTGGGGTCAGAGGCCCCTAGGTGGAGGGCAAGGGGGCACGCTTTGGCTTATACTGCAAGTCCAGGGAGAGAGGTGGACCCCTGGGTAGCTTGCTTGGGTCAGAGGCCCCTAGGTGGAGGGCAAGGGGGCACCCTTTGGCTTATACTGCAAGTCCAGGGAGAGAGGTGGACCCCTGAGTAGCTTGCTGGGGTCACAAGCCCCTATGTGGAGGGCAAGGGGGCACCATTGGCCCACACTGCAAGTCCAGGGAGAGAGGTGGACCCCTGGGTAGCTTGCTGGGGTCAGAGGCCCCTAGGTGGAGGGCAAGGGGGCACCCTGGGGCCTATATTGCAATTCCAGGGAGAGAGGTGGACTCCTGGGTAGGTTGCTTGGTTCAGAGACCCGTATGTGTAGTGCAAGGGGGCTTCCTGGGGCCTATACTGCAAGTCCAGGGAGAGAGGTGGACCCCTGGGTAGCTTGCTGGGGTCAGAGGCCCCTAGGTCGAGGGCAAGTATCCACCCAGGGGCCTATACTGCAAGTCCAGGGACAGAGGTGGACCACTGTGTAGCTTGCTGGGGTGAGAGGCCCCTAGGTGGAGGGCAAGGGGGCACCCTGGGGCCAATACTGCAAGTCCAGGGAGAGATGTGGACCCCTGGGTAGCTTGCTTGGGTCAGAGACACCTAGGTGGAGGGCAAGGGGACACCCTTGGGCCCGCACTGCAAGTCCAGGGAGAGAGGTGGACCCCTGGGTAGCTTGCTGGGGTCAGAGGCCCCTAGGTCGAGGGCAAGTATCCACCCTGGGGCCTACACTGCAATTCCAGGTACAGAGGTGGACCACTGGGTAGCTTGCTGGGGTGAGAGGCCCCTAGGTGGAGGGCAAGGGGGAACCCTGGGGCCTAAACTGCAAGTCCAGGAAGTGAGGTGGACCTCTGGGTAGCTTGATGGGGTCAGAGACCCCAATGTGGAGTGCAAGGGGGCACCCTGGCGCCCATAGTGCAAGTCCAGGGAGAGAGGTGGACCCCTGGGTAGCTTGCTGGGGTCAGAGGCCCCTAGGTGGAGGGCAAGGGGGCACCCTGGGGCCTAAACTGCAAGTCCAGGGACAGAGGTGGACCCCTGGGTAATTTGCTGGGGTCAGAGGCCCCTAGGTGGTGGGCAAGGGGGCACCCTGGGGCCTAAACTGCAAGTCCAGGGACAGAGGTGGACCCCTGGGTAAATTGCTGGGGTCAGAGGCCCCTAGGTAGAGGGCAAGGGGGCACCATTGGCCCACACTGCAAGTTCAGGGAGAGAGGTGGACCCCTGGGTAGCTTGCTGGGGTCAGACGCCCCAATGTGGAGTGCAAGGGGGCACCCTGGGGCCTATACTACAATTCCAGGGAGAGAGGTGGACTCCTGGGTAGGTTGCTTGGTTCTGAGACCCGTATGTGTAGTGCAAGGGGGCTTCCTGGGGCCTATACTGCAAGTCCAGGGAGAGAGGTGGACCCCTGGGTAGCTTGCTGGGGTCAGAGGCCCCTAGGTCGAGGGCAAGTATCCACCCTGGGGCCTACACTGCAAGTCCAGGGACAGAGGTGGACCACTGGGTAGCTTGCTGGGGAGGGAGGCCCCTAGGTGGAGGGCAAGGGGGCACCCTGGGGCCAATACTGCAAGTCCAGGGAGAGATGTGGACCCCTGGGTAGCTTGCTTGGGTCAGAGACCCCTAGGTAGAGGGCAGGGGGGTACCCTTAGGCCCGCACTGGAAGTCAAGGGAGAGAGGTGGACCCCTGGGTAGCTTGCTGGGGTCAGAGGCCCCTAGATGGAGGGTAAGGGGGCACCCTGGGGCCTAAACTGCAAGTACAGGGACAGAGGTGGACCCCTGGGTAACTTGCTGGGGTCAGAGGCCCCTAGGTGGAGGGCGAGGGGGCACCCTGGGGCCTAAACTGCAAGTCCAGGGACAGAGGAGGACCCCTGGGTAACTTGCTGGGGTCAGAGGCCCCTAGGTGGAGGGCCAGGGGCCACCCTGGGGAATATACTGCAAGTCCAGGGACAGAGGTGGAGCACTGGGTAGCTTGCTGGGGAGAGAGGCCCCTAGGTGGAGGGCAAGGGGGCACCCTGGGGTCTATACTGCAAATCCAGGGAGAGAGGTGGACCCCTGGGTAGCTTGCTGGGGTAAGGAACCCCTATGTGGAGTGCAAGGGGCCACCCTGGGGCCTATACTGCAAGTCCAAGGGGAGAGGTGGACCCCTGGTTACCTTGCTGGGGTCAGAAACCCCAATGTGGAGTGTAAGGGGGCAGCCTGGGGCCTATACTGCAAGTCCAGGGAGATAGGTGGACCCCTGGGTAGCTTGCTGGGGACAGAGGCCCTTAGGTGGAGGGCAAGGAGGCACCCTGGGGCCTTTACTGGAAGTCCAGGGACAGAGGTGGACCCCTGGGCAGCTTGCTGGGGTCAGAGGCCGCTAGGTGGAGGGCAAGGGGGCACCCTTGGGCCCACACTGCAAGTCCAGGGAGAGAGGTGGACCCATAGGTAGCTTGCTGGGGTCAGAGGCCCATATGAGGAGGGCAAGGGGGCACCCTGGGGCTTATACTGCAAGTCCAGGGAGAGAGGTGGACTCCTGGGTAGGTTGCAGGGTTCAGAGACCCCTAGGTGGAGGGCAAGGAGGCACCCTGGGGCCTTTACTGCAAGTCCAGGGACAGAGGTGGACCCCTGGGTAACTTGCTGGGGTCAGAGGCCCCTAGGTGGTGGGCAAGGGGCCACCCTGGGGCCTTTACTGCAAGTCAAGGGAGAGAGGTGGACCCCTGGGTAGTTTGCTGGGGTCAGGAACCCCTATGTGGAGTGCAAGGGTCCACCCTGGGGTCTATACTGCAAGTCCAAGGAGAGAGGTGGACTCCTGGGTAGCTTGATGGGGTCCGAGACCTCTAGGTGGAGGGCAAAGGCGCACCCTGGGGCCTATACTGCAAGTCCAAGGAGAGAGGAGGAACAATGGGTAGCTTGCTGGTGTTAGAGGCCCCTAGGTGGAGGGCAAAGGGGCACCCTGGGACCTATACTGCAAGTCCAGGGAGAGAGGTGGACCCCTGGGTAGCTTGCTGGGGTCAGAAGCCCCTAGGTGCAGGGCAAGGGGGCACCCTGGGGCCTATACTGCAAGTCAAGGGAAAGAGGTGGACCCCTAGGTAGCTTGCCGGGGTCACAGGCCCCTATGTGGAGGGCAAGGGGGCACCCTGGGGCCTTTACTGCAAGTCCAGGGAGAGAGGTGGACCCCTGGGTAGTTTGCTGGGGTCAGGAACCCCTATGTGGAGTGCAAGGGTCCACCCTGGGGTCTATACTGCAAGTCCAAGGAGAGAGGTGGACTCCTGGGTAGCTTGATGGGGTCCGAGACCTCTAGGTGGAGGGCAAAGGAGCACCCTGGGGCCTATACTGCAAGTCCAAGGAGAGAGGTGGAACAATGGGTAGCTTGCTGATGTTAGAGGCCCCTAGGTGGAGGGCAAAGGGGCACCCTGGGACCTATACTTCAAGTCCAGGGAGAGAGGTGGACCCCTGGGTAGCTTAATGGGGTCAGAGGCCCCTAGGTGGAGGGCAAGGGGGCACCCTGGGGCCTAAACTGCAAGTCCAGGGACAAAGGTGGACCACTGGGTAGCTTGCTAGGGTGAGAGTCCCCTAGGTGGAGGGCAAGGGGGCACCCTGGGGCCTATACTGCAAGTCCAGGGAAAGAGGTGGACCCCAGGGTAACTTGCTGGGGTCAGAGGCCCCTAGGTGGTGGGCAAGGGGGCACCCTGGGGCCTAAACTGCAAGTCCAGGGACAGAGGTGGACCCCTGGGTAACTTGCTGGGGTCAGAGGCCCCTAGGTGGAGGGCCAGGGGCCACCCTGGGGCCTATATTGCAAGTCCAGGGACAGAGGTGGAGCACTGGGTAGCGTGCTGGGGAGAGAGCTCCCTAGGTGGAGGGCAAGGGGGCACCCTGGGGCCTTTACTGCAAGTCCAGGGACAGAGGTGGAGCACTGGGTAGCTTGCTGGGGTCAGAGGCCCTTAGGTGGAGGGCAAGGGGGCACCCTTGGGCCCACACTGCAAGTCCAGGGAGAGAGGATGACCACTGAGTAGCTTGCTGGGGTCAGAGACCCCTATGTGAAAGGCAAGGGGGCACCCTTGGGCCTATACTGCAAGTCCAGGAAGGAAGGTGGACTTTGGGTAGCTTGCTGGGTTCAGAGGCCCCTAGGTGGAGGGCAAGGGGGCACCCTGGGGCCTATACTGCAAGTCCAGTGAGAGAGGTGGACCCCTGAGTAGCTTGTTTGGGTCAGAGGCCACTAGGTGGAGGGCAAGGCAGCACCCTGGGGCCTATACTGCAAGTCCAGGAAAAAAAGGTGCACCCCTGGGTAGCTTGCTGGTGTCAGAGACCCCTAGGTGGATGGCAAGGTGGCACCCTGGGACCTTTACTGGAAGTCCAGGGACAGAGGTGGACCCCTGGGCAGCTTCCTGGGGTCAGAGGCCCCTAGGTGGAGGGCAAGGGGGCACCCTTGGGCCCAAACTGTAAGTCCAGGGAGAGAGGTGGACCCCTGGGTAGCTTGCTGGGGTCAGAGGCCCCTAGGTGGAGGGAAAGGGGCCACCCTGGGGCCTATACTGCAAGTCCAGGGAGAGAGGGTGACAACTGGGTAGCTTGCTGGGGTCAGAGGCCCCTAGGTCGAGGGCAAGGAGGAACCCTGGGGCCTATACTGCAAGTCCAGGGACAGAGGTGGACCACTGGGTAGCTTGCTGGGGACAGAGGCCCCTCGGTGGAGGGCAAGGAGGCACCACGGGGCCTTTACTGGAAGTCCAAGGACAGAGGTGGACCCCTGGGCAGCTTGCTGGGATCAGAGGCCCCTAGGTGGAGGGCAAGGGGCCACCCTGGGGCCTATACTGCAAGTCCAGGAAAAAAAGGTGCACCCCTGGGTAGCTTGCTGGTGTCAGAGACCCCTAGGTGGAGGGCCAGGGGCCACCCTGGGGCCTATACTGCAAGTCCAGGGACAGAGGTGGACCCCTGGGTAACTTGCTGGGGTCAGAGGCCCCTAGGTGGTTTTCAAGGGGGCACCCAGGGGCCTAAACTGCAAGTCCAGGGACAGAGGTGGACCCCTGGGTAACTTGCTGGGGTCAGAGGCCCCTAGGTGGAGGGCCAGGGGCCACCCTGGGGCCTATAATGCAAGTCCAGGGACAGACATGGAGCACAGAGTAGCTTGCTGGGGAGAGATGCCCCTAGGTGGAGGGCAAGAGGGCACCCTGGGGCCTTTACTGCAAGTCCAGGGAGAGAGGTGGACCCCTGGGTAGCTTGCTGGGGTCAGGAACCCCTATGTGGAGTGCAAGGGGCCACCCTGGGGCCTATACTGCAAGTCCAAGGAGAGAGGTGGACTACTGGGTAGCTTGATGGGGTCCGAGACCTCTAGGTGGAGGGCCAAGGAGCACCCTAGGGCCTATACTCCAAATCCAAGGAGAGAGGTGGACCCCTGGGTAGCTTGCTGGGGTCAGAGGCCTCGAGGTGCAGGGCAAGGGGGCACCCTGGGGCCTATACTGCAAGTCCAGGGAGAGAGGTGGACCCCTGGGTAGCTTGCTGGGGTCAGAGACCCCAATATGGAGTGCAAGGGCGCACCCTGGGGCCTATACTGCAAGTACAGGGAGAGAGGTGGACAACTGGGTAGCTTGCTGGGGTCAGAGATCCCTATGTGAAGGGCAAGGGGCAAACTTGGACCTATACTACAAGTCCAGGGAGGAAGGTGGACTCTGGGTAGCTTGCTGGGTTCAGAGGCCCCTAGGTGGAGGACAAGGGGGCACCCTGGGGCCTATACTGCAAGTCCAGGGAGAGAGGTGGACCCCTGAGTAGCTTGTTGGGGTCAGAGGCCTCTAGGTGGAGGGCAAGGCGGCACCCTGGGGCCTATACTGCAAGTCCAGGAAAAGAGGTGGACCCCTGGGTAGTTTGCTGGGGTCAGAGGCCCCTAGGTGGAGGGCAAGGGGGCACCCTGGGGCCTAAACTGCAAGTCCAGGGACAGAGGTGGACCCCTGGGTAACTTGCTGGGGTGAGAGGCCCCTAGACGGTGGGCAAGAGGGCACCCTGGGGCCTAAACTGCAAGTCCAGGGACAGAGGTGGACCCCTGGGTAACTTGCTGGGTTCAGAGGCCCCTAGGTGGAGGGCAAGGGGGCACCCTGGGGCCTAAACTGCAAGTCCAGGGACAGAGGTGGACCCCTGGGTAGCTTGCTGGGGTCAGAGGCCCCTATGTGGAGGGTAAGGGGGCACCCTGGGGCCTAAACTGCAAGTCCAGGGAGAGAGTTGGACCCCTGGGTAACTTGCTGGGGTCAGAGGCCCCTAAGTGGAGGGCCAGGGGCCTCCTTAGGGCCTATACTACAAGTCCAGGGTCAGAGGTGGAAAACTGGGTAGCTTGCTGGGGAGAGAGGCCCATAGGTGGATGGCAAGGGGGCACCCTGGGGCCTATACTTCAAGTCCAGGGAGAGAGGTGGACCCCTGGGTAGCTTGCTGGGGCCAGGAACCCATATGTGGAGTGCAAGGGGCCACCCTGGGACCTATACTGCAAGTCCAAGGAGAGAGGTAGACCTCTGGGTAGCTTGATGGGGTCAGAGACCTCTAGGTGGAGAGCAAAGGGGCACCCTGGGGCCTATACTGCAAGTCCAAGGAGAGAGGTGGAACAATGGGTAGCTTGCTGGTGTTAGTGGCCCCTAGGTGGAGGGCAAAGGGGCACTCTGGAGACTATACTGCAAGACCAGGGAGAGAGGTGGACCCTTGGGTAGCTTGCTGGGGTCAGAGGCCCCTAGGTGGAGGGCAAGGGGCCACCCTGGGGCCTATACTGCAAGTCCAGGGAGAGAGGTGGACCCCTGAGTAGCTTGCTGGGGTCAGAGGCCCCTAGGTGGAAGGTAAGGGGGCACCCTTGGGCCCACACTGCAAGTCCAGGGAGGAAGGTGGACTCTGGGTAGCTTGCTGGGTCCAGAGGCCCCTAGCTGGAGTGCCAGGGAGCACCCTGGGGCCCATACTGCAAGTCCAGGGAGAGAGGTGAACCCCTGGGTAGTTTGCTGGGGTCAGAGACCCCAATATGGAGTGCAAGGGGGCACCCTGGGGCCTATACTGCAAGTCCAGGGAGAGAGGTCAACCCCTGGGTAACTTGCTGGGTTCAGAGGCCCCTAGGTGGAGGGCAAGGGGGCACCCTGGGGCCTAAACTGCAAGTCCAGGGACAGAGGTGGACCCCTGGGTAGCTTGCTGGGGTCAGAGGCCCCTATGTGGAGGGTAAGGGGGCACCCTTGGGCCTAAACTGCAAGTCCAGGGAGAGAGTTGGACCCCTGGGTAACTTGCTGGGGTCAGAGGCCCCTAGGTGGAGGGCAAGGGGGCACCCTGGGGCCTAAACTGCAAGTCCAGGGACAGAGGTGGACCCCTGGGTAGCTTGCTGGGGTCAGAGGCCCCTATGTGGAGGGTAAGGGGGCACCCTGGGGCCTAAACTGCAAGTCCAGGGAGAGAGTTGGACCCCTGGGTAACTTGCTGGGGTCAGAGGCCCCTAAGTGGAGGGCCAGGGGCCTCCTTAGGGCCTATACTGCAAGTCCAGGGACAGAGGTGGAACACTGGGTAGCTTGCTGGGGAGAGAGGCCCATAGGTGGATGGCAAGGGGGCACCCTGGGGCCTATACTGCAAGTCCAGGGAGAGAGGTGGACCCCTGGGTAGCTTGCTGGGGTCAGGAACCCATATGTGGAGTGCAAGGGGCCACCCTGGGACCTATACTGAAAGTCCAAGGAGAGAGGTAGACCTCTGGGTAGCTTGATGGGGTCAGAGACCTCTAGGTGGAGAGCAAAGGGGCACCCTGGGGCCTATACTGCAAGTCCAATGAGAGAGGTGGAACAATGGGTAGCTTGCTGGTGTTAGTGGCCCCTAGGTGGAGGGCAAAGGGGCACTCTGGAGACTATACTGCAAGACCAGGGAGAGAGGTGGACCCTTGGGTAGCTTGCTGGGGTCAGAGGCCCCTAGGTGGAGGGCAAGGGGGCACCCTGGGGCCTATACTGCAAGTCCAGGGATAGAGGTGGCCCCTTGGGTAGCTTGCTGGGGTCAGAGACCCCAATGTGGAGTGTAAGGGGGCACCCTGGGGCCTATACTGCAAGTCCAGGGAGAGAGGTGGACCCCTGAGTAGCTTGCTGGGGTCAGAGGCCCCTAGGTGGAAGGTAAGGGGGCACCCTTGGGCCCACACTGCAAGTCCAGGGAGGAAGGTGGACTCTGGGTAGCTTGCTGGGTCCAGAGGCCCCTAGCTGGAGTGCCAGGGGGCACCCTGGGGCCCATACTGCAAGTCCAGGGAGAGAGGTGAACCCCTGGGTAGTTTGCTGGGGTCAGAGACCCCAATATGGAGTGCAAGGGGGCACCCTGGGGCCTATACTGCAAGTCCAGGGAGAGAGGTCAACCCCTGGGTAGCTTGCTGGGGTCAGAGGCCCCTAGGTGGAGGGCAAGGAGGCACCCTGGGGCCTATACTGCAAGTCCAGGGACAGAGGTGGACCACTGGTTTGCTTGCTGGGGTGAAAGGCCCCTAGGTGGAGGGCAAGGGGGCACCCTGGGGCCTATACTGCAAGTACTGGGAGAGAGGTGGACCCCTGGGTAGCTTGCCAGGGTCAGAGGCCCCTATGTGGAGGGCAAGGAGACAGCCTGGGGCCTATACTGCAAGTCCAGGGACAGAGGTGGACCACTGGTTTGCTTGCTGGGGTGAAAGGCCCCTAGGTGGAGGGCAAGGGGGCACCCTGGGGCCTATACTGCAAGTCCAGGGAGAGAGGTGGACCCCTGGGTAGCTTCCTGGGGTCAGAGGCCCCAATGTGGAGTGCAAGGGGGCACCCTTGGTCCTGTACTACAAGTCCAGGGAGAGAGGTGGACCCCTGGGTAGCTTGTTGGGAACAGAGGCCCCTACGTAGAGGGAGAGGAGGCACCCTGTGGCCTTTACTGGAAGTCCAGGGACAGAGGTGGACCCCTGGGCAGCTTTCTGGGGTCAGAGGCCCCTAGGTGGAAGGCAAGGGGGCACCGTGGGGCTTATACTGCAAGTCCAGGGAGAGAGGTGGACCCCTGGGTAACTTACTGGGGTCAGAGGCCCCTAGGTGGAGGGCAAGGGGGCACCCTGGGGCCTAAACTGCAAGTCCAGGGACAGATGTGGAGCATTGGGTAGCTTGCTGGGGTGTGAGGCCCCTAGGTGGAGGGCAAGGGGGCACCCTGGGGCATGTACTGCAAGTACAGGGAGAGAGGTGGACCCCTGGGTAGCTTGCTGGGAACAGAGGCCCCTACGTAGAGGGCAAGGAGGCACCCTGGGGCCTTTACTGGAAGTCCAGGGACAGAGTTGGACCCCTGGGCAGCTTGCTGGGTTCAGAGGCCCCTAGGTGGAGGGCAAGGGGGCACCCTGGGGCTTATACTGCAAGTCCAGGGAGAGAGGTGGACCCCTGGGTAACTTGCTGGGGTCAGAGGCCCCTAGGTCGAGGGCAAGGGGGCACCCTGGGGCCTAAACTGCAAGTCCAGGGACAGAGGTGGAGCATTGGGTAGCTTGCTGGGGAGAGAGGCCCCTAGGTGGAGGGCAAGGGGGCACCCTGGTGCCTATACTGCAAGTCCAGGGAGAGAGGTGTACCCCTGGGTAGGTTGCTGGGGTCAGGAACCCCTATGTGGAGTGCAAGGGGCCACCCTGGGGCCTATACTGCAAGTCCAAGGAGAGAGGTGGACCCCTGGGTAGCTTGATGGGGTCAGAGACCTCTAGGTGAAGGGCAAAGGGGCACCCTGGGGCCTATACTGCAAGTCCAAGGAGAGAGGTGGAACAATGGGTAGCTTGCTGGTGTTAGACGCCCCTAGGTGGAGAGCAAAGGGGCACCCTGGGGCCTATACTGCAAGACCAGGGTGAGAGGTGGACCCCTGGGTAGCTTGCTGGGGTCAGAGGCCCCTAGGTGGAGGGCAAGGGGGCACCCTTTGGCTTATACTGCAAGTCCAGGGACAGAGGTGGACCCCTGGGTAGCTTGCTGGGGTCACAGGCCCCTAGGTGGAGGGCAAGGGGGCACCCTGGGGCCTATACTGCAAGTCGAGGGAGAGAGGTGGACCCCTGGGTAGCTTGCTGGGGTCAGAGACCCCAATATGGAGTGCAAGGGCGCACCCTGGGCCCTATACTGGAAGTCCAGGGACAGAGGTGGACCCCTGGGCAGCTTGCTGTGGTAAGAGGCCGCTAGGTGGAGGGCAAGGAGGCACCCTGGGGCCTATACTGCAAGTCCAGGGAAAGAGGTGGACCACTGGGTAGCTTGCTGGGGTGAGAGGCCCCTTGGTGGAGGGCAAGGGGGCACCCTGGGGCCTATACTGCAAGTCTAGGGAGAGATGTGTACCCCTGGGTAGCTTGCTTGCGTCAGAAACCCCTAGGTGGAGGGCAAGGGGGCACCCTTGGGCTCGCACTGCAAGTCCAGGGAGAGAGGTGGACCCCTGGGTAGCTTGCTGGGGTCAAAGGCCACTAGGTGGAGGCCAAGGGGGCACCCTGGGGCCTAAACTGCAAGTCCAGGGACAGAGGTGGACCCCTGGGTAACTTGCTGGGGTCAGAGGCCCCTAGGTGGAGGGCAAGGGGGCACCCTGG
Source organism: Danio rerio (assembly GCF_052040795.2). Classification (NCBI taxonomy): domain Eukaryota; kingdom Metazoa; phylum Chordata; class Actinopteri; order Cypriniformes; family Danionidae; genus Danio; species Danio rerio. The sequence continues at coordinate 30,514,887 of NC_141024.2, read as the reverse complement.
GGCCTAAACTGCAAGTCCAGGGACAGAGGTGGACCCCTGGGTAACTTGTTGGGGTCAGAGGCCCCTAGGTGGAGGGCCAAGGGCCACCTTAGGGGCCTATACTGCAAGTTCATTGACAGAGGTGGAGCACTGTGTAGCTTGCTGCGGAGAGAGGCCCCTAGGTGGAGGGCAAGGGGGCACCCTGGGGCCTATACTGCAAGTCCAGGGAGAGAGGTGGACCCCTGGGTAGCTTGCTGGGGTCAGGAACCCCAATGTGGAGTGCAAGGGGGCACCCTGGGGCCTATACTACAAGTCCAGGTAGAGAGGTGGACCCCTGGGTAGCTTGCTGGGAACAGAGGCCAATACGTAGAGGGCAAGAAGGCACCCTGGGGCCTTTACTGGAAGTCCAGGGACAGAGGTGGACCCCTGGGCAGCTTGCTGGGGTCAGAGGCCCCTAGGTGGAGGGCAAGGGGGCACCCAGGGGCTTATACTGCAAGTCCAGGAAGAGAGGTGGAGCATTGGGTAGCTTGCTGGGGTGAGAGGCGCCTAGGTGGAGGGCAAGGGGGCACCCTGGGGCCTATACTGCAAGTCCAGGGAGAGAGGTGGACCCCTGGGTAGCTTGCTGGGGTCACAGGCCCCTAGGTGGAGGGCAAAGGGGCACCCTGGGGCCTATACTGCAAGTCCAGGAAGAGAGGTGGACCCCTGGGTAGCTTGCTGGGGACAGAGGCCCCTAGGTGGAGGGCAAGGAGCTACCCTGGGGCCTTTACTGGAAATCCAGGGACAGAGGTGGACCCCTGTGCAGCTTGCTGGGGTCAGAGGCCCCTGGGTGGAGGGCAAGGAGGCACCCTTGGGCTTTTACTGGAAGTCCAGGGACAGAGCTGGACCCCTGGGCAGCTTGCTGGGGTCAGAGGCCCCTAGGTGGAGGTTAAGGAGGCACTCTGGGGCCTAAACTTCAAGTCTAGGGACAGAGGTGGAACCCTGGGTAGCTTGCTGGGGTCAGAGGCCCCTAGGTTGAGGGCAAGGGGGCACAATGGGGCCTACACTGCAAGTCCAGGGAGAGAGATGGACCCCTGGGTAGGTTGCTGGGGTCAGAGACCCCTATGTGGAGTGAAAGGGGGCTTCCTGTGGTCTATACTGCAAGTCCAGGGAGAGAGGTCTACCCCTGGGTAGCTTGCTTGGGTCAGAGGCCCCTAGGTGGAGGGCAAGGATGCACCCTGGGGCCTTTACTGGAAGTCCAGGGACAGAGGTGGACCCCTGGGCAGCTTGCTGGGGTCAGAGGCCCCTAGGTGGATTGCAAGGGGGCACCCTTGGGCCCACACTGCAAGTCCAGGGAGACAGGTGGACCCCTGTGTAGCTTGCTGGGGTCAGAGGCCCCTATGTGGAGAGTAAGAGGACACCTTGGGGCCTATATTGCAAGTCCAGGGAGAAAGGTGGACCCCTTGGTAGCTTGCTGGGGTCAGAGACCCCTACGTGAAGGGCAAGGGGGCACCCTTGGGCCTATACTTCAAGTCCAGGGAGGAAGGTGGATTCTGGGTAGATTGCTGGGTCCAGAGGCCCCTAGGTGGAGGTTAAGGGGGCACCCTGGGGCCTATACTGCAAGTCCAGGGAGAGAGGTTTACCCCTGGGTAGCTTGTCGGGGTCAGAGGCCCCTAGGTGGAGGGCAAGGCGGCACCCTGGGGCCTATAATTCAAGTCCAGGGAAAGAGGTTGACCCCTGGGTAGCTTACTGGTGTCAGAGACCCCTAGGTGGAGGGCCAGGGGGCACGCTGAGTCGTATACTGCAAGTCCGGGGAGAGAGGTGGATCCCTGGGTAGCTTGCTGGGGACAGAGGCCCCTAGGTGGAGGGCAAGGAGGCACCCTGGGGCCTTTACTGGAAGTCCAGGGACAGAGGTGGACCCCTGGGCAGCTTGCTGGGGTCAGAGGCCCCTAGATGGAGGGCAAGGAGGCACCCTGGGGCCTTTACTGGAAGTCCAGGGACAGAGGTGGACCCCTGGGCAGCTTGCTGGGGTCAGAGGCCCCTAGGTTTAGGGCAAGGGGGCACCCTTGGGCCCACACTGCAAGTCCAGGGAGAGAGGTGGACCCCTGGGTAGCTTGCTGGGGTCAGAGGCCCCTAGATGGAGGGCAAGGAGGCACCCTGGGGCCTTTACTGGAAGTCCAGGGACAGAGGTGGACCCCTGGGCAGCTTGCTGGGGTCAGAGGCCCCTAGGTTTAGGGCAAGGGGGCACCCTGGGGCCTATACTGCAATGCCAGGGAGAGAGGTGGACTCCTGGGTAGGTTGCTGGGTTCAGAGACCCGTATGTGGTGTACAAGGGGGCTTCCTGGGGCCTATACTACAAGTCCAGGGAGAGAGGTGGACCCCTGGGTAGCTTGATGGGGTCAGAGGCCCCTAGGTCGAGGGCGAGGAGGCACCCTGGGGCCTATACTGCAAGTCCAGGGAAAGAGGTGGACCACTGGGTAGCTTGCTGGGGTGAGAGGCCCCTTGGTGGAGGGCAAGGGGGCACCCTGGGGCCTATACTGCAAGTCTAGGGAGTGATGTGTACCCCTGGGTAGCTTGCTTGGGTCAGAAACCCCTAGGTGGAGGGCAAGGGGGCACCCTTGGGCCCTCACTGCAAGTCCAGGGAGAGAGGTGGACCCCTGGGTAGCTTGCTGGGGTCAAAGGCCACTAGGTGGAGGCCAAGGGGGCACCCTGGGGCCTAAACTGCAAGTCCAGGGACAGAGGTGGACCCCTGGGTAACTTGCTGGGGTCAGAGGCCCCTAGGTGGAGGGCCAAGGGCCACCTTGGGGCCTATACTGCAAGTTCATTGACAGAGGTGGAGCACTGTGTAGCTTGCTGGGGAGAGAGGCCCCTAGGTGGAGGGCAAGGGGGCACCCTGGGGCCTATACTGCAAGTCCAGGGAGAGAGGTGGACCCCTGGGTAGCTTGCTGGGAACAGAGGCCAATACGTAGAGGGCAAGAAGGCACGCAGGGGCCTTTACTGGAAGTCCAGGGACAGAGGTGGACCCCTGGGCAGCTTGCTGGGGTCAGAGGCCCCTAGGTGGAGTGCAAGGGGGCACCCTGGGGCCTATACTACAAGTCCAGGGAGAGAGGTGGACCCCTGAGTAGCTTGCTGGGAACAGAGGCCCCTACGTAGAGGGCAAGGAGGCACCTTGGGGCCTTTACTGGAAGTCCAGGGACAGAGGTGGACCCCTGGGCAGCTTGCTGAGGTCAGAGGCCCCTAGGTGGAGGTCAAGGGGGCACCCTGGGGCTTATACTGCAAGTCCAGGGAGAGAGGTGGACCCCTGGGTAACTTGCTGGGGTCAGAGGCCGATAGGTCGAGAGCAAGGGAGCACCCAGGGGCATAAACTGCAAGTCCAGGGACAGAGGTGGAGCATTGGGTAGCTTGCTGGGGAGGGAGGCCCCTAGGTGGAGGGCTGGGGGGCACCCTGGGGCCTATACTGCAAGTCCAGGGAGAGAGGTGGACCCCTGGGTAGCTTGCTGGGGTCAGGAACCCCTATGTGGAGTGCAAGGGGCCACCCTGGGGCCTATACTGCAAGTCCAAGGAGAGAGGTGGACCCCTGGGTAGCTTGATGGGGTCAGAGACCTCTAGGTGAAAAGCAAAGGGGCACCCTGGGGCCTATACTGCAAGTCCAAGGAGAGAGGTGGAACAATGGGTAGCTTGCTGGTGTTAGAGGCCCCTAGGTGGAGGGCAAAGGGGCACCCTGGGGCCTATACTGCAAGTCCAGGGAGAGAGGTGGACCCCTGGGCAGCTTGCTGGGGTCAGAGGCCCCTAGGTGGAAGGCAAGGAGGCACACTGGGGCCTTTACTGGAAGTCCAGGGACAGAGCTGGACCCCTGGGCAGCTTGCTGGGGTCAGAGGCCCCTAGGTGGAGGTTAAGGAGGCACTCTGGGGCCTAAACTTCAAGTCTAGGGAGAGAGGTGGACCCCTGGGTAGCTTGCTGGGGTCAGAGGCCCCTAGGTTGAGGGCAAGGGGGCACCCTGGGGCCTAAACTGCGAGTCCAGGGGCAAAGGTTGACCACTGGGTAGCTTGCTGGGGTCACAGGCCCCTAGGTGGAGGGCAAGGGGGCACCCTGGGGCCTACACTGCAAGTCCAGGGAGAGAGATGGACCCCTGGGTAGGTTGCTGGGGTCAGAGACCCCTATGTGGAGTGAAAGGGTGCTTCCTGGGGTCTATACTGCAAGTCCAGGGAGAGAGGTCGACCCCTGGGTAGCTTGCTTGGGTCAGAGGCCCCTAGGTGGAGGGCAAGGAGGCACCCTGGGGCTTTTACTGGAAGTCCAGGGACAGAGGTGGACCCCTGGGCAGCTTGCTGGGATCAGAGGCCCCTAGGTGGAGTGCAAGGGGACACCCTTGGGCCCACACTGCAAGTCCAGGGAGAGAGGTGGACCCCTGTGTAGCTTGCTGGGGTCAGAGGCCCCTATGTGAAGAGTAAGGGGGCACCTTGAGGCCTATACTGGAAGTCCAGGGAGAAAGGTGGACACCTGGGTAGCTTGCTGGGGTCAGAGACCCCTACGTGAAGGAAAAGGGGGCACCCTTGGGCCTATACTTCAAGTCCAGGGAGGAAGGTGGATTTTGGGTAGCTTGCTGGGTTCAGAGGCCCCTAGGTGGAGGGCAAGGGGGCACCCTGGGGCCTATACTGCAAGTCCAGGGAGAGAGGAGTACCCCTGGGTAGCTTGTCGGGGTCAGAGGCCCCAGGGTGGAGGGCAAGGCGGCACCCTGGGGCCTATACTGCAAGTCCAGGGAAAGAGGTTGACCCCTGGGTAGCTTGCTGGTGTCAGAGACCCCTAGGTGGAGGGCAAGGGGGAACCCTGGGGCCTATATTGCAAGTGCAAGGAGAGAGGTGGACCCCTGGGTAGCTTGCTGGGGACAGAGGCCCCTAGGTGGAGGGCAAGGAGGCGCCCTGGGGCCTTTACTGGAAGTCCAGGGACAGAGGTGGATCTCTGGGCAGCTTGCTGGGGTCAGAGGCCCCTAGGTGGAGGGCAAGGAGGCACCCTGGGGCCTTTACTGGAAGTCCAGGGACAGAGGTGGACCCCTGGGCAGCTTGCTGGGGTCAGAGGCCCCTAAGTGGAGGGCAAGGGGGCACCCTTGGGCCCACACTGCCAGTCCAGGGAGAGAGGTGGACCCCTGGGTAGCTTGCTGGGGTCAGAGGCCCCTAGGTGGAGGGCAAGGGGGCACCCTGGGGCCTATGCTGCAAGTCCAGGGAGAGAGGTGGACTCCTGGGTAGTTTGCTGGGTTCAGAGACCCGTATGTGGAGTACAAGGGGGCTTCCTGGGGCCTATACTACAAGTCCAGGGAGAGAGGTGGACCCCTGGGTAGCTTGCTTGGGTCAGAAACCCCTAGGTGGAGGGCAAGGGGGCACCCTTGGGCTCGCACTGCAAGTCCAGGAAGAGAGGTGGACCCCTGGGTAGCTTGCTGGGGTCAAAGGCCACTAGGTGGAGGCCAAGGGGGCACCCTGGGGCCTAAACTGCAAGTCCAGGGACAGAGGTGGACCCCAGGGTAACTTGCTGGGGTCAGAGGCCCCTAGGTGGAGGGCAAGGGGGCACCCTGGGGCCTAAACTGCAAGTCCAGGGACAGAGGTGGACCCCTGGGTAACTTGTTGGGGTCAGAGGCCCCTAGGTGGAGGGCCAAGGGCCACCTTAGGGGCCTATACTGCAAGTTCATTGACAGAGGTGGAGCACTGTGTAGCTTGCTGCGGAGAGAGGCCCCTAGGTGGAGGGCAAGGGGGCACCCTGGGGCCTATACTGCAAGTCCAGGGAGAGAGGTGGACCCCTGGGTAGCTTGCTGGGGTCAGGAACCCCAATGTGGAGTGCAAGGGGGCACCCTGGGGCCTATACTACAAGTCCAGGTAGAGAGGTGGACCCCTGGGTAGCTTGCTGGGAACAGAGGCCAATACGTAGAGGGAGAGAAGGCACCCTGGGGCCTTTACTGGAAGTCCAGGGACAGAGGTGGACCCCTGGGCAGCTTGCTGGGGTCAGAGGCCCCTAGGTGGAGGGCAAGGGGGCACCCAGGGGCTTATACTGCAAGTCCAGGAAGAGAGGTGGAGCATTGGGTAGCTTGCTGGGGTGAGAGGCGCCTAGGTGGAGGGCAAGGGGGCACCCTGAGGCCTATACTGCAAGTCCAGGGAGAGAGGTGGACCCCTGGGTAGCTTGCTGGGGTCACAGGCCCCTAGGTGGAGGGCAAAGGGGCACCCTGGGGCCTATACTGCAAGTCCAGGAAGAGAGGTGGACCCCTGGGTAGCTTGCTGGGGACAGAGGCCCCTAGGTGGAGGGCAAGGAGCTACCCTGGGGCCTTTACTGGAAATCCAGGGACAGAGGTGGACCCCTGGGCAGCTTGCTGGGGTCAGAGGCCCCTAGGTGGAGGGCAAGGAGGCACCCTTGGGCTTTTACTCGAAGTCCAGGGACAGAGCTGGACCCCTGGGCAGCTTGCTGGGGTCAGAGGCCCCTAGGTGGAGGTTAAGGAGGCACTCTGGGGCCTAAACTTCAAGTCTAGGGACAGAGGTGGACCCCTGGGTAGCTTGCTGTGGTCAGAGGCCCCTAGGTTGAGGGCAAGGGGGCACAATGGGGCCTACACTGCAAGTCCAGGGAGAGAGATGGACCCCTGGGTAGGTTGCTGGGGTCAGAGACCCCTATGTGGAGTGAAAGGGGGCTTCCTGTGGTCTATACTGCAAGTCCAGGGAGAGAGGTCTACCCCTGGGTAGCTTGCTTGGGTCAGAGGCCCCTAGGTGGAGGGCAAGGATGCACCCTGGGGCCTTTACTGGAAGTCCAGGGACAGAGGTGGACCCCTGGGCAGCTTGCTGGGGTCAGAGGCCCCTAGGTGGATTGCAAGGGGGCACCCTTGGGCCCACACTGCAAGTCCAGGGAGACAGGTGGACCCCTGTGTAGCTTGCTGGGGTCAGAGGCCCCTATGTGGAGAGTAAGAGGGCACCTTGGGGCCTATATTGCAAGTCCAGGGAGAAAGGTGGACCCCTTGGTAGCTTGCTGGGGTCAGAGACCACTACGTGAAGGGCAAGGGGGCACCCTTGGGCCTATACTTCAAGTCCAGGGAGGAAGGTGGATTCTGGGTAGATTGCTGGGTCCAGAGGCCCCTAGGTGGAGGTTAAGGGGGCACCCTGGGGCCTATACTGCAAGTCCAGGGAGAGAGGTTTACCCCTGGGTAGCTTGTCGGGGTCAGAGGCCCCTAGGTGGAGGGCAAGGCGGCACCCTGGGGCCTATAATTCAAGTCCAGGGAAAGAGGTTGACCCCTGGGTAGCTTACTGGTGTCAGAGACCCCTAGGTGGAGGGCCAGGGGGCTCGCTGAGTCGTATACTGCAAGTCCGGGGAGAGAGGTGGATCCCTGGGTAGCTTGCTGGGGACAGAGGCCCCTAGGTGGAGGGCAAGGAGGCACCCTGGGGCCTTTACTGGAAGTCCAGGGACAGAGGTGGACCCCTGGGCAGCTTGCTGGGGTCAGAGGCCCCTAGATGGAGGGCAAGGAGGCACCCTGGGGCCTTTACTGGAAGTCCAGGGACAGAAGTGGACCCCTGGGCAGCTTGCTGGGGTCAGAGGCCCCTAGGTTTAGGGCAAGGGGGCACCCTTGGGCCCACACTGCAAGTCCAGGGAGAGAGGTGGACCCCTGGGTAGCTTGCTGGGGTCAGAGGCCCCTAGGTGGAGGGCAAGGGGGCACCCTGGGGCCTATACTGCAATGCCAGTTAGAGAGGTGGACTCCTGGGTAGGTTGCTGGGTTCAGAGACCCGTATGTGGTGTACAAGGGGGCTTCCTGGGGCCTATACTACAAGTCCAGGGAGAGAGGTGGACCCCTGGGCAGCTTGCTGGGATCAGAGGCCCCTAGGTGGAGTGCAAGGGGACACCCTTGGGCCCACACTGCAAGTCCAGGGAGAGAGGTGGACCCCTGTGTAGCTTGCTGGGGTCAGAGGCCCCTATGTGAAGAGTAAGGGGGCACCTTGAGGCCTATACTGGAAGTCCAGGGAGAAAGGTGGACACCTGGGTAGCTTGCTGGGGTCAGAGACCCCTACGTGAAGGAAAAGGGGGCACCCTTGGGCCTATACTTCAAGTCCAGGGAGGAAGGTGGATTTTGGGTAGCTTGCTGGGTTCAGAGGCCCCTAGGTGGAGGGCAAGGGGGCACCCTGGGGCCTATACTGCAAGTCCAGGGAGAGAGGAGTACCCCTGGGTAGCTTGTCGGGGTCAGAGGCCCCAGGGTGGAGGGCAAGGCGGCACCCTGGGGCCTATACTGCAAGTCCAGGGAAAGAGGTTGACCCCTGGGTAGCTTGCTGGTGTCAGAGACCCCTAGGTGGAGGGCAAGGGGGAACCCTGGGGCCTATACTGCAAGTCCAGGGAGAGAGGAGTACCCCTGGGTAGCTTGTCGGGGTCAGAGGCCCCAGGGTGGAGGGCAAGGCGGCACCCTGGGGCCTATACTGCAAGTCTAGGGAGTGATGTGTACCCCTGGGTAGCTTGCTTGGGTCAGAAACCCCTAGGTGGAGGGCAAGGGGGCACCCTTGGGCCCGCACTGCAAGTCCAGGGAGAGAGGTGGACCCCTGGGCAGCTTGCTGGGGTCAAAGGCCACTAGGTGGAGGCCAAGGGGGCACCCTGGGGCCTAAACTGCAAGTCCAGGGACAGAGGTGGACCCCTGGGTAACTTGCTGGGGTCAGAGGCCCCTAGGTGGAGGGCCAAGGGCCACCTTGGAGCCTATACTGCAAGTTTATTGACAGAGGTGGAGCACTGTGTAGCTTGCTGGGGAGAGAGGCCCCTAGGTGGAGGGCAAGGGGGCAACCTGGGGCCTATACTGCAAGTCCAGGGAGAGAGGTGGACCCCTGGGTAGCTTGCTTGGGTCAGGAACCCCAATGTGGAGTGCAAGGGGGCACCCTGGGGCCTATACTACAAGTCCAGGTAGAGAGGTGGACCCCTGGGTAGCTTGCTGGGAACAGAGGCCAATACGTAGAGGGCAAGAAGGCACCCTGGGGCTTATACTGCAAGTCCAGGAAGAGAGGTGGAGCATTGGGTAGCTTGCTGGGGTGAGAGGCGCCTAGGTGGAGGGCAAGGGGGCACCCAGGGGCTTATACTGCAAGTCCAGGAAGAGAGGTGGAGCATTGGGTAGCTTGCTGGGGTGAGAGGCGCCTAGGTGGAGGGCAAGGGGGCACCCTGGGGCCTATACTGTAAGTCCAGGGACAGAGGTGGACCCCTGGGTAGCTTCCTGGGGTCAGAGGCCCCAATGTGGAGTGCAAGGGGGCACCCTGGGGCCTATACTACAAGTCCAGGGAGAGAGGTGGACCCCTGAGTAGCTTGCTGGGAACAGAGGCCCCTACGTAGAGGGCAAGGAGGCACCCTGGGGCCTTTACTGCAAGTCCAGGGACAGAGGTGGACCCCTGGGCAGCTTGCTGAGGTCAGAGGCCCCTAGGTGGAGGTCAATGGGGCACCCTGGGGCTTATACTGCAAGTCCAGGGAGAGAGGTGGACCCCTGGGTAACTTGCAGGGGTCAGAGGCCCCTGGGTCGAGAGCAAGGGGGCACCCAGGGGCATAAACTGCAAGTCCAGGGACAGAGGTGGAGCATTGGGTAGCTTGCTGGGGAGGGAGGCACCTAGGTGGAGGGCTGGGGGGCACCCTGGGGCCTATACTGCAAGTCCAGGGAAAGAGGTGGACCCCTGGGTAGCTTGCTGGGGTCAGGAACCCCTATGTGGAGTGCAAGGGGCCACCCTGGGGCCTATACTGCAAGTCCAAGGAGAGAGGTGGACCCCTGGGTAGCTTGATGGGGTCAGAGACCTCTAGGTGAAAGGCAAAGGGGCACCCTGGGGCCTATACTGCAAGTCCAAGGAGAGAGGTGGAACAATGGGTAGCTTGCTGGTGTTAGAGGCCCCTAGGTGGAGGGCAAAGGGGCACCCTGGGGCCTATACTGCAAGTCCAGGGAGAGAGGTGGACCCCTGGGCAGCTTGCTGGGGTCAGAGGCCCCTAGGTGGAGGGCAAGGAGGCACACTGGGGCTTTACTGGAAGTCCAGGGACAGAGCTGGACCCCTGGGCAGCTTGCTGGGGTCAGAGGCCCCTAGGTGGAGGTTAAGGAGGCACTCTGGGGCCTAAACTTCAAGTCTAGGGAGAGAGGTGGACCCCTGGGTAGCTTGCTGGGATCAGAGGCCCCTAGGTTGAGGGCAAGGGGGCACCCTGGGGCCTAAACTGCGAGTCCAGGGACAAAGGTTGACCACTGGGTAGCTTGCTGGGGTCACAGGCCCCTAGGTGGAGGGCAAGGGGGCACCCTGTGGCCTACACTGCGAGTCCAGGGAGAGAGAATGACCCCTGGGTAGCTTGCTGGGGTCAGAGACCCCTATGTGGAGTGAAAGGGGGCTTCCTGGGGTCTATACTGCAAGTCCAGGGAGAGAGGTGGACCCCTGAGTAGCTTGCTGGGGTCAGAGGCCCCTAGGTGGAAGGTAAGGGGGCACCCTTGGGCCCACACTGCAAGTCCAGGGAGGAAGGTGGACTCTGGGTAGCTTGCTGGGTCCAGAGGCCCCTAGCTGGAGTGCCAGGGGGCACCCTGGGGCCCATACTGCAAGTCCAGGGAAAGAGATGAACCCCTGGGCAGCTTGCTGGGGTCAGAGGCCCCTAAGTGGAGGGCAAGGGGGCACCCTTGGGCCCACACTGCCAGTCCAGGGAGAGAGGTGGACCCCTGGGTAGCTTGCTGGGGTCAGAGGCCCCTAGGTGGAGGGCAAGGGGGCTTCCTGGGGCCTATACTACAAGTCCAGGGAGAGAGGTGGACCCCTGGGTAGCTTGCTGGGGACAGAGGCCCCTAGGTGGAGGGCAAGGAGGCGCCCTGGGGCCTTTACTGGAAGTCCAGGGACAGAGGTGGATCTCTGGGCAGCTTGCTGGGGTCAGAGGCCCCTAGGTGGAGGGCAAGGAGGCACCCTGGGGCCTTTACTGGAAGTCCAGGGAGAGAGTTGGACAACTGGGTAGCTTGCTGGGGTGAGAGGCCCCTTGGTGGAGTGCAAGGGGGCACCCTGGGGCCTATACTGCAAGTCTAGGGAGAGATGTGTACCCCTGGGTAGCTTGCTTGGGTCAGAAACCCCTAGGTGGAGGGCAAGGGGGAACCCTGGGGCCTATACTGCAAGTCCAGGGAGAGAGGTATACCCCTGGGTAGCTTGATGGGGTCAGAGGCCCCTAGGTGGAGAGCCAAGGGCCACCCTGGGGCCTATACTGCAAGTTCAGGGACAGAGGTGGACCCCTGGGTAGCTTGCTGGGATCAGAGACCCCTACGTGAAGGGCAAGGGGGCACCCTTGGGCCTATACTTCAAGTCCAGGGAGGAAGGTGGTTTCTGGGTAGCTTGCTGGGTTCAGAGGCCCCTAGGTGGAGGGCAAGGGGGCACCCTGGGGCCTATACTGCAAGTCCAGGGAGAGAGGTGTACCCCTGGGTAGCTTGTCGGGGTCAAAGGCCCCTAGGTGGAGGGCAAGGCGGCACCCTGGGGCCTATACTGCAAGTCCAGGGAAAGAGGTTGACCCCTGGGTAGCTTGCTGGTGTCAGAAACCCCTAGGTGGAGGGCCAGGGGGCACGCTGAGTCGTATACTGCAAGTCCAGGGAGAGAGGTGGATCCCTGGGTAGCTTGCTGGGGTCAGAGGCCCCTAGGTGGAGGGCAAGGGGGAACCCTGGGGCCTATATTGCAAGTGCAAGGAGAGGTTGACCCCTGGGTAGCTTGCTTGGGTCAGAGACCCCTAGGTGGAGGGCAAGGGGGCACCCTTGGGCCCGCACTGCAAGTCCAGGGAGAGAGGTGGACCCCTGGGTAGCTTGCTGGGGTCAAAGGCCCCTAGGTGGATGCCAAAGGGGCACCCTGGGGCCTAAACTGCAAGTCCAGGGACAGAGGTGGACCCCTGGGTAACTTGCTCGGGTCAGAGGCCCCTAGGTGGAGGGCTAAGGGCCACCCTGGGGCCTATACCGCAAGTTCAGGGACAGAGGTGGAGCACTGGGTAGCTTGCTGGGGAGAGAGGCCCCTAAGTGGAGGGCAAGCGGGCACCCTGGGGCCTATACTGCAAGTCCAGGGAGAGAGGTATACCCCTGGGTAGCTTGATGGGGTCAGAGACCTCTAGGTGTAGTTCAAAGGGGCACCCTGGGGCCTATACTGCAAGTCCAAGGAGAGAGGTGGAACAATGGGTAGCTTGCTGGTGTTAGAGGCCCCTAGGTGAAGGGCAAAGGGGCACCCTGAGGCCTATACTGCAAGACCAGGGAGAGAGATGGACCCTTGGGTAGCTTGCTGGGGAAAGAGGCCCCTAGGTGGAGGGCAAGAAGGCCCCCTGGGGCCTTTACTGGAAGTCCAGGGACAGAGGTGGACCCCTGGGCAGCTTGCTGGGATCAGAGGCCCCTAGGTGGAGGGCAAGGAGGCACCCTTGGGCTTTTACTGGAAGTCCAGGGAGAGAGGTGGACCCCTGGGTAGCTTCCTGGTGTCAGAGGCCCCAATGTGGAGTGCAAGGGGGCACCCTTGGTCCTGTACTACAAGTCCAGGGAGAGAGGTGGACCCCTGGGTAGCTTGTTGGGAACAGAGGCCCCTACGTAGAGGGCAAGGAGGCACCCTGTGGCCTTTACTGGAAGTCCAGGGACAGAGGTGGACCCCTGGGCAGCTTTCTGGGGTCAGAGGCCCCTAGGTGGAAGGCAAGGGGGCACCGTGGGGCTTATACTGCAAGTCCAGGGAGAGAGGTGGACCCCTGGGTAACTTGCTTGGGTCAGAGGCCCCTAGGAGGAGGGCAAGGGGGCACCCTGGGGCCTAAACTGCAAGTCCAGGGACAGATGTGGAGCATTGGGTAGCTTGCTGGGGACAGAGGCCCCTAGGTGGAGGGCAAGGGGGCACCCTGGGGCATGTACTGCAAGTACGGGGAGAGAGGTGGACCCCTGGGTAGCTTGCTGGGAACAGAGGCCCCTACGTAGAGGGCAAGGAGGCACCCTGGGGCCTTTACTGGAAGTCCAGGGACAGAGTTGGACCCCTGGGCAGCTTGCTGGGTTCAGAGGCCCCTAGGTGGAGGGCAAGGGGGCACCCTGGGGCTTATACTGCAAGTCCAGGGAGAGAGGTGGACCCCTGGGTAACTTGCTGGGGTCAGAGGCCCCTAGGTCGAGGGCAAGGGGGCACCCTGGGGCCTAAACTGCAAGTCCAGGGACAGAGGTGGAGCATTGGGTAGCTTGCTGGGGAGAGAGGCCCCTAGGTGGAGGGCAAGGGGGCACCCTGGTGCCTATACTGCAAGTCCAGGGAGAGAGGTGGACCCCTGGGTAGGTTGCTGGGGTCAGGAACCCCTATGTGGAGTGCAAGGGGCCACCCTGGGGCCTATACTGCAAGTCCAAGGAGAGAGGTGGACCCCTGGGTAGCTTAATGGGGTCAGAGACCTCTAGGTGAAGGGCAAAGGGGCACCCTGGGGCCTATACTGCAAGTCCAAGGAGAGAGGTGGAACAATGGGTAGCTTGCTGGTGTTAGACGCCCCTAGGTGGAGAGCAAAGGGGCACCCTGGGGCCTATACTGCAAGACCAGGGTGAGAGGTGGACCCCTGGGTAGCTTGCTGGGGTCAGAGGCCCCTAGGTGGAGGGCAAGGGGGCACCCTTTGGCTTATACTGCAAGTCCAGGGACAGAGGTGGACCCCTGGGTAGCTTGCTGGGGTCACAGGCCCCTAGGTGGAGGGCAAGGGGGCACCCTGGGGCCTATACTGCAAGTCGAGGGAGAGAGGTGGACCCCTGGGTAGCTTGCTGTGGTCAGAGGCCGCTAGGTGGAGGGCAAGGAGGCACCCTGGGGCCTATACTGCAAGTCCAGGGAAAGAGGTGGACCACTGGGTAGCTTGCTGGGGTGAGAGGCCCCTTGGTGGAGGGCAAGGGGGCACCCTGGGGCGTATACTGCAAGTCTAGGGAGAGATGTGTACCCCTGGGTAGCTTGCTTGCGTCAGAAACCCCTAGGTGGAGGGCAAGGGGGCACCCTTGGGCTCGCACTGCAAGTCCAGGGAGAGAGGTGGACCCCTGGGTAGCTTGCTGGGGTCAAAGGCCACTAGGTGGAGGCCAAGGGGGCACCCTGGGGCCTAAACTGCAAGTCCAGGGACAGAGGTGGACCCCTGGGTAACTTACTGGGGTCAGAGGCCCCTAGGTGGAGGGCAAGGGGGCACCCTGGGGCCTAAACTGCAAGTCCAGGGACAGAGGTGGACCCCTGGGTAACTTGTTGGGGTCAGAGGCCCCTAGGTGGAAGGCCAAGGGCCACCTTAGGGGCCTATACTGCAAGTTCATTGACAGAGGTGGAGCACTGTGTAGCTTGCTGCGGAGAGAGGCCCCTAGGTGGAGGGCAAGGGGGCACCCTGGGGCCTATACTGCAAGTCCAGGGAGAGAGGTGGACCCCTGGGTAGCTTGCTGGGGTCAGGAACCCCAATGTGGAGTGCAAGGGGGCACCCTGGGGCCTATACTACAAGTCCAGGTAGAGAGGTGGACCCCTGGGTAGCTTGCTGGGAACAGAGGCCAATACGTAGAGGGCAAGAAGGCACCCTGGGGCCTTTACTGGAAGTCCAGGGACAGAGGTGGACCCCTGGGCAGCTTGCTGGGGTCAGAGGCCCCTAGGTGGAGGGCAAGGGGGCACCCAGGGGCTTATACTGCAAGTCCAGGAAGAGAGGTGGAGCATTGGGTAGCTTGCTGGGGCTAGAGGCGCCTAGGTGGAGGGCAAGGGGGCACCCTGGGGCCTATACTGCAAGTCCAGGGAGAGAGGTGGATCCCTGGGTAGCTTGCTGGGGTCACAGGCCACTAGGTGGAGGGCAAAGGGGCACCCTGGGGCCTATACTGCAAGTCCAGGAAGAGAGGTGGACCCCTGGGTAGCTTGCTGGGGACAGAGGCCCCTAGGTGGAGGGCAAGGAGCTACCCTGGGGCCTTTACTGGAAATCCAGGGACAGAGGTGAACCCCTGGGCAGCTTGCTGGGGTCAGAGGCCCCTAGGTGGAGGGCAAGGAGGCACCCTTGGGCTTTTACTGGAAGTCCAGGGACAGAGCTGGACCCCTGGGCAGCTTGCTGGGGTCAGAGGCCCCTAGGTGGAGGTTAAGGAGGCACTCTGGGGCCTAAACTTCAAGTCTAGGGACAGAGGTGGACCCCTGGGTAGCTTGCTGGGGTCAGAGGCCCCTAGGTTGAGGGCAAGGGGGCACAATGGGGCCTACACTGCAAGTCCAGGGAGAGAGATGGACCCCTGGGTAGGTTGCTGGGGTCAGAGACCCCTATATGGAGTGAAAGGGGGCTTCCTGTGGTCTATACTGCAAGTCCAGGGAGAGAGGTCTACCCCTGGGTAGCTTGCTTGGGTCAGAGGCCCCTAGGTGGAGGGCAAGGATGCACCCTGGGGCCTTTACTGGAAGTCCAGGGACAGAGGTGGACCCCTGGGCAGCTTGCTGGGGTCAGAGGCCCCTAGGTGGATTGCAAGGGGGCACCCTTGGGCCCACACTGCAAGTCCAGGGAGACAGGTGGACCCCTGTGTAGCTTGCTGGGGTCAGAGGCCCCTATGTGGAGAGTAAGAGGGCACCTTGGGGCCTATATTGCAAGTCCAGGGAGAAAGGTGGACCCCTTGGTAGCTTGCTGGGGTCAGAGACCCCTACGTGAAGGGCAAGGGGGCACCCTTGGGCCTATACTTCAAGTCCAGGGAGGAAGGTGGATTCTGGGTAGATTGCTGGGTCCAGAGGCCCCTAGGTGGAGGTTAAGGGGGCACCCTGGGGCCTATACTGCAAGTCCAGTGAGAGAGGTTTACCCCTGGGTAGCTTGTCGGGGTCAGAGGCCCCTAGGTGGAGGGCAAGGCGGCACCCTGGGGCCTATAATTCAAGTCCAGGGAAAGAGGTTGACCCCTGGGTAGCTTACTGGTGTCAGAGACCCCTAGGTGGAGGGCCAGGGGGCACGCTGAGTCGTATACTGCAAGTCCGGGGAGAGAGGTGGATCCCTGGGTAGCTTGCTGGGGACAGAGGCCCCTAGGTGGAGGGCAAGGAGGCACCCTGGGGCCTTTACTGGAAGTCCAGGGACAGAGGTGGACCCCTGGGCAGCTTGCTGGGGTCAGAGGCCCCTAGATGGAGGGCAAGGAGGCACCCTGGGGCCTTTACTGGAAGTCCAGGGACAGAGGTGGACCCCTGGGCAGCTTGCTGGGGTCAGAGGCCCCTAGGTTTAGGGCAAGGGGGCACCCTTGGGCCCACACTGCAAGTCCAGGGAGAGAGGTGGACCCCTGGGTAGCTTGCTGGGGTCAGAGGCCCCTAGGTGGAGGGCAAGGGGGCACCCTGGGGCCTATACTGCAATGCCAGGGAGAGAGGTGGACTCCTGGGTAGGTTGCTGGGTTCAGAGACCCGTATGTGGTGTACAAGGGGGCTTCCTGGGGCCTATACTACAAGTCCAGGGAGAGAGGTGGACCCCTGGGTAGCTTGATGGGGTCAGAGGCCCCTAGGTCGAGGGCGAGGAGGCACCCTGGGGCCTATACTGCAAGTCCAGGGAAAGAGGTGGACCACTGGGTAGCTTGCTGGGGTGAGAGGCCCCTTGGTGGAGGGCAAGGGGGCACCCTGGGGCCTATACTGCAAGTCTAGGGAGTGATGTGTACCCCTGGGTAGCTTGCTTGGGTCAGAAACATCTAGGTGGAGGGCAAGGGGGCACCCTTGGGCCCGCACTGCAAGTCCAGGGAGAGAGGTGGACCCCTGGGTAGCTTGCTGGGGTCAAAGGCCACTAGGTGGAGGCCAAGGGGGCACCCTGGGGCCTAAACTGCAAGTCCAGGGACAGAGGTGGACCCCTGGGTAACTTGCTGGGGTCAGAGGCCCCTAGGTGGAGGGCCAAGGGCCACCTTGGGGCCTATACTGCAAGTTCATTGACAGAGGTGGAGCACTGTGTAGCTTGCTGGGGAGAGAGGACCCTAGGTGGAGGGCAAGGGGGCACCCTGGGGCCTATACTGCAAGTCCAGGGAGAGAGGTGGACCCCTGGGTAGCTTGCTTGGGTCAGGAACCCCAATGTGGAGTGCAAGGGGGCACCCTGGGGCCTATACTACAAGTCCAGGTAGAGAGGTGGACCCCTGGGTAGCTTGCTGGGAACAGAGGCCAATACGTAGAGGGCAAGAAGGCACCCTGGGGCCTTTACTGGAAGTCCAGGGACAGAGGTGGACCCCTGGGCAGCTTGCTGGGGTCAGAGGCCCCTAGAGGCCCCTAAGTGGAGGGCAAGGGGGCACCCAGGGGCTTATACTGCAAGTCCAGGAAGAGAGGTGGAGCATTGGGTAGCTTGCTGGGGTGAGAGGCGCCTAGGTGGAGGGCAAGGGGGCACCCTGGGGCCTATACTGTAAGTCCAGGGACAGAGGTGGACCCCTGGGTAGCTTCCTGGGGTCAGAGGCCCCAATGTGGAGTGCAAGGGGGCACCCTGGGGCCTATACTACAAGTCCAGGGAGAGAGGTGGACCCCTGAGTAGCTTGCTGGGAACAGAGGCCCCTACGTAGAGGGCAAGGAGGCACCCTGGGGCCTTTACTGGAAGTCCAGGGACAGAGCTGGACCCCTGGGCAGCTTGCTGGGGTCAGAGGCCCCTAGGTGGAGGTTAAGGAGGCACTCTGGGGCCTAAACTTCAAGTCTAGGGACAGAGGTGGACCCCTGGGTAGCTTGCTGGGGTCAGAGGCCCCTAGGTTGAGGGCAAGGGGGCACAATGGGGCCTACACTGCAAGTCCAGGGAGAGAGATGGACCCCTGGGTAGGTTGCTGGGGTCAGAGACCCCTATATGGAGTGAAAGGGGGCTTCCTGTGGTCTATACTGCAAGTCCAGGGAGAGAGGTCTACCCCTGGGTAGCTTGCTTGGGTCAGAGGCCCCTAGGTGGAGGGCAAGGATGCACCCTGGGGCCTTTACTGGAAGTCCAGGGACAGAGGTGGACCCCTGGGCAGCTTGCTGGGGTCAGAGGCCCCTAGGTGGATTGCAAGGGGGCACCCTTGGGCCCACACTGCAAGTCCAGGGAGACAGGTGGACCCCTGTGTAGCTTGCTGGGGTCAGAGGCCCCTATGTGGAGAGTAAGAGGGCACCTTGGGGCCTATATTGCAAGTCCAGGGAGAAAGGTGGACCCCTTGGTAGCTTGCTGGGGTCAGAGACCCCTACGTGAAGGGCAAGGGGGCACCCTTGGGCCTATACTTCAAGTCCAGGGAGGAAGGTGGATTCTGGGTAGATTGCTGGGTCCAGAGGCCCCTAGGTGGAGGTTAAGGGGGCACCCTGGGGCCTATACTGCAAGTCCAGTGAGAGAGGTTTACCCCTGGGTAGCTTGTCGGGGTCAGAGGCCCCTAGGTGGAGGGCAAGGCGGCACCCTGGGGCCTATAATTCAAGTCCAGGGAAAGAGGTTGACCCCTGGGTAGCTTACTGGTGTCAGAGACCCCTAGGTGGAGGGCCAGGGGGCACGCTGAGTCGTATACTGCAAGTCCGGGGAGAGAGGTGGATCCCTGGGTAGCTTGCTGGGGACAGAGGCCCCTAGGTGGAGGGCAAGGAGGCACCCTGGGGCCTTTACTGGAAGTCCAGGGACAGAGGTGGACCCCTGGGCAGCTTGCTGGGGTCAGAGGCCCCTAGATGGAGGGCAAGGAGGCACCCTGGGGCCTTTACTGGAAGTCCAGGGACAGAGGTGGACCCCTGGGCAGCTTGCTGGGGTCAGAGGCCCCTAGGTTTAGGGCAAGGGGGCACCCTTGGGCCCACACTGCAAGTCCAGGGAGAGAGGTGGACCCCTGGGTAGCTTGCTGGGGTCAGAGGCCCCTAGGTGGAGGGCAAGGGGGCACCCTGGGGCCTATACTGCAATGCCAGGGAGAGAGGTGGACTCCTGGGTAGGTTGCTGGGTTCAGAGACCCGTATGTGGTGTACAAGGGGGCTTCCTGGGGCCTATACTACAAGTCCAGGGAGAGAGGTGGACCCCTGGGTAGCTTGATGGGGTCAGAGGCCCCTAGGTCGAGGGCGAGGAGGCACCCTGGGGCCTATACTGCAAGTCCAGGGAAAGAGGTGGACCACTGGGTAGCTTGCTGGGGTGAGAGGCCCCTTGGTGGAGGGCAAGGGGGCACCCTGGGGCCTATACTGCAAGTCTAGGGAGTGATGTGTACCCCTGGGTAGCTTGCTTGGGTCAGAAACCCCTAGGTGGAGGGCAAGGGGGCACCCTTGGGCCCGCACTGCAAGTCCAGGGAGAGAGGTGGACCCCTGGGTAGCTTGCTGGGGTCAAAGGCAACTAGGTGGAGGCCAAGGGGGCACCCTGGGGCCTAAACTGCAAGTCCAGGGACAGAGGTGGACCCCTGGGTAACTTGCTGGGGTCAGAGGCCCCTAGGTGGAGGGCCAAGGGCCACCTTGGGGCCTATACTGCAAGTTCATTGACAGAGGTGGAGCACTGTGTAGCTTGCTGGGGAGAGAGGCCCCTAGGTGGAGGGCAAGGGGGCACCCTGGGGCCTATACTGCAAGTCCAGGGAGAGAGGTGGACCCCTGGGTAGCTTGCTTGGGTCAGGAACCCCAATGTGGAGTGCAAGGGGGCACCCTGGGGCCTATACTACAAGTCCAGGTAGAGAGGTGGACCCCTGGGTAGCTTGCTGGGAACAGAGGCCAATACGTAGAGGGCAAGAAGGCACCCTGGGGCCTTTACTGGAAGTCCAGGGACAGAGGTGGACCCCTGGGCAGCTTGCTGGGGTCAGAGGCCCCTAGGTGGAGGGCAAGGGGGCACCCAGGGGCTTATACTGCAAGTCCAGGAAGAGAGGTGGAGCATTGGGTAGCTTGCTGGGGTGAGAGGCGCCTAGGTGGAGGGCAAGGGGGCACCCTGGGGCCTATACTGTAAGTCCAGGGACAGAGGTGGACCCCTGGGTAGCTTCCTGGGGTCAGAGGCCCCAATGTGGAGTGCAAGGGGGCACCCTGGGGCCTATACTACAAGTCCAGGGAGAGAGGTGGACCCCTGAGTAGCTTGCTGGGAACAGAGGCCCCTACGTAGAGGGCAAGGAGGCACCCTGGGGCCTTTACTGGAAGTCCAGGGACAGAGGTGGACCCCTGGGCAGCTTGCTGAGGTCAGAGGCCCCTAGGTGGATGTCAAAGGGCACCCTGGGGCTTATACTGCAAGTCCAGGGAGAGAGGTGGACCCCTGGGTAACTTGCTGGGGTCAGAGGCCGATAGGTCGAGAGCAAGGGAGCACCCAGGGGCATAAACTGCAAGTCCAGGGACAGAGTTGGAGCATTGGGTAGCTTGCTGGGGAGGGAGGCCCCTAGGTGGAGGGCTGGGGGGAACCCTGGGGCCTATACTGCAAGTCCAGGGAGAGAGGTGGACTCCTGGGTAGCTTGCTGGGGTCAGGAACCCCTATGTGGAGTGCAAGGGGCCACCCTGGGGCCTATACTGCAAGTCCAAGGAGAGAGGTGGACCCCTGGGTAGCTTGATGGGGTCAGAGACCTCTAGGTGAAAGGCAAAGGGGCACCCTGGGGCCTATACTGCAAGTCCAAGGAGAGAGGTGGAACAATGGGTAGCTTGCTGGTGTTAGAGGCCCCTAGGTGGAGGGCAAAGGGGCACCCTGGGGCCTATACTGCAAGTCCAGGGAGAGAGGTGGACCCCTGGGCAGCTTGCTGGGGTCAGAGGCCCCTAGGTGGAGGGAAAGGAGGCACACTGGGGCCTTTACTGGAAGTCCAGGGACAGAGCTGGACCCCTGGGCAGCTTGCTGGGGTCAGAGGCCCCTAGGTGGAGGTTAAGGAGGCACTCTGGGGCCTAAACTTCAAGTCTAGGGAGAGAGGTGGACCCCTGGGTAGCTTGCTGGGGTCAGAGGCCCCTAGGTTGAGGGCAAGGGGGCACCCTGGGGCCTAAACTGCGAGTCCAGGGACAAAGGTTGACCACTGGGTAGCTTGCTGGGGTCACAGGCCCCTAGGTGGAGGGCAAGGGGGCACCCTGGGGCCTACACTGCAAGTCCAGGGAGAGAGATGGACCCCTGGGTAGGTTGCTGGGGTCGGAGACCCCTATGTGGAGTGAAAGGGTGCTTCCTGGGGTCTATACTGCAAGTCCAGGGAGAGAGGTCGACCCCTGGGTAGCTTGCTTGGGTCAGAGGCCCCTAGGTGGAGGGCAAGGAGGCACCCTGGGGCCTTTACTGGAAGTCCAGGGACAGAGGTGGACCCCTGGGCAGCTTGCTGGGATCAGAGGCCCCTAGGTGGAGTGCAAGGGGACACCCTTGGGCCCACACTGCAAGTCCAGGGAGAGAGGTGGACCCCTGTGTACCTTGCTGGGGTCAGAGGCCCCTATGTGAAGAGTAAGGGGGCACCTTGAGGCCTATACTGGAAGTCCAGGGATAAAGGTGGACACCTGGGTAGCTTGCTGGGGTCAGAGACCCCTACGTGAAGGAAAAGGGGGCACCCTTGGGCCTATACTTCAAGTCCAGGGAGGAAGGTGGATTCTGGGTAGCTTGCTGGGTTCAGAGGCCCCTAGGTGGAGGGCAAGGGGGCACCCTGGGGCCTATACTGCAAGTCCAGGGAGAGAGGAGTACCCCTGGGTAGCTTGTCGGGGTCAGAGGCCCCAGGGTGGAGGGCAAGGCGGCACCCTGGGGCCTATACTGCAAGTCCAGGGAAAGAGGTTGACCCCTGGGTAGCTTGCTGGTGTCAGAGACCCCTAGGTGAAGGGCAAGGGGGAACCCTGGGGCCTATATTGCAAGTGCAAGGAGAGAGGTGAGGGCAAGGAGGCGCCCTGGGGCCTTTACTGGAAGTCCAGGGACAGAGGTGGATCTCTGGGCAGCTTGCTGGGGTCAGAGGCCCCTAGGTGGAGGGCAAGGAGGCACCCTGGGGCCTTTACTGGAAGTCCAGGGACAGAGGTGGATCTCTGGGCAGCTTGCTGGGGTCAGAGGCCCCTAAGTGGAGGGCAAGGGGGCACCCTTGGGCCCACACTGCCAGTCCAGGGAGAGAGGTGGACCCCTGGGTAGCTTGCTGGGGTCAGAGGCCCCTAGGTGGAGGGCAAGGGGGCACCCTGGGGCCTATGCTGCAAGTCCAGGGAGAGAGGTGGACTCCTGGGTAGTTTGCTGGGTTCAGAGACCCGTATGTGGAGTACAAGGGGGCTTCCTGGGGCCTATACTACAAGTCCAGGGAGAGAGGTGGACCCCTGGGTAGCTTGCTTGGGTCAGAAACCCCTAGGTGGAGGGCAAGGGGGCACCCTTGGGCTCGCACTGCAAGTCCAGGAAGAGAGGTGGACCCCTGGGTAGCTTGCTGGGGTCAAAGGCCACTAGGTGGAGGCCAAGGGGGCACCCTGGGGCCTAAACTGCAAGTCCAGGGACAGAGGTGGACCCCAGGGTAACTTGCTGGGGTCAGAGGCCCCTAGGTGGAGGGCAAGGGGGCACCCTGGGGCCTAAACTGCAAGTCCAGGGACAGAGGTGGACCCCTGGGTAACTTGTTGGGGTCAGAGGCCCCTAGGTGGAGGGCCAAGGGCCACCTTAGGGGCCTATACTGCAAGTTCATTGACAGAGGTGGAGCACTGTGTAGCTTGCTGCGGAGAGAGGCCCCTAGGTGGAGGGCAAGGGGGCACCCTGGGGCCTATACTGCAAGTCCAGGGAGAGAGGTGGACCCCTGGGTAGCTTGCTGGGGTCAGGAACCCCAATGTGGAGTGCAAGGGGGCACCCTGGGGCCTATACTACAAGTCCAGGGAGAGAGGTGGACCCCTGAGTAGCTTGCTGGGAACAGAGGCCCCTACGTAGAGGGCAAGGAGGCACCTTGGGGCCTTTACTGGAAGTCCAGGGACAGAGGTGGACCCCTGGGCAGCTTGCTGAGGTCAGAGGCCCCTAGGTGGAGGTCAAGGGGGCACCCTGGGGCTTATACTGCAAGTCCAGGGAGAGAGGTGGACCCCTGGGTAACTTGCTGGGGTCAGAGGCCCCTAGGTCGAGAGCAAGGGGGCACCCAGGGGCATAAACTGCAAGTAAAGGGACAGAGGTGGAGCATTGGGTAGCTTGCTGGGGAGGGAGGCCCCTAGGTGGAGGGCTGGGGGGCACCCTGGGGCCTATACTGCAAGTCCAGGGAAAGAGGTGGACCCCTGGGTAGCTTGCTGGGGTCAGGAACCCCTATGTGGAGTGCAAGGGGCAACCCTGGGGCCTATACTGCAAGTCCAAGGAGAGAGGTGGACCCCTGGGTAGCTTGATGGGGTCAGAGACCTCTAGGTGAAAGGCAAAGGGGCACCCTGGGGCCTATACTGCAAGTCCAAGGAGAGAGGTGGAACAATGGGTAGCTTGCTGGTGTTAGAGGCCCCTAGGTGGAGGGCAAAGGGGCACCCTGGGGCCTATACTGCAAGTCCAGGGAGAGAGGTGGACCCCTGGGCAGCTTGCTGGGGTCAGAGGCCCCTAGGTGGAGGGCAAGGAGGCACACTGGGGCCTTTACTGGAAGTCCAGGGACAGAGCTGGACCCCTGGGCAGCTTGCTGGGGTCAGAGGCCCCTAGGTGGAGGTTAAGGAGGCACTCTGGGGCCTAAACTTCAAGTCTAGGGAGAGAGGTGGACCCCTGGGTAGCTTGCTGGGATCAGAGGCCCCTAGGTTGAGGGCAAGGGGGCACCCTGGGGCCTAAACTGCGAGTCCAGGGACAAAGGTTGACCACTGGGTAGCTTGCTGGGGTCAAAGGCCCCTAGGTGGAGGGCAAGGGGGCACCCTGTGGCCTACACTGCAAGTCCAGGGAGAGAGAATGACCCCTGGGTAGGTTGCTGGGGTCAGAGACCCCTATGTGGAGTGAAAGGGGGCTTCCTGGGGTCTATACTGCAAGTCCAGGGAGAGAGGTCGACCCCTGGGTAGCTTGCTTGGGTCAGAGGCCCCTAGGTGGAGGGCAAGGAGGCACCCTGGGGCCTTTACTGGAAGTCCAGGGACAGAGGTGGACCCCTGGGCAGCTTGCTGGGATCAGAGGCCCCTAGGTGGAGTGCAAGGGGACACCCTTGGGCCCACACTGCAAGTCCAGGGAGAGAGGTGGACCCATGTGTAGCTTGCTGGGGTCAGAGGCCCCTATGTGAAGAGTAAGGGGGCACCTTGAGGCCTATACTGGAAGTCCAGGGAGAAAGGTGGACACCTGGGTAGCTTGCTGGGGTCAGAGACCCCTACGTGAAGGAAAAGGGGGCACCCTTGGGCCTATACTTCAAGTCCAGGGAGGAAGGTGGATTCTGGGTAGCTTGCTGGGTTCAGAGGCCCCTAGGTGGAGGGCAAGGGGGCACCCTGGGGCCTATACTGCAAGTCCAGGGAGAGAGGGGTACCCCTGGGTAGCTTGTCGGGGTCAGAGGCCCCAGGGTGGAGGGCAAGCCGGCACCCTGGGGACTATACTGCAAGTCCAGGGAAAGAGGTTGACCCCTGGGTAGCTTGCTGGTGTCAGAGACCCCTAGGTGGAGGGCAAGGGGGAACCCTGGGGCCTATATTGCAAGTGCAAGGAGAGAGGTGGACCCCTGGGTAGCTTGCTGGGGACAGAGGCCCCTAGGTGGAGGGCAAGGAGGCGCCCTGGGGCCTTTACTGGAAGTCCAGGGACAGAGGTGGATCTCTGGGCAGCTTGCTGGGGTCAGAGGCCCCTAGTTGGAGGGCAAGGAGGCACCCTGGGGCCTTTACTGGAAGTCCAGGGACAGAGGTGGACCCCTGGGCAGCTTGCTGGGGTCAGAGGCCCCTAAGTGGAGGGCAAGGGGGCACCCTTGGGCCCACACTGCCAGTCCAGGGAGAGAGGTGGACCCCTGGGTAGCTTGCTGGGGTCAGAGGCCCCTAGGTGGAGGGCAAGGGGGCTTCCTGGGGCCTATGCTACAAGTCCAGGGAGAGAGGTGGACCCCTGGGTAGCTTGCTGGGGACAGAGGCCCCTAGGTGGAGGGCAAGGAGGCGCCCTGGGGCCTTTACTGGAAGTCCAGGGACAGAGGTGGATCTCTGGGCAGCTTGCTGGGGTCAGAGGCCCCTAGGTGGAGGGCAAGGAGGCACCCTGGGGCCTTTACTGGAAGTCCAGGGAGAGAGTTGGACAACTGGGTAGCTTGCTGAGGTGAGAGGCCCATTGGTGGAGGGCAAGGGGGCACCCTGGGGCCTATACTGCAAGTCTAGGGAGAGATGTGTACCCCTGGGTAGCTTGCTTGGGTCAGAGACCCCTAGGTGGAGGGCAAGGGGGAACCCTGGGGCCTATACTGCAAGTCCAGGGAGAGAGGTATACCCCTGGGTAGCTTGATGGGGTCAGAGGCCCCTAGGTGGAGAGCCAAGGGCCACCCTGGGGCCTATACTGCAAGTTCAGGGACAGAGGTGGACCCCTGGGTAGCTTGCTGGGATCAGAGACCCCTACGTGAAGGGCAAGGGGGCACCCTTGGGCCTATACTTCAAGTCCAGGGAGGAAGGTGGTTTCTGGGTAGCTTGCTGGGTTCAGAGGCCCCTAGGTGGAGGGCAAGGGGGCACCCTGGGGCCTATACTGCAAGTCCAGGGAGAGAGGTGTACCCCTGGGTAGCTTGTCGGGGTCAAAGGCCCCTAGGTGGAGGGCAAGGCGGCACCCTGGGGCCTATACTGCAAGTCCAGGGAAAGAGGTTGACCCCTGGGTAGCTTGCTGGTGTCAGAAACCCCTAGGTGGAGGGCCAGGGGGCACGCTGAGTCGTATACTGCAAGTCCAGGGAGAGAGGTGGATCCCTGGGTAGCTTGCTGGGGTCAGAGGCCCCTAGGTGGAGGGCAAGGGGGAACCCTGGGGCCTATATTGCAAGTGCAAGGAGAGGTTGACCCCTGGGTAGCTTGCTTGGGTCAGAGACCCCTAGGTGGAGGGCAAGGGGGCACCCTTGGGCCCGCACTGCAAGTCCAGGGAGAGAGGTGGACCCCTGGGTAGCTTGCTGGGGTCAAAGGCCCCTAGGTCGATACCAAAGGGGCACCCTGGGGCCTAAACTGCAAGTCCAGGGACAGAGGTGGACCCCTGGGTAACTTGCTCGGGTCAGAGGCCCCTTGGTGGAGGGCTAAGGGCCACCCTGGGGCCTATACCGCAAGTTCAGGGACAGAGGTGGAGCACTGGGTAGCTTGCTGGGGAGAGAGGCCCCTAAGTTGAGGGCAAGCGGGCACCCTGGGGCCTATACTGCAAGTCCAGGGAGAGAGGTATACCCCTGGGTAGCTTGATGGGGTCAGAGACCTCTAGGTGTAGTTCAAAGGGGCACCCTGGGGCCTATACTGCAAGTCCAAGGAGAGAGGTGGAACAATGGGTAGCTTGCTGGTGTTAGAGGCCCCTAGGTGAAGGGCAAAGGGGCACCCTGAGGCCTATACTGCAAGACCAGGGAGAGAGATGGACCCCTGGGTAGCTTGCTGGGGAAAGAGGCCCCTAGGTGGAGGGCAAGAAGGCCCCCTGGGGCCTTTACTGGAAGTCCAGGGACAGAGGTGGACCCCTGGGCAGCTTGCTGGGATCAGAGGCCCCTAGGTGGAGGGCAAGGAGGCACCCTTGGGCTTTTACTGGAAGTCCAGGGACAGAGCTGGACCCCTGGGTAGCTTGCTGGGGTCAGAGGCCCCTAGGTGGAGGGCAAGGGGGCACCCTTGGGCCAACACTGCAAGTCCAGGGAGAGAGGTATACCCCTGGGTAGCTTGCTGGGGTAAGAGGCCCCTTGGAGGAGGGCAAGGGGGCACCCTGGGGCCTACACTGCAAGTCCAGGGAGATAGATGGACCCCTGGGTAGGTTGCTGGGGTCAGAGACCCCTATGTGGAGTGAAAGGGGGCTTCCTGGGGTCTATACTGCAAGACCAGGGAGAGAGGTCGACCCCTGGGTAGCTTGCTTGGGTCAGAGGCCTCTAGGTGGAGGGCAAGGAGGCACCCTGGGGCCTTTACTGGAAGTCCAGGGACAGAGGTGGACCCCTGGGCAGCTTGCTGGGGTCAGAGGCCACTAGGTGGAGGGCAAGGGGGCACCCTTGGGCCCACACTGCAAGTCCAGGGAGAGAGGTGGACCCCTGTGTAGCTTGCTGGGGTCAGAGGCCCCTATGTGGAGGGTAAGGGGGCACCTTGGGGCCTATACTGCAAGTCCAGGGAGAAAGGTGGACCCCTGGGTAGCTTGCTGGGGTCAGAGACCCCTACTTGAAGGGCAAGGGGGCACCCTGGGGCCTATACTGCAAGTCCAGGGAGAGAGGTGTACCCCTGGGTAGCTTGTCGGGGTCAGAGGCCCCTAGGTGGAGGACAAGGCGGCACCCTGGGGCCTATACTGCAAGTCCAGGGAAAGAGGTTGACCCCTGGGTAGCTTGCTGGTGTCAGAGACCCCTAGGTGGAGGGCCAGGGGGCACGCTGAGTCGTATACTGCAAGTCCAGGGAGAGAGGTGGACCCCTGGGTAGCTTGTTGGGGTCAGAGGCCCCTAGGTGGAGGGCAAGGGGGAACCCTGGGCCCTATATTGCAAGTGCAAGGAGAGAGTTGGACCCCTGGGTAGCTTGCTGGGGACAGAGGCCCCTAGGTGGAGGGCAAGGAGGCGCCCTGGGGCCTTTACTGGAAGTCCAGGGACAGAGGTGGACCTCTGGGCAGCTTGCTGGGGTCAGAGGCCCCTAGGTGGAGGGCAAGGAGGCACCCTGGGGCCTTTACTGGAAGTCCAGGGACAGAGGTGGACCCCCGGGTAGCTTGCTGGGGTCAGAGGCTCCTAGGTGGAGGGCAAGGGGGCACCCTGGGGCCTATACTGCAAGTCCAGGGAGAGAGGTGGACTCCTGGGTAGGTTGCTGGGTTCAGAGACCCGTATGTGGAGTACAAGGGGGCTTCTTGGGGCCTATACTACAAGTCCAGGGAGAGAGTTGGACCCCTGGGTAGCTTGATGGGGTCCGAGACCTCTAGGTGGAGGGCAAAGGAGCACCCTGGGGCCTATACTCCAAATCCAAGGAGAGAGTTGGACCCCTGGGTTGCTTGCTGGGGTCAGAGGCCTCTAGGTGCAGGGCAAGGGGGCACCCTGGGGCCTATACTGCAAGTCCAGGGAGAGAGGTGGACCCCTTGGTAGCTTGCCGGGGTCACAGGCCCCTAGGTGGAGGGCAAGGGGGCTCCCTGGGGACTATACTGCAAGTCTAGGGAGAGATGTGGACCCCTGGGTAGCTTGCTGGGGTCAGAGACCCCAATATGGAGTGCAAGGGCGCACCCTGGGGCCTATAATGCAAGTCCATGGAGAGAGGTGGACCCCTGGGTAGCTTGCTGTGGTCAGAGACCCCAATGTGGAGTGCAAGGGGGCACCCTGGGGCCTAAACTGCAAGTACAGGGAGAGAGGTGGACCCCTGGGTAACTTGCTGGGGTCAGAGGCCCCTAGGTGGAGGGCAAGGGGGCACTATTGGGCCCACACTGCAAGTCCAGGGAGAGAGGTGGACCCCTGGGTAGCTTGCTGGGGTCAGAGGCCCCTATGTGGAGGGTAAGGGGGCACCCTGGGGCCCATACTGCAAGTACAGGGAGAGAGGTGGACCACTGGGTAGCTTGCTGGGGTCAGAGATCCCTATGTGAAGGGCAAGGGGCAAACTTGGACCTATACTACAAGTCCAGGGAGGAAGGTGGACTCTGGGTAGCTTGCTGGGTTCAGAGGCCCCTAGGTGGAGGGCAAGGGGGCACCCTGGGGCCTAAACTGCAAGTCCAGGGACAGAGGTGGACCCCTGGGTAACTTGCTGGGGTCAGAGGCCCCTATGTGGAGGGTAAGGGGGCACCCTGGGGCCTAAACTGCAAGTCCAGGGAGAGAGTTGGACCCCTGGGTAACTTGCTGGGGTCAGAGGCCCCTAGGTGGAGGGCCAGGGGCCTCCTTGGGGCCTATACTGCAAGTCCAGGGACAGAGGTGGAACACTGGGTAGCTTGCTGGGGAGAGAGGCCCATAGGTGGATGGCAAGGGGGCACCCTGGGGCCTATACTGCAAGTCCAGGGAGAGAGGTAGACCCCTGGGTAGCTTGCTGGGGTCAGGAACCCATATGTGGAGTGCAAGGGGCACCCTGGGACCTATACTGCAAGTCCAAGGAGAGAGGTGGACCTCTGGGTAGCTTGATGGGGTCAGAGACCTCTAGGTGGAGAGCAAAGGGGCACCCTGGGGCCAATACTGCAAGTCCAAGGAGAGAGGTGGAACAATGGGTAGCTTGCTGGTGTTAGTGGCCCCTAGGTGGAGGGCAAAGGGGCACTCTGGAGCCTATACTGCAAGACCAGGGAGAGAGGTGGACCCCTGGGTAGCTTGCTGGGGTCAGAGGCCCCTAGTTGGAGGGCAAGGGGGCACCCTGGGGCCTATACTGCAAGTCCAGGGATAGAGGTGGCCCCTTGGGTAGCTTGCTGGGGTCAGAGACCCCAATGTGGAGTGTAAGGGGGCACCCTGGGGCCTATACTGCAAGTCCAGGGAGAGAGGTGGACCCCTGAGTTGCTTGCTGGGGACAGAAGCCCCTAGGTAAAGAGCAAGGAGGCACCCTGGGGCCTTTACTGGAAGTCCAGGGACAGAGTTGGACCCCTGGGCAGCTTGCTGGGGTCAGAGGCCCCTAGGTGGAAGGTAAGGGGGCACCCTTGGGCCCACACTGCAAGTCCAGGGAGAGGGGACTGGACCCCTGGGTAGCTTGCTGGGGTCAGAGGCCCCTAGGAGTAGGGCAAGGGGGCACTCGGGGGCCTGAACTGCAAGTCCAGGGACAGAGGTGGACCCCTGGGTAACTTGATGGGGTCAGAGGCCCCTAGGTGGTGGGCAAGGGGGCACCCTGGGGCCTAAACTGGAAGTCCAGGGACAGAGGTGGACCCCTGGGTAACTTGCTGGGGTCAGATGCCCCTAGGTGGAGGCCAAGGGACACCCTGGGGCCTAAACTGCAAGTCCAGGGACAGAGTAGGACCCCTGGGTAACTTGCTGGGGTCAGAGGCCCCTAAGTGGAGGGCCAGGGGCCACCCTGGGGCCTATACTGCAAGTCCAGGGACAGAGGTGGAGCACTGGGTAGCTTGCTGGGGTCAGGAACCCCTATGTGGAGTGCAAGGGGCCACCCTGGGGCCTATACTGCAAGTCCAGGAAGAGAGGTGGCCCCCTGGGTAGCTTGCTGGGGACAGAGGCCCCTAGGTGGAGGGCAAGGAGGCACCCTTGGGCCCACACTGCAAGTCCAGAGAGAGAGGTGGACCCCTGGGTAGCTTACTGGGGTCAGAGGCCCCTATGTGGAGGGTAAGGGGGCACCTTGGGGCCTATACTGCAAGTCCACGGAGAGAGGTGGACCACTGGGTAGCTTGCTGGGGTCAGAGACCCCTACATGAAGGGCAAGGGGGCACCCTTGGGCCTATACTGCAAGTCCAGGGAGGAAGGTGGACTCTGGGTAGCTTGCTGGGTTCAGAGGCCCCTAGGTGGAGTGCCAGGGGGCACCCTGGGGCCCATACTGCAAGTCCAGGGAGAGAGGTGGACCCCTGGGTAGCTTGCCGGGGTCACAGGCCCCTAGGTGGTGGGCAAGGGGGCACCCAGGGGCCTAAACTGGAAGTCCAGGGACAGAGGTGGACCCCTGGGTAACTTGCTGGGGTCAGATGCCCCTAGGTGGAGGCCAAGGGGGCATTCTGGGGCCTAAACTGCAAGTCCAGGGACAGAGTAGGACCCCTGGGTAACTTGCTGGGGACAGAGGCCCCTAGGTGGAGGGCAAGGGGGCACCCTGAGGCCTATACTTCAAGTCCAGGAAGAGAGGTGGACCCCTGGGTAGCTTGCTGGGGACAGAGGCCCCTAGGTGGAGGGCAAGGAGGCTCCCTGGGGCCTTTACTGGAAGTCCAGGGACAGAGGTGGACCCCTGGGCAGCTTGCTGGGGTCAGAGGCCCCTAGGTAGAGGGCAAGGGGGCACCATTGGCCCACACTGCAAGTCCAGGGAGAGAGGTGGACCCCTGGGTAGCTTGCTGGTGTCAGAGGCCTTTAGGTGGAGGGCAAGGGGGCACCCTGGGGTCTAAACTGCAATTCCAGGGAGAGAGGTGGACTCCTGGGTAGGTTGCTTGGTTCAGAGACCCGTATGTGTAGTGCAAGGGGGCTTCCTGGGGCCTATACTGCAAGTCCAGGGAGAGAGGTGGACCCCTGGGTAGCTTGCTGGGGTCAGAGGCCCCTAGGTTGAGGGCAAGGATCCACCCTGCGGCCTATACTGCAAGTCCAGGGACAGAGGTGGACCACTGGGTAGCTTGCTGGGGTGAGAGGTCCCTAGGTGGAGGGCAAGGGGGCACCCTGGGGCCAATACTGCAAGTCCAGGGAGAGATGTGGACCCCTGGGTAGCTTGCATGGGTCAGAGACCCCTAGGTGGAGGGCAAGGGGGCACCCTTGGGCCCGCACTGCAAGTCCAGGGTGAGAGGTGGACCCCTGGGTAGCTTGCTGGGGAGAGAGGCCCCTAGGTGGAGGGTAAGGGGGCACCCTGGGGCCTTTACTGCAAGTCCAGGGAGAGAGGTGGACCCCTGGCTAGCTTGCCGGTTTTAGAGAACCCTAGGTGGAGGGCAAGGAGGCACCCTGGGGCCTATACTGGAAGTCCAGGGACAGAGGTGGACCCCTGGGTAGCTTGCTGGGGTCAAAGGCCCCTAGGTGGAGGGCAAGGGGGCACCCTTGGGCCCACACTGCAAGTCCATGGAGAGAGGTGGACAACTGGGTAGCTTGCTGGGGTCAGAGGCCCCTATGTGGAGTGCCAGGGGGCACCCTGGGGCCTATACTGCAAGTCCATGGAGAGAGGTGGACCCCTGGGTAGCTTGCCGAAGTCACAGGCCCCTAGGTGGAGAGCAAGGGGGCACACTGTGGCCTATACTATAGTTCCAGGGACAGAGGTGGACCACTGGGTAGCTTGCTGGGGTGAGAGGACCCTAGGTGGAGGGCAAGGCATCACCCTGGGGCCTATACTGCAAGTCCAGGGAAAGAGGTGGACCCCTGGGTAGCTTGCTGGTGTCAGAGACCCCAAGGTGGAGGGCCAGGGGGCACCCTGGGGCCTTTACTGCAAGTCCAGGGAGAGAGGTGGACCCCTGGCTAGCTTGCCGGGTTCGGAGAACCCTAGGTGAAGGGCAAGGAGGCACCCTGGGGCCTATACTTGAAGTCCAGGGAGAGAGGTGGACCCCTGGGTAGCTTGCTGGGGTCAGAGGCCCCTAGGTGGAGGGCAAGGGGGCACCCTTGGGCCCACACTGCAAGTCCATGGAGAGAGGTGGTCCCCTGGGTAGCTTGCTGGGGTCAGAGGCCCCTAGGTGGAGGGCAAGGGGGCACCCTGGTGCCTATACTGCAAGTGCAGGGACAGAGGTGGACCCCTGGGTAGCTTGCTGGGGTCAGAGGCCCCTAGGTGGAGGGTCAGGGAGCAACCTGGGGCCTATACTGCAAGTCGAGGGAGAGAGGTGGACCCCTGGGTAGCTTGCATGGGTCAGAGACCCCTAGGTGGAGGTTCAAGGGGGCACCCTTGGGCCCACACTGCAAGTCCATGGAGAGAGGTGGACCACTGGGTAGCTTGCTGGGGTCAGAGGCCCCTAGGTGGAGGGCCAGGGGGCACCCTGGGGCCTTTACTGCAAGTCCAGGGAGAGAGGTGGACCCCTGGCTAGCTTGCCGGGTTCGGAGAACCCTAGGTGGAGGGCAAGGAGTCACCCTGGGGCCTATACTGGAAGTCCAGGGAGAGAGGTGGACCCCTGGGTAGCTTGCTGGGGTCAGAGGCCCCTAGGTGGAGGGCAAGGGGGCACCCTTGGGCCCACACTGCAAGTCCATGGAGAGAGGTGGACAACTGGGTAGCTTGCTGGGGTCAGAGGCCCCTAGGTGGAGGGCCAGGGGGCACCCTGGGGCCTATACTGCAAGTCCAGGGAGAGAGGTGGACCCCTGGGTAGCTTGCCGAAGTCACAGGCCCCTAGGTGGAGAGCAAGGGGGCACACTGGGGCCTATACTATAGTTCCAGGGACAGAGGTGGACCACTGGGTAGCTTGCTGGGGTGAGAGGACCCTAGGTGGAGGGCAAGGCATCACCCTGGGCCCTATACTGCAAGTCCAGGGAAAGAGGTGGACCCCTGGGTAGCTTGCTGGTGTCAGAGACCCCAAGGTGGAGGGCCAGGGGGCACGCTGGGTCATATACTGCAAGTCCAGGAAGAGAGGTGGTCCCCTGGGTAGCTTGCTGGGGTCAGAGGCCCCTAGGTGGAGGGCAAGGGGGCACCCTGGTGCCTATACTCCAAGTGCAGGGACAGAGGTGGACCCCTGGGTAGCTTGCTAGGGTCAGAGGCCCCTAGGTGGAGGGTCAGGGAGCAACCTGGGGCCTATACTGCAAGTCGAGGAAGAGAGGTGGACCCCTGGGTAGCTTGCCGGGGTAAGAGACCCCTAGGTGGAGGTTCAAGGGGGCACCCTTGGGCCCACACTGCAAGTCCATGGAGAGAGGTGGACCACTGGGTAGCTTGCTGGGGTCAGAGGCCCCTAGGTGGAGGGCCAGGGGGCACCCTGGGGCCTATACTGCAAGTCCAGGGAGAGAGGTGGACCCCTGGGTAGCTTGCCGAAGTCATAGTTCCCTAGGTGGAGAGCAAGGGGGCACACTGGGGCCTATACTATAGTTCCAGGGACAGAGGTGGACTACTGGGTAGCTTGCTGGGGTGAGAGGACCCTAGGTGGAGGGCAAGGCATCACCCTGGGGCCTATACTGCAAGTCCAGGGAAAGAGGTGGACCCCTGGGTAGCTTGCTGGGGTCAGAGGCCCCTAGGTGGAGGGCAAGGGGGCACCCTGGGGCCTATAGTGCAAGTCCAGGGAGAGAGGAGGACCCCTGGGTAGCTTGCTGGGGTCAGAGGCCCCTAGGTGGAAGGCAAGGAGGCACCCTGGGGCCTATACTGGAAGTCCAGGGACAGAGGTGGACCCCTGGGTAGCTTGCTGGGGTCAGAGGCCCCTAGGTGGAGGGCAAGGGGGCACCCTTGGGCCAACACTGCAAGTCCAGGGAGAGATTTGGACCCCTGGGTAGCTTGCTGGGTTACGAGGCCCCTAGGTGGAGGGCAAAGGGGCACCCTGGGGCCTAAACTGCAAGTCTAGGGACAGAGGTGGACTCCTGGGTAGCTTGCTGGGGTCAGAGGCCCTTAGGTGGAGGGCAAGGGGGCACCCTGGGGCTTTTACTGAAAGTCCAGGGAGAGAGGTGGACCCCTGGGTAGCTTGCCGGGGTCAGAGACCCCTAGGTGGAGGGCAAGGAGGCACCCTGGGGCCTGTACTGGAAATCCAGGGACAGAGGTGGAGCCCTGGGTAGCTTGCTGGGGTCAGAGGCCCCTAGGTTGAGGGCAAGGGGGCACCCTGGGGCCTATACTGCAAGAGCAGGGACAGAGGTGGACCTCTGGGTAGCTTGCTGGGGTCAGAGGCCCCTAGGTGGAGGGTCAGGGGGCAACCTGGGGCCTATACTGCAAGTCCAGGGAGAGAGGTGGACCCCTGGGTAGCTTGCCGGGGTCAGATGCCCCTAGGTGGAGGGCAAGGGGGCACCCTGGGGCCTATACTGCAAGTCCAGGGAGAGATGTGGACCCCTGGGTAGCTTGCCGGGGTCAGAGACCCCTAAGTGGTGTGCAAGGGGGCACTCTGGGGCCTATATTGCAAGTCGAGGGAGAGTAGTGGACCCCTGGGTAGCTTGCTGGGGTCAGAGGCCCCTAGGTGGAGGGCAAAGAGGCACCCTGGGGCCTATACTGGAAGTCCAGGGACAGAGGTGGACCTCTGGGTAGCTTGCTGGGGTCAGAGGCCCCTAGGTGGAGGGCAAGGGGGCACCCTGAGGCCTATACTTCAAGTCCAGGGACAGGGGTGGACCCCTGGGTAGCTTGCTGGGGTCAGAGGCCCCTAGGTGGTGGGCAAGGGGGCACCCTGGGGCCTAAACTGCAAGTCCAGGGATAGAGGTGGACCCCTGGGTAACTTGCTGGGGTCAGAGGCCCCTAGGTGGAGGGCAATGGGGCACCCTGGGGCCTAAACTGCAAGTCCAGGGACAGAGGTGGAGCACTGGGTAGCTTGCTGGGGTCAGATGCCCCGAGGTGGAGGGCAAGGAGGCACCCTGGAGCCTATACTGCAAGTCCAGGAACAGAGGTGAACCACTGGTTAGCTTGCTGGGGTGAGAGGCCCCTAGATGGAGGGCAAGAGGGCACGCTGGGGCCTATACTGCAAGTACTGGGAGAGAGGTGGACCCCTGGGTAGCTTGCCAGGGTCGGAGGCCCCTAGGTTGAGGGCAAGGGGGCACCCTGGGGCCTATACTGTAAGTCCAGGGACAGAGGTGGACCCCTGGGTAGCTTGCTGGGGTCAGAGACCCCAATGTGGAGTGGAAGGGGGCACCCTGGGGCCTATACTACAAGTCCAGTGAGAGAGGTGGACCCCTGGGTAGCTTGCTGGGGACAGAGGCCCCTAGGTGGAGGGCAAGGACGCACCCTGGGGCCTTTACTGGAAGTCCAGGGACAGAGGTGGACCCCTGGGCAGCTTGCTGGGGTCAGAGGCCCCTAGATAGAGGGCAAGGGGGCACAATTGGCCCACACTGCAAGTCCAGGGAGAGAGGTGGACCCCTGGGTAGCTTGCTGGGGTCAGAGGCCCTTAGGTGGAGGGCAAGGGGGCACCCTGGGGCCTATACTGCAATTCCAGGGAGAGAGGTGGACTCCTGGGTAGGTTGCTTGGTTCAGAGACCCGTATGTGTAGTGCAAGGGGGCTTCCTGGGGCCTATACTGCAAGTCCAGGGAGAGAGGTGGACCCCTGGGTAGCTTGCTGGGGTCAGAGGCCCTTAGGTCGAGGGCAAGGATCCACCCTGGGGCCTATACTGCAAGTCCAGGGACAGAGGTGGACCACTGGGTTGCTTGCTGGGGTGAGAGGTCCCTAGGTGGAGGGCAAGGGGGCACCCTGGGGCCAATACTGCAAGTCCAGGGAGAGATGTGGACCCCTGGGTAGCTTGCATGGGTCAGAGACCCCTAGGTGGAGGGCAAGGGGGCACCCTTGGGCCCGCACTGCAAGTCCAGGGTGAGAGGTGGACCCCTGGGTAGCTTGCTGGGGAGAGAGGCCCCTAGGTGGAGGGTAAGGGGGCACCCTGGGGCCTTTACTGCAAGTCCAGGGAGAGAGGTGGACCCCTGGGTAGCTTGCCGGGGTCAGAGGCCCCTAGGTGGAGGGCAAGGGGGCACCCTGAGGCCTACACTGCAAGTCCAGGGAGAGATGTGGACCCCTGGGTAGCTTGCCGGGGTCAGAGACCCCTAAGTGGTGTGCAAGGGATCACTCTGGGGCCTATATTGCAAGTCGAGGGAGAGTAGTGGACCCCTGGGTAGCTTGCTGGGGTCAGAGGCCCCTAGGTGGAGGGCAAAGAGGCACCCTGGGGCCTATACTGGAAGTCCAGGGACAGAGGTGGACCTCTGGGTAGCTTGCTGGGGTCAGAGGCCCCTAGGTGGAGGGCAAGGGGGCACCCTGAGGCCTATACTTCAAGTCCAGGGACAGGGGTGGACCCCTGGGTAGCTTGCTGGGGTCAGAGGCCCCTAGGTGGTGGGCAAGGGGGCACCCTGGGGCCTAAACTGCAAGTCCAGGGATAGAGGTGGACCCCTGGGTAACTTGCTGGGGTCAAAGGCCCCTAGGTGGAGGGCAATGGGGCACCCTGGGGCCTAAACTGCAAGTCCAGGGACAGAGGTGGACATCTGGGTAACTTGCTGGGGTCAGAGACCCCTAGGTGGAGGGCCAGGGGCCACCCTGGGGCCTAAACTGCAAGTCCAGGGACAGAGGTGGAGCACTGTGTAGCTTGCTGGGGTCAGATGCCCCGAGGTGGAGGGCAAGGAGGCACCCTGGAGCCTATACTGCAAGTCCAGGGACAGAGGTGAACCACTGGTTAGCTTGCTGGGGTGAGAGGCCCCTAGATGGAGGGCAAGAGGGCACGCTGGGGCCTATACTGCAAGTACTGGGAGAGAGGTGGACCCCTGGGTAGCTTGCCAGGGTCGGAGGCCCCTAGGTTGAGGGCAAGGGGGCACCCTGGGGCCTATACTGTAAGTCCAGTGACAGAGGTGGACCCCTGGGTAGCTTGCTGGGGTCAGAGACCCCAATGTGGAGTGGAAGGGGGCACCCTGGGGCCTATACTACAAGTCCAGTGAGAGAGGTGGACCCCTGGGTAGCTTGCTGGGGATAGAGGCCCCTAGGTGGAGGGCAAGGAGGCACCCTGGGGCCTTTACTGGAAGTCCAGGGACAGAGGTGGACCCCTGGGCAGCTTGCTGGGGTCAGAGGCCCCTAGGTAGAGGGCAAGGGGGCACAATTGGCCCACACTGCAAGTCCAGGGAGAGAGGTGGACCCCTGGGTAGCTTGCTGGGGTCAGAGGCCCTTAGGTGGAGGGCAAGGGGGCACCCTGGGGCCTATACTGCAATTCCAGGGAGAGAGGTGGACTCCTGGGTAGGTTGCTTGGTTCAGAGACCCGTATGTGTAGTGCAAGGGGGCTTCCTGGGGCCTATACTGCAAGTCCAGGGAGAGAGGTGGACCCCTGGGTAGCTTGCTGGGGTCAGAGGCCCTTAGGTCGAGGGCAAGGATCCACCCTGGGGCCTATACTGCAAGTCAAGGGACAGAGGTGGACCACTGGGTTGCTTGCTGGGGTGAGAGGTCCCTAGGTGGAGGGCAAGGGGGCACCCTGGGGCCAATACTGCAAGTCCAGGGAGAGATGTGGACCCCTGGGTAGCTTGCATGGGTCAGAGACCCCTAGGTGGAGGGCAAGGGGGCACCCTTGGGCCCGCACTGCAAGTCCAGGGTGAGAGGTGGACCCCTGGGTAGCTTGCTGGGGAGAGAGGCCCCTAGGTGGAGGGTAAGGGGGCACCCTGGGGCCTTTACTGCAAGTCCAGGGAGAGAGGTGGACCCCTGGGTAGCTTGATGGGGTCAGAGACCTCTAGGTGGAGGTCAAAGGAGCACCCTGGGGCCTATACTGCAAGTCCAAGGAGAGAGGTGGACCCCTGGGTAGCTTGCTGGGGTCAGAGGCCCCAATGTGGAGTGCAAGGGGGCACACTTGGGCCCACAATTCAAGTCCAGGGAGAGATTTGGACCCCTGGGTAGCGTGCTGGGTTAAGAAGCCCCTAGGTGGAGGGCAAGGAGGCACCCTGGGGCCTAAACTTCAAGTCTAGGGACAGAGGTGGACTCCTGGGTAGCTTGCTGTGGTCAGAGGCCCCTAGGTGGAGTGCCAGGGGGCACCCTGGGGCCTATACTGCAAGTCCAGGGAGAGATGTTGACCCCTGGGTAGCTTGCCGGGGTCAGAGACCCCTAAGTGGAGTGCAAGGGGGCACTCTGGGGCCTATACTGCAAATACAGGGAGAGATTCGGACCCCTGGGTAGCTTGCTGAGTTAAGAGGCCCCTAGGTGGAGGGCAAGGGGGCACCCTGGGGCCTATACTGAGTGTCCAGCGAGAGATGTGGACCCCTGGGCAGCTTGACGGGGTCAGAGACCCCTAAGTGGAGTGCAAGGTGGCACTCTGGGGTCTGTACTGCAAGTCCAGGGAGAGAGGTGGACCCCTTGGTAGCTTGCTGGGGTCAGAGGCCCCTAGGTGAAGGGCAAGGAGGCACCCTGGGGCCTATACTGGAAGTCCAGGGACAGAGGTGGACCGCTGGGTAGCTTGCCGGGGTTAGAGGCCCTTAGGTGGAGGGCAGGGGGGCACCCTGGGGCTTTACTGCAAAACCAAGGAGAGAATTGGACCCCTGGCTAGCTTGCCGGGGTCAGAGACACCTAGGTGGAGGGCAAGGAGGCACCCTGGGGCCTATACTGGAAGTCCAGGGACAGAGGTGGACCCCTGGGTAGCTTGCTGAGGTCAGAGGCCCCTAGGTGGAGGGCCAGGGGGCACCCTGGGGCCTATACTGCTAGTCCAGGGAGAGAGGTGGACCCCTGGGTAGCTTGCTGGGGTTAGGAAGCCCTATGTGGAGTGCAAGGGGGCACACTGGGGCCTATACTATAGTTCCAGGGACAGAGGTGGACCACTGGGTAGCTTGCTGGGGTGAGAGGACCCTAGGTGGAGGGCAAGGCATCACCCTGGGGCCTATACTGCAAGTCCAGGGACAGAGGTGGACCCCTGGGTAGCTTGCTGAGGTCAGAGACCCCTAGGTGGAGGGCCAGGGGGCACGCTGGGTCATATACTGCAAGTCCAGGAAGAGAGGTGGTCCCCTGGGTAGCTTGCTGAGGTCAGAGGCCCCTAAGTGGAGGGCAAGGGGGCACCCTGGTGCCTATACTGCAAGTGCAGGGACAGAGATGGACCCCTGGGTAGCTTGCTGGTGTCAGAGGCCCCTAGGTGGAGGGTCAGGGAGCAACCTGGGGCTTATACTGCAAGTCCAAGGAGAGAGGTGGACCCCTGGGTAGCTTGCCGGGGTCAGAGGCCACTAGGTGGAGGGCAAGGGGGCACCCTGGGGCCTATACTGCAAGTCCAGTGAGAGATGTGGACCCCTGGGTAGCTTGCCGGGGTCAGAGACCCCTAAGTGGAATGCAAGGGGGCCCTCTGGGGTCTATACTGCAAGTCCAGGGAGAGAGGTGGACCCCTGGGTAGCTTGCTGGGGTCAGAGGCCCCTAGGTGGAGGGCAAGGAGGCACCCTGGGGCCTATACTGGAAGTCCAGGGACAGAGGTGGACCCCTGGGTAGCTTGCTGGGGTCAGAAACCCCAATATGGAGTGCAAGGGGCCACCCTGGGGCCTATACTGCAAGTCCAGCGAGAGAAGTGGACCCCTGGGTAGGTTGCTGGGGTCAGAGGCCCCTAGGTGGAGGGTAAGGGGGCACCCTGGGGCTTTACTGCAAGTCCAGGGAGAGAGGTGGACCCCTGGGTAGCTTGATGGGGTCAGAGACCCCTAGGTGGAGAGCAAGGGGGCACCCTTAGGCCAACACTGCAAGTCTAGGGAGAGATTTGGACCCCTGGGTAGCTTGCTGGGTTAAGAGGCCCCTAGGTGGAGGGCAAGGGGGCACCCTTGGGCCTAAACTGCAAGTCTAGGGACAGATGTGGACTCCTGGGTAGCTTGCTGGGGTCAGAGGCCCTTAGGTGGAGGGCAAGGGGGCACCCTGGGGCTTTTACTGAAAGTCCAGGGAGAGAGGTGGACCCCTGGGTAGCTTGCCGGGGTCAGAGACCCCTAGGTGGAGGGCAAGGAGGCACCCTGGGGCCTGTACTGGAAGTCCAGGGACAGAGGTGGAGCCCTAGGTAGCTTGCTGGGGTCAGAGGCCCCTAGGTGGACGGCCAGGGGGCACCCTGGGGCCTATACTGCAAGTCCAGGGAGAGAGGTGGACCCCTGAGTAGCTTGCCGAAGTCACAGGCCCCTAGGTGGAGAGCAAGGGGGCACGCTGGGGCCTATACTACAATTCCAGGGAGAGAGGTGGACCACTGGGTAGCTTGCTGGGGTGAGAGGACCCTAAGTGTGGAGGGCAAGGCGGCAGCCTGGGGCCTATACTGCAAGTCCAGCGAAAGAGGTGGACCCCTGGGTAGCTTGCTGGTGTCAGAGACCCCTAGGTGGAGGGCAAGGGGGCAAGCTGGGTCATATACTGCAAGTCCAGGAAGAGAGGTGGACCCCTGGGTAGCTTGCTGGGGTCAGAGGCCCCTAGGTGGACGGCAAGGGGGCACCGGGGTCCTATACTGCAAGAGCAGGGACAGAGGTGGACCCCTGGGTAGCTTGCTGGGGTCAGAGGCCCCTAGGTGGAGGGTCCGGGGGCAACCTGTGGCCTATACTGCAAGTCCAGGGAGAGAGGTGGACCCCTGGGTAGCTTGCCGGGGTCAGAGGCCCCTAGGTGGAGGGCAAAAGGGCACCCTGGGGCCTTTACTGCAAGTCCAGGGAGAGATGTGGACCCCTGGGTAGCTTGCCGGGGTCAGAGACCCCTAAGTGGTGTGCAAGGGGGCACTCTGGGGCCAATATTGCAAGTCCAGGGAGAGAAGTGGACCCCTGGGTAGCTTGCTGGGGTCAGAGGCCCCTAGGTGGAGGGCAAGGGGGCACCCTGAGGCCTATACTTCAAGTCCAGGGACAGAGGTGGACCCCTGGGTAGCTTGCTGGGGTCAGAGGCCCCTAGGTGGTGGGCAAGGGGGCACCCTGGGGCCTAAACTGCAAGTCCAGGGATAGAGGTGGACCCCTGGGTAACTTGCTGGGGTCAGAGGCCCCTAGGTGGAGGGCAATGGGGCACCCTGGGGCCTAAACTGCAAGTCCAGGGACAGAGGTGGACATCTGGGTAACTTGCTGGGGTCAGAGACCCCTAGGTGGAGGGCCAGGGGCCACCCTGGGGCCTATACTGCAAGTCCAGGGACAGAGGTGGAGCACTGGGTAGCATGCTGGGGAGAGAGGCCCCTGGGTGGAGGGTAAGGGGGCACCCTGGGGCCTTTACTGCAAGTCCAGGGAGAGAGGTGGACCCCTGGGTAGCTTGATGGGGTCAGAGACCTCTAGGTGGAGGGCAAATTAGCACCCTGGGGCCTATACTGCAAGTCCAAGGAGAGAGGTGGAACAATGGGTAGCTTGCTGGTGTTAGAGGTCCCTTGGTGGAGGGCAAAGCGGCTCCTGGGGCATATACTGCAAGACCAGGGAGAGAGGTAGACCCCTGGGTAGCTTGCTGTGGTCAGAGGCCCCTAGGTGGAGGGCAAGGAGGCACCCTGGAGCCTATACTGCAAGTCCAGGGACAGAGGTGGACCACTGGTTAGCTTGCTGGGGTGAGAGGCCCCTAGGTGGAGGGCAAGAGGGCACGCTGGGGCCTATACTGCAAGTACTGGGAGAGAGGTGGACCCCTGGGTAGCTTGCCAGGGTCAGAGGCCCCTAGGTTGAGGGCAAGGGGGCACCCTGGGGCCTATGCTGTAAGTCCAGGGACAGAGGTGGACGCCTGGGTAGCTTGCTGGGGTCAGAGACCCCAATGTGGAGTGGAAGGGGGCACCCTGGGGCCTATACTACAAGTCCAGTGAGAGAGGTGGACCCCTGGGTAGCTTGCTGGGGACAGAGGCCCCTAGGTGGAGGGCAAGGAGGCACCCTGGGGCCTTTACTGGAAGTCCAGGGACAGAGGTGGACCCCTGGGCAGCTTGCTGGGGTCAGACGCCCCTAGGTAGAGGGCAAGGGGGCACCATTGGCCCGCACTGCAAGTCCAGGGAGAGAGGTGGACCCCTGGGTAGCTTGCTGGTGTCAGAGGCCCTTAGGTGGAGGGCAAGGGGGCACCCTGGGGCCTATACTGCAATTCCAGGGAGAGAGGTGGACTCCTGGGTAGGTTGCTTGGTTCAGAGACCCGTATGTGTAGTGCAAGGGGGCTTCCTAGGGCCTATACTGCAAGTCCAGGGAGAGAGGTGGACCCCTGGGTAGCTTGCTGGGGTCAGAGGCCCCTAGGTCGAGGGCAAGGATCCACCCTGGGGCCTATACTGCAAGTCCAGGGACAGAGGTGGACCACTGGGTAGCTTGCTGGGGTGAGAGGTCCCTAGGTGGAGGGCAAGGGGGCACCCTGGGGCCAATACTGCAAGTCCAGGGAGAGATGTGGACCCCTGGGAAGCTTGCATGGGTCAGAGACCCCTAGGTGGAGGGCAAGGGGGCACCCTTGGGCCCGCACTGCAAGTCCAGGGTGAGAGGTGGACCCCTGGGTAGCTTGCTGGGGAGAGAGGCCCCTAGGTGGAGGGTAAGGGGGCACCCTGGGGCCTTTACTGCATGTCCAGGGAGAGAGGTGGACCCCTGGCTAGCTTGCCGGGGTCAGAGAACCCTAGGTGGAGGGCAAGGAGGCACCCTGGGCCCTATACTGGAAGTCCAGGGACAGAGGTGGACCCCTGGGTAGCTTGCTGGGGTCAGAGGCCCCT
This sequence comes from Danio rerio, assembly GCF_052040795.2. NCBI lineage: Eukaryota > Metazoa > Chordata > Actinopteri > Cypriniformes > Danionidae > Danio > Danio rerio. The sequence goes on along the minus strand of NC_141024.2, from coordinate 30,472,460 downwards.
AGGTGGAGGGCAAGGGGGCACCCTTGGGCCCACACTGCAAGTCCATGGAGAGAGGTGGACCACTGGGTAGCTTGCTGGGGTCAGAGGCCCCTAGGTGGAGGGCCAGGGGGCACCCTGGGGCCTATACTGCAAGTCCAGGGAGAGAGGTGGACCCCTGGGTAGCTTGCCGAAGTCAAAGGCCCCTAGGTGGAGAGCAAGGGGGCACACTGGGGCCTATACTATAGTTCCAGGGACAGAGGTGGACCACTGGGTAGCTTGCTGGGGTGAGAGGACCCTAGGTGGAGGGCAAAGCATCACCCTGGGGCCTATACTGCAAGTCCAGGGAAAGAGGTGAACCCCTGGGTAGCTTGCTGGTGTCAGAGACCCCTAGGTGGAGGGCCAGGGGGCACGCTGGGTCATATACTGCCAATCCAGGAAGAGAGGTGGTCCCCTGGGTAGCTTGCTGGGGTCAGAGGCCCCTAGGTGGAGGGCAAGGGGGCACCCTGGTGCCTATACTGCAAGTGCAGGGACAGAGGTGGACCCTTGGGTAGCTTGCTGGGGTCAGAGGCCCCTAGGTGAAGGGTCAGGGAGCAACCTGGAGCCTATACTGCAAGTCGAGGGAGAGAGGTGGACCCCTGGGTAGCTTGCCGGGGTCAGAGGCCCCTAGGTGGAGGGCAAGGGGGCACCTTGGGGCCTATACTGCAAGTCCAGGGAGAGATGTGGACCCCTGGGTAGCTTGCCGGGGTCAGAGACCCCTAAGTGGTGTGCAAGGGGGCACTCTGGGGCCTATATTGCAAGTCCAGGGACAGAAGTGGACCCCTGGGTAGCGTGCTGGGGTCAGAGGCCCCTATGTGGAGGGCAAAGAGGCACCCTGGGGCCTATACTGGAAGTCCAGGGACAGAGGTGAACCTCTGGGTAGCTTGCTGGGGTTAGAGGCCCCTAGGTGGAGGGAAAGGGGGCACCCTGGGGCCTAAACTGCAAGTCCAGGGATAGAGGTGGACCCCTAGGTAACTTGCTGGGGTCAGAGGCCCCTAGGTGGAGGGCAATGGGGCACCCTGGGGCCTAAACTGCAAGTCCAGGGACAGAGGTGGACATCTGGGTAACTTGCTGGGGTCAGAGACCCCTAGGTGGAGGGCCAGGGGCCACCCTGGGGCCTATACTGCAAGTCCAGGGACAGAGGTGGAGCACTGGGTAGCTTGCTGGGGAGAGAGGCCCCTGGGTGGAGGGTAAGGGGGCACCCTGGGGCCTTTACTGCAAGTCCAGGGAGAGAGGTGGACCCCTGGGTAGCTTGATGGGGTCAGAGACCTCTAGGTGGAGGGCAAATTAGCACCCTGGGGCCTATACTGCAAGTCCAAGGAGAGAGGTGGAACAATGGGTAGCTTGCTGGTGTTAGAGATCCCTTGGTGGAGGGCAAAGTGGCTCCTGGGGCCTATACTGCAAGACCAGGGAGAGAGGTAGACCCCTGGGTAGCTTGCTGGGGTCAGAGGCCCCTAGGTGGAAAGCAAGGAGGCACCCTGGAGCCTATACTGCAAGTCCAGGGACAGAGGTGGACCACTGGTTAGCTTGATGGGGTGAGAGGCCCCTAGGTGGAGGGCAAGAGGGCACGCTGGGGCCTATACTGCAAGTACTGGGAGAGAGGTGGACCCCTGGGTAGCTTGCCAGGGTCAGAGGCCCCTAGGTTGAGGGCAAGGGGGCACCCTGGGGCCTATACTGTAAGTCCAGTGAGAGAGGTGGACCCCTGGGTAGCTTGCTGGGGACAGAGGCCCCTAGGTGGAGGGCAAGGAGGCACCCTGGGGCCTTTACTGGAAGTCCAGGGACAGAGGTGGACCCCTGGGCAGCTTGCTGGGGTCAGAGGCCCCTAGGTAGAGGGCAAGGGGGCACCATTGGCCCACACTGCAAGTCCAGGGAGAGAGGTTGACCCCTGGGTAGCTTGCTGGTGTCAGAGGCCCTTAGGTGGAGGGCAAGGGGGCACCCTGGGGCCTATACTGCAATTCCAGGGAGAGAGGTGGACTCCTGGGTAGGTTGCTTGGTTCAGAGACCCGTATGTGTAGTGCGAGGGGGCTTCCTGGGGCCTATACTGCAAGTCCAGGGAGAGAGGTGGACCCCTGGGTAGCTTGCTGGGGTCAGAGGCCCCTAGGTCGAGGGCAAGGATCCACCCTGGGGCCTATACTGCAAGTCCAGGGACAGAGGTGGACCACTGGGTAGCTTGCTGGGGTGAGAGGTCCCTAGGTGGAGGGCAAGGGGGCACCCTGGGGCCAATACTGCAAGTCCAGGGAGAGATGTGGACCCCTGGGTAGCTTGCATGGGTCAGAGACCCCTAGGTGGAGGGCAAGGGGGCACCCTTGGGCCCGCACTGCAAGTCCAGGGAGAGATTTGGACCCCTGGGTAGCTTGCTGGGTTAAGAGGCCCCTAGGTGGAGGGCAAGGGGGCACACTGGGGCCTAAACTGCAAGTCTAGGGACAGAGGTGGACTCCTGGGTAGCTTGCTGGGGTCAGAGGCCCTTAGGTGGAGGGCAAGGGGGCACCCTGGGGCCTATACTACAATTCCAGGGAGAGAGGTGGACCACTGGGTAGCTTGCTGGGGTGAGAGGACCCTAAGTGGAGGGCAAGGCGGCAGCCTGGGGCCTATACTGCAAGTCCAGCGAAAGAGGTGGACCCCTGGGTAGCTTGCTGGTGTCAGAGACCCCTAGGTGGAGGGCAAGGGGGCACGCTGGGTCATATACTGCAAGTCCAGGAAGAGAGGTGGACCCCTGGGTAGCTTGCTGGGGTCAGAGGCCCCTAGGTGGAGGGCAAAGAGGCACCCTGGGGCCTATACTGGAAGTCCAGGGACAGAGGTGGACCTCTGGATAGCTTGCTGGGGTCAGAGGCCCCTAGGTGGAGGGCAAGGGGGCACCCTGAGGCCTATACTTCAAGTCCAGGGACAGAGGTGGACCCCTGGGTAGCTTGCTGTGGTCAGAGGCCCCTAGGTGGTGGGCGAGGGGGCACCCTGGGGCCTAAACTGCAAGTCCCGGGATAGAGGTGGACCCCTGGGTAACTTGCTGGGGTCAGAGACCCCTAGGTGGAGGGCAATGGGGCAACCTGGGGCCTAAACTGCAAGTCCAGGGACAGAGGTGGACATCTGGGTAACTTGCTGGGGTCAGAGAACCCTAGGTGGAGGGCCAGGGGCCACCCTGGGGCCTATACTGCAAGTCCAGGGACAGAGGTGGAGCACTGGGTAGCTTGCTGGGGAGAGAGGCCCCTGGGTGGAGGGTAAGGGGGCACCCTTGGGCCTTTACTGCAAGTCCAGGGAGAGAGGTGGACCCCTGGGTAGCTTGATGGGGTCAGAGACCTCTAGGTGGAGGGCAAAGGAGCACACTGGGGCCTATACTGCAAGTCCAAGGAGAGAGGTGGAACAATGGGTAGCTTGCTGGTGTTAGAGGTCCCTTGGTGGGGGGCAAAGGGGCTCCTGGGGCCTATACTGCAAGACCAGGGAGAGAGGTAGACCCCTGGGTAGCTTGCTGGGGTCAGAGGCCCCTAGGTGGAGGGCAAGGAGACACCCTGGAGCCTATACTGCAAGTCCAGGGAGAGAGGTGGACCACTGGTTAGCTTGCTGGGGTGAGAGGCCCCTAGGTGGAGGGCAAGAGGGCACGCTGGGGCCTATACTGCAAGTACTGGGAGAGAGGTGGACCCCTGGGTAGCTTGCCAGGGTCAGAGGCCCCTAGGTTGAGGGCAAGGGGGCACCCTGGGGCCTATACTGTAAGTCCAGGAACAGAGGTGGACGCCTGGGTAGCTTGCTGGAGTCAGAGACCCCAATGTGGAGTGGAAGGGGGCACCCTGGGGCCTATACTACAAGTCCAGTGAGAGAGGTGGACCCCTGGGTAGCTTGCTGGGGACAGAGGCCGCTAGGTGAAGGGCAAGGAGGCTCCCTGGGGCCTTTACTGGAAGTCCAGGGACAGAGGTGGACCCCTGGGCAGCTTGCTGGGGTCAGAGGCCCCTAGGTAGAGGGCAAGGGGGCACCATTGGCCCACACTGCAAGTCCAGGGAGAGAGGTGGACCCCTGGGTAGCTTGCTGGTGTCAGAGGCCTTTAGGTGGAGGGCAAGGGGGCACCCTGGGGTCTAAACTGCAATTCCAGGGAGAGAGGTGGACTCCTGGGTAGGTTGCTGGGGTCAGAGGCCCCTAGGTCGAGGGCAAGGATCCACCCTGGGGCCTATACTGCAAGTCCAGGGACAGAGGTGGACCACTGGGTAGCTTGCTGGGGTGAGAGGTCCCTAGGTGGAGGGCAAGGGGGCACCCTGTGGCCAATACTGCAAGTCCAGGGAGAGATGTGGACCCCTGGGTAGCTTGCATGGGTCAGAGACCCCTAGGTGGAGGGCAAGGGGGCACCCTTGGGCCCGCACTGCAAGTCCAGGGTGAGAGGTGGACCCCTGGGTAGCTTGCTGGGGAGAGAGGCCCCTAGGTGGAGGGTAAGGGGGCACCCTGGGGCCTTTACTGCAAGTCCAGGGAGAGAGGTGGACCCCTGGCTAGCTTGCCGGGTTCAGAGAACCCTAGGTGGAGGGCAAGGAGGCACCCTGGGGCCTATACTGGAAGTCCAGGGACAGAGGTGGACCCCTGGGTAGCTTGCTGGGGTCAAAGGCCCCTAGGTGGAGGGCAAGGGGGCACCCTTGGGCCCACACTGCAAGTCCATGGAGAGAGGTGGACAACTGGGTAGCTTGCTGGGGTCAGAGGCCCCTAGGTGGAGGGCCAGGGGGCACCCTGGGGCCTATACTGCAAGTCCATGGAGAGAGGTGGACCCCTGGGTAGCTTGCCGAAGTCACAGGCCCCTAGGTGGAGAGCAAGGGGGCACACTGTGGCCTATACTATAGTTCCAGGGACAGAGGTGGACCACTGGGTAGCTTGCTGGGGTGAGAGGACCCTAGGTGGAGGGCAAGGCATCACCCTGGGGCCTATACTGCAAGTCCAGGGAAAGAGGTGGACCCCTGGGTAGCTTGCTGGTGTCAGAGACCCCAAGGTGGAGGGCAAGGGGGCACCCTGGGGCCTTTACTGCAAGTCCAGGGAGAGAGGTGGACCCCTGGCTAGCTTGCCGGGTTCGGAGAACCCTAGGTGGAGGGCAAGGAGGCACCCTGGGGCCTATACTGGAAGTCCAGGGAGAGAGGTGGACCCCTGGGTAGCTTGCTGGGGTCAGAGGCCCCTAGGTGGAGGGCAAGGGGGCACCCTTGGGCCCACACTGCAAGTCCATGGAGAGAGGTGGTCCCCTGGGTAGCTTGCTGGGGTCAGAGGCCCCTAGGTGGAGGGCAAGGGGGCACCCTGGTGCCTATACTGCAAGTGCAGGGACAGAGGTGGACCCCTGGGTAGCTTGCTGGGGTCAGAGGCCCCTAGGTGGAGGGTCAGGGAGCAACCTGGGGCCTATACTGCAAGTCGAGGGAGAGAGGTGGACCCCTGGGTAGCTTGCATGGGTCAGAGACCCCTAGGTGGAGGTTCAAGGGGGCACCCTTGGGCCCACACTGCAAGTCCATGGAGAGAGGTGGACCACTGGGTAGCTTGCTGGGGTCAGAGGCCCCTAGGTGGAGGGCCAGGGGGCACCCTGGGGCCTTTACTGCAAGTCCAGGGAGAGAGGTGGACCCCTGGCTAGCTTGCCGGGTTCGGAGAACCCTAGGTGGAGGGCAAGGAGGCACCCTGGAGCCTATACTGGAAGTCCAGGGAGAGAGGTGGACCCCTGGGTAGCTTGCTGGGGTCAGAGGCCCCTAGGTGGAGGGCAAGGGGGCACCCTTGGGCCCACACTGCAAGTCTATGGAGAGAGGTGGACAACTGGGTAGCTTGCTGGGGTCAGAGGCCAATAGGTGGAGGGCCAGGGGGCACCCTGGGGCCTATATTGCAAGTCCAGGGAGAGAGGTGGACCCCTGGGTAGCTTGCCGAAGTCACAGGCCCCTAGGTGGAGAGCAAGGGGGCACACTGGGGCCTATACTATAGTTCCAGGGACAGAGGTGGACCACTGGGTAGCTTGCTGGGGTGAGAGGACCCTAGGTGGAGGGCAAGGCATCACCCTGGGGCCTATACTGCAAGTCCAGGGAAAAAGGTGAACCCCTGGGTAGCTTGCTGGTGTCAGAGACCCCTAGGTGGAGGGCCAGGGGGCACGCTGGGTCATATACTGCCAGTCCAGGAAGAGAGGTGGTCCCCTGGGTAGCTTGCTGGGGTCAGAGGCCCCTAGGTGGAGGGCAAGGGGGCACCCTGGTGCCTATACTGCAAGTGCAGGGACAGAGGTGGACCCTTGGGTAGCTTGCTGGAGTCAGAGGCCCCTAGGTGAAGGGTCAGGGAGCAGCCTGGAGCCTATACTGCAAGTCGAGGGAGAGAGGTGGACCCCTGGGTAGCTTGCCGGGTTCAGAGGCCCCTAGGTGGAAGGCAAGGGGGCACCCTGGGGCCTATACTGCAAGTCCAGGGAGAGATGTGGACCCCTGGGTAGCTTGCCGGGGTCAGAGACCCCTAAGTGGTGTGCAAGGGGGCACTCTGGGGCCTATATTGCAAGTCCAGGGACAGAAGTGGACCCCTGGGTAGCTTGCTGGGGTCAGAGGCCCCTATGTGGAGGGCAAAGAGGCACACTGGGGCCTATACTGGAAGTCCAGGGACAGAGGTGAACCTCTGGGTAGCTTGCTGGGGTTAGAGGCCCCTAGGTGGAGGGCAAGGGGGCACCCTGGGGCCTAAACTGCAAGTCCAGGGACAGTGGACATCTGGGTAACTTGCTGGGGTCAGAGACCCCTAGGTGGAGGGCCAGGGGCCACCCTGGGGCCTATACTGCAAGTCCAGGGACAGAGGTGGAGCACTGGGTAGCTTGCTGGGGAGAGAGGCCCCTGGGTGGAGGGTAAGGGGGCACCCTGGGGCCTTTACTGCAAGTCCAGGGAGAGAGGTGGACCCCTGGGTAGCTTGATGGGGTCAGAGACCTCTAGGTGGAGGGCAAATTAGCACCCTGGGGCCTATACTGCAAGTCCAAGGAGAGAGGTGGAACAATGGGTAGCTTGCTGGTGTTAGAGATCCCTTGGTGGAGGGCAAAGGGGCTCCTGGGGCCTATACTGCAAGACCAGGGAGAGAGGTAGACCCCTGGGTAGCTTGCTGGGGTCAGAGGCCCCTAGGTGGAAAGCAAGAAGGCACCCTGGAGCCTATACTGCAAGTCCAGGGACAGAGGTGGACCACTGGTTAGCTTGATGGGGTGAGAGGCCCCTAGGTGGAGGGCAAGAGGGCACGCTGGGGCCTATACTGCAAGTACTGGGAGAGAGGTAGACCACTGGGTAGCTTGCCAGGGTCAGAGGCCCCTAGGTTGAGGGCAAGGGGGCACCCTGGGGCCTATACTGTAAGTCCAGTGAGAGAGGTGGACCCCTGGGTAGCTTGCTGGGGACAGAGGCCCCTAGGTGGAGGGCAAGGAGGCACCCTGGGGCCTTTACTGGAAGTCCAGGGACAGAGGTGGACCCCTGGGCAGCTTGCTGGGGTCAGAGGAACCTAGGTAGAGGGCAAGGGGGCACCATTGGCCCACACTGCAAGTCCAGGGAGAGAGGTTGACCCCTGGGTAGCTTGCTGGTGTCAGAGGCCCTTAGGTGGAGGGCAAGGGGGCACCCTGGGGCCTATACTGCAATTCCAGGGAGAGAGGTGGACTCCTGGGTAGGTTGCTTGGTTCAGAGACTCGTATGTGTAGTGCGAGGGGGCTTCCTGGGGCCTATACTGCAAGTCCAGGGAGAGAGGTGGACCCCTGGGTAGCTTGCTGGGGTCAGAGGCCCCTAGGTCGAGGGCAAGGATCCACCCTGGGGCCTATACTGCAAGTCCAGGGACAGAGGTGGACCACTGGGTAGCTTGCTGGGGTGAGAGGTCCCTAGGTGGAGGGCAAGGGGGCACCCTGGGGCCAATACTGCAAGTCCAGGGAGAGATGTGGACCCCTGGGTAGCTTGCATGGGTCAGAGACCCCTAGGTGGAGGGCAAGGGGGCACCCTTGGGCCCGCACTGCAAGTCCAGGGAGAGATTTGGACCCCTGGGTAGCTTGCTGGGTTAAGAGGTCCCTAGGTGGAGGGCAAGGGGGCACCCTGGGGCCTAAACTGCAAGTCTAGGGACAGAGGTGGACTCCTGGGTAGCTTGCTGGGGTCAGAGGCCCTTAGGTGGAGGGCAAGGGGGCACCCTGGAGCCTATACTTCAATTCCAGGGAGAGAGGTGGACCACTGGGTAGCTTGCTGGGGTGAGAGGACCCTAAGTGGAGGGCAAGGCGGCAGCCTGGGGCCTATACTGCAAGTCCAGCGAAAGAGGTGGACCCCTGGGTAGCTTGCTGGTGTCAGAGACCCCTAGGTGGAGGGCAAGGGGGCACGCTGGGTCATATACTGCAAGTCCAGGAAGAGAGGTGGACCCCTGGGTAGCTTGCTGGTGTCAAAGGCCCCTAGATTGAGGGCAAGGGGGCACCCTGGGGCCTATACTGCAAGAGCAGGGACAGAGGTGGACCCCTGGGTAGCTTGCTGGGGTAAGAGGCCCCTAGGTGGAGGGTCAGGGGGCAACCTGGGGCCTATACTGCAAGTACAGGGAGAGAGGTGGACCCCTGGGTAGCTTGCCGGGGTCAGAGACCCCTAGGTGGAGGGCAAGGGGGTACCCTGGAGCCTATACTGCAAGTCCAGGGAGAGATGTGGACCCCTGGGTAGCTTGCCGGGGTCAGAGACCCCTAAGTGGTGTGCAAGGGGGCACTCTGGGGCCTATATTGCAAGTCCAGGGAGATAAGTGGACCCCTGGGTAGCTTGCTGGGGTCAGAGGCCCCTAGATGGAGGGCAAAGAGGCACCCTGGGGACTATACTGGAAGTCCAGGGACAGAGGTGGACCTCTGGGTAGTTTGCTGGGGTCAGAGGCCCCTAGGTGGAGGGCAAGGGGGCACCCTGAAGCCTATACTTCAAGTCAAGGGACAGAGGTGGACCCCTGGGTAGTTTGCTGGGGTCAGAGGCCCCTAGGTGGTGGGCAAAGGGGCACCCTGGGGCCTAAACTGCAAGTCCAGGGATAGAGGTGGACCCCAGGGTAACTTGCTGGGGTCAGAGGCCCCTAGGTGGAGGGCAATGGGGCACCCTGGGGCCTAAACTGCAAGTCCAGGGACAGAGGTGGACATCTGGGTAACTTGCTGGGGTCAGAGACCCCTAGGTGGAGGGCCAGGTGCCATCCTGGGGCCTATACTGCAAGTCCAGGGACAGAGGTGGAGCACTGGGTAGCTTGCTGGTGTTAGAGGTCCCTTGGTGGAGGGCAAAGGGGCTCTTGGGGCCTCTACTGCAAGACCAGGGAGAGAGGTAGACCCCTGGGTAGCTTGCTGGGGTCAGAGGCCCCTAGGTGGAGGGCAAGGAGGCACCCTGGAGCCTATACTGCAAGTCCAGGGACAGAGGTGGACCACTGGTTAGCTTGCTGGGGTGAGAGGCCCCTAGGTGGAGGGCAAGAGGGCACGCTGGGGCCTATACTGCAAGTACTGGGAGAGAGGTGGACCACTGGGTAGCTTGCCAGGGTCAGAGGCCCCTAGGTTGAGGGCAAGGGGTAACCCTGGGGCCTATACTGTAAGTCTAGGGACAGAGGTGGACCCCTGGGTAGCTTGCTGGGGTCAGAGACCCCAATGTGGAGTGGAAGGACGCACCCTGGAGCCTATACTACAAGTCCAGTGAGAGAGGTGGACCCCTGGGTAGCTTGCTGGGGACAGAGGCCCCTAGGTGGAGGGCAAGGAGGCACCCTGGGGCCTTTACTGGAAGTCCAGGGAAAGAGGTGGACCCCTGGGCAGCTTGCTGGGGTCAGAGGCCCCTAGGTAGAGGGCAAGGGGGCACCATTGGCCCACACTGCAAGTCCAGGGAGAGAGGTGGACCCCTGGGTAGCTTGCTGTTGTCAGAGGCCCTTAGATGGAGGGCAAGGGGGCACCCTGGGGCCTATACTGCAATTCCAGGGAGAGAGGTGGACTCCTGGGTAGGTTGCTTGGTTCAGAGACCCGTATATGTAGTGCAAGGGGGCTTCCTGGGGCCTATACTGCAAGTCCAGGGAGAGAGGTGGACCCCTGGGTAGCTTGCTGGGGTCAGAGGCCCCTAGGTCGAGGGCAAGAATCCACCCTGGGGCCTATACTGCAAGTCCAGGGACAGAGGTGGACCACTGGGTAGCTTGCTGGGGTGAGAGGTCCCTAGGTGGAGGGCAAGGGGGCACCCTTGGGCTAATACTGCAAGTCCAGGGAGAAATGTGGACCCCTGGGTAGCTTGCTGGGGTAAGAGACCCCAATGTGGAGTGCAATTGGGCACCCTGGGGCCTATATTGCAAGTCCAGGGAGAGAGGTGGACCCCTGGGTAGCTTGCTGGGGTCAGAGGCCCTTAAAGGGAGGGCAAGGGGGCACCCTGGGGCCTATACTGCAAGTCCAAACAGAGAGGTGGACACCTGGGTAGCTTGTTGTGGTAAGAGACCCCTATGTGAAGGGTAAGTAGGCACCTTGGGGCCTATACTGCAAACCCAGGGAGAGAGGTGGACCCCTGAGTAGCTTGCTGGGGTCAGAGACCCCTAGGTGGAGGGCAAGGAGGCACCCTGGGGCCTATACTGCAAGTCCAGAGACAGAGGTAGACCCCTGGGTAGCTTGCTGGGGTCAGAGGCCCCTATGTGGAGGGCAAGGGGGCACCCTAGGGCCTATACTACAAGTCCAGAGACAGAGGTGGACCCCTGGGTAGCTTACTGGGGTCAGAGACCCCTAGGTGGAGGGGAAAGGGGCACCCTGGGGCCTATACTGCAAGTCCAGGGAGAGAGGTGGACCCCTGGGTAGGTTGCCAGGGTCAAGGAAAACTATGTGGAGTGAAAGGGGGCTTCCTGGGGCCTATACTGCAAGTCCAGGGAGAGAGGTCGACCCCTTGGTAGCTTGCTGGGGTCAGGAACCCCTATGTGGAGTGCAAGGAGCCACCCTGGGGCCTATACTGCAAGTCTTGGGAGAGAGGTGGACCCCTGGGTAGCTTCTAGGGGTCAGAGACCCCTAGGTGGAGGGCAATGGGGAACCCTGGGGCCTATACTGCAAGTCCAAGGAAGAGAGGTGGACCATTGGGTAGCTTGATTGGGTCAGAGACCTCTAGGTGAAGGGCAAAGGGGCACCGTGGTTCCTATACTGCAAGTCGAAGGAGAGAGGTGGAGCAATAGGTAGCTTTCTGGTGTTAGAGGCCCCTAGGTGGAGGGCAAAGGGGCACCCTGGGGCCTATACTGCAAATCCAGGGAGAGAGGTGGACCCCTGGGTAGCTTGCTGGGGTCAGAGGCCCCTAGGTGGAGGGCAAGGAGGCACCCTGGAGCCTATACTGCAAGTCCAGGGACAGAGGTGGACCACTGGTTAGCTTGCTGGGGTGAGAGGCCCCTAGGTGGACGGCAAGAGGGCACGCTGGGGCCTATACTGCAAGTACTGGGAGAGAGGTGGACCCCTGGGTAGCTTGCCAGGGTCGGAGGCCCCTAGGTGGAGGGCAAGGGGGCACCCTGGGGCCTATACTGTAAGTCCAGGGACAGAGGTGGACCCCTGGGTAGCTTGCTGGGGTCAGAGACCCCAATGTGGAGTGGAAGGGGGCACCCTGGGGCCTATACTACAAGTCCAGTGAGAGAGGTGGACCCCTGGGTAGCTTGCTGGGGACAGAGGCCCCTAGGTGGAAGGCAAGAAGGCACCCTGGGGCCTTTACTGGAAGTCCAGGGACAGAGGTGGACTCCTGGGCAGCTTGCTGTGGTCAGAGGCCCCTAGGTAGAGGGGAAGGGGGCACCATTGGCCCACACTGAAAGTCCAGGGAGAGAGGTGGACCCCTGGGTAGCTTGCTGGGGTCAGAGGCCCTTAGGTGGAGGGCAAGGGGGCACCCTGGGGCCTATACTGCAATTCCAGGGAGAGAGGTGGACTCCTAGGTAGGTTGCTTGGTTCAGAGACCCGTATGTGTAGTGCAAGGGGGCTTCCTGGGGCCTATACTGCAAGTTCAGGGAGAGAGGTGGACCCCTGGGTAGCTTGCTGGGGTCAGAGGCCCCTAGGTCGAGGGCAAGGATCCACCCTGGGGCCTATACTGCAAGTCCAGGGACAGAGGTGGACCACTGGGTAGCTTGCTGGGGTGAGAGGTCCCTAGGTGGAGGGCAAGGGGGCACAATGGGGCCAATACTGCAAGTCCAGGGAGAGATGTGGACCCTTGGGTAGCTTGCATGGGTCAGAGACCCCTAGGTGGAGGGCAAGGGGGCACCCTTGGGCCCGCACTGCAAGTCCAGGGTGAGAGGTGGACCCCTGGGTAGCTTGCTGGGGAGAGAGGCCCCTAGGTGGAGGGTAAGGGGGCACCCTGGGGCCTTTACTGCAAGTCCAGGGAGAGAGGTGGACCCCTGGGCAGGTTGCTTGGTTCAGAGACCCGTATGTGTAGTGCAAGGGGGCTTCCTGGGGCCTATACTGCAAGTCCAAGGAGAGAGGTGGAACAATGGGTAGCTTGCTGGTGTTAGAGGTCCCTTGGTGGAGGGTAAAGGGGCTCCTGGGGCCTATAGTGCAAGACCAGGGAGAGAGGTAGACCCCTGGGTAGCTTGCTGGGGTCAGAGGCCCCTAGGTGGAGGGCAAGGGGGCACCCTGGGGCCTATACTGGAAGTCCAGGGACAGACGTGGTCCCCTGGGTGGCTTGCTGGGTTCAGAAGCCCCTAATTGGAGGGCAAGGGGGCACCATGGGGCCTATACTGCAAGTCCAAGTAGAGAGGTGGACCCCTGGGTAGCTTGCTGGGGTCAGAGTCCTTATGTGGAGTGCAAGGGGGCACCCTGGGGCCTATACTGCAATTCAAGGGAGATAGGTGGACCCCTGGGTAGCTTGCTGGGGTCAAAGGCCCCTAAATGGAGGGCAAGGGGGCACCCTGGGGCATACACTACAAGTCCAAATAGAGAGCTGGACCCCTGGCTAGCTTGCTGGGGTCAGAAGCCCCTAGGTGGAGGGCAAGGGAACACCTTGGGGCCTATACTGCAAGTCCATCGAGGAAGGTGGTCTCTTGGTAGCTTGCTGGGGTCAGAGGCCACTAGGTGGAGGGCAAGGGGGCACCCTGGGGCCTATACTGCAAGTCCAGGGAGAGAGGTGGACCTCTGGGTAGCTTGCTGGGGTCAGAGGCCCTTAGGTGGAGGGCATGGGGGCACCCTTGAGTCTACACTGCAAGTCCAGGGAGAGAGGTGGACCCCTGTGTAGCTTGCTGGGGTCAGAGGCCCCTATGTGGAGGGCAAGGGGGCACCCTGGGGCCTATACTGCAAGTCCAGTGAGAGAGGTTGACCCCTGGGTAGGTTGCTGGGGTCAGAGACCCCTATGTGGAGTGCAAGGGGGCTTCCTGGGGCCTATACTGCAAGTCCAGGGAGAGAGGTGGACCCCTGGGTAGCTTGCTGGGGTCAGAGGCCCCTAGATGGAGGGCAAGGTGGCACCCTGGGTCCTATACTGCAAGTCCAGGGACAGAAGTGGACAACTGGGTAGCTTGCTGGGGTGAGAGGCCCCTAGGTGGAGAACAAGGGGAAACCCTGGGGGCTATACTGCAAGTCCAGGGAGAGATATGGACCCCTGGGTAGCTTGCTGGGGTCAGAGACCCCTATGTGGAGTGCAAGGGGGCACCCTGGGCCTATACTGCAAGTCCAGGGAGAGAGGTGGACCTCTGGGTAGCTTGCTGGGGTCAGAGGCCCTTAGGTGGAGGACAAGGGGGCACCCTGGGGCCTATACTGCAAGTCCAGGGAGAGGTGGACCCCTGGGTAGCTTGCTGGGGTCAGAGGCCCCTAGGTGGAGGGCAAGGGGGCACCCTTGGGCCCGCACTGCAAGTCCAGGGACAGAGGTGGACCCCTGGGTAACTTGCTGGCCTCAGAGGCCCCTAGGTGGAGGGCCAGGGGCCACCCTGGGGCCTGTACTGCAAGTCCAGGGAAAGAGGTAGACCACTGGGTTGCTTGCCGGGGTCACAGGCCCCTAGCCGTAGGGCAAGGGAGCACCCTGGGACCTATACTGCAAGTCCAGGGAGAGAGGTGGACCCCTGGGTAGGTTGCTGGGGTCAAGGACCCCTATGTGGAGTGCAAGGGGGCTTCCGGGGCCTATACTGCAAGTCCAGGAAGAGAGGTGGACCCCTTGGTAGCTTGCTGGGGTCAGGAACCCCTATGTGGAGTGCAAGGAGCCACCCTGGGGCCTATACTGCAAGTCCTGGGAGAGAGGTGGACCCCTGTGTAGCTTCTTGGGGTAAGGGACCCCTAGGTGGAGGGCAATGGGGCACCCTGGTTTGCATACTGCAAGTCCAAGGAAGAGAGGTGGACCCCTGGGTAGCTTGATTGGGTCAGAGACCTCTAGGCGGAGGGCAAAGGGGCACCCTGGGACCTATACTGCAAATCCAGGGACAGAGGTGGACCCCTGGGTAGCTTGCTGGGGTCAGAGGCCCCTAGGTGGAGGGCAAGGGGGCACCCTGGGGCCTATACTGCAAGTCCAGGGAGAGAGGTGGACCCCTGGGTAGCTTGCCGGGGTCAGAGGCCCCTAGGTGGAGTGCAAGGGGGAACCCTGGGGCCTATACTGCAAGTCCAGGGAGAGAGGTGGACCCCTGGGTAGCTTGCTGGGGTAAGAGACCCCAATGTGGAGTGCAATTGGGCACCCTGGGGCCTATACTGCAAGTCCAGGGAGAGAGGTGGACCCCTGGGTAGCTTGCTGGGGTCAGAGGCCCTTAAATGGAGGGCAAGGGGGCACCCTGGGGCCTATACTGCAAGTCCAAACAGAGAGGTGGACCCCTGGGTAGCTTGCTGTGGTAAGAGACCCCTATGTGAAGGGTAAGTAGGCACCTTGGGGCCTATACTGCAAACCCAGGGAGAGAGGTGGACCCCTGAGTAGCTTGCTGGGGTCAGAGACCCCTAGGTGGAGGGCAAGGAGGCACCCTGGGGCCTATACTGCAAGTCCAGAGACAGAGGTGGACCCCTGGGTAGCTTGCGGGGGTCAGTGGCCCCTAAGTGGAGGGCAAGGGGGCACCCTAGGGCTTATACTACAAGTCCAGAGACAGAGGTGGACCCCTGGGTAGCTTACTGGGGTCAGAGACCTCTAGGTGGAGTTGAAAGGGGCACCCTGGGGCCTATACTGCAAGTCCAGGGAGAGAGGTCGACCCCTTGGTAGCTTGCTGGGGTCAGGAGCCCCTATGTGGAGTGCAAGGAGCCACCCTGGGGCCTATACTGCAAGTCTTGGGAGAGAGGTGGACCCCTGGGTAGCTTCTAGGGGTCAGAGACCCCTAGGTGGAGGGCAATGGGGAACCCTGGGGCCTATAATGCAAGTCCAAGGAAGAGAGGTGGACCATTGGGTAGCTTGATTGGGTCAGAGACCTCTAGGTGAAGGGCAAAGGGGCACCGTGGTTCCTATACTGCAAGTCGAAGGAGAGAGGTGAAGCAATGGGTAGCTTTCTGGTGTTAGAGGCCCCTAGGCGGAGGGCAAAGGGGCACCCTGGGGCCTATACTGCAAATCCAGGGAGAGAGGTGGACCCCTGGGTAGCTTGCTGGGGTCAGAGGCCCCTAGGTGGAGGGCAAGGGGGCACCCTGGGGCCTATACTGCAAGTCCAGGGAGAGAGGTGGACCCCTTAGTAGCTTGCCGGGGTCAGAGGCCCCTAGGTGGAGGGCAAGGGGGCACCCTGGGGCCTATACTGCAAGTCCAGAAAAAGAGATGGACCACTGGGTAGATTGCTGGGGTCAGAGGCCCCTAGGTGGAGGGCCAGGGGGCAACTTGCGGCCTGGACTGCAAGTCCAGGGAGAGACGTGGACCCCTGGGTAGCTTGCCGGGGTCAGAGGCCCCTAGGTGGAGGGCAAAGGGGCACCCTGGGACCTATACTAGAAGTCCAAGGAGAGAGGTCGACCCCTGGGTAGCTTGCTGGGTTAAGAGGCCCCTAGGTGGAGGGCAAGGGGGCACCCTGGGGCCTATACTGCAAGTCCAGGGAGAGAGGTGGCCCCTGGGTAGCTTGCTGGGGACAGAGGCCCCTAGGTGGAGGGCAAGGAGGCACCTTGGGGCCTTTACTTGAAGTCCAGGTACAGAGGTGGACACCTGGGCAGCTTGCTGGGGTCAGAGGCCCCTAGGTGGAGGGCAAGGGGGCACACTGGGGCCTATACTGGAAGTCCAAGGAGAGATGTGGACCCTTGGGTAGCTTGCCGGGGTCAGAGACCCCTAAGTGGAGTGCAAGGGGGAACTCTGGGGCCTATACTGCAAGTCCAGGGAGAGAGATGGACCCCTGGGTAGCTTGCTGGGGTCAGAGTCCCCTAGGTGGAGGGCAAGGGGGCACCCTGGGGCCTATACTAGAAGTCCAAGGAGAGAGGTCGAGCCCTGGGTAGCTTGCTGGGTTAAGAGGCCCCTAGGTGGAGGGCAAGGGGGCACCCTGGGGCCTAAACTGCAAGTCCAGGGAGAGAGGTGGACCCCTGGGTAGCTTGCTGGGGTCAGAGACCCCAATATGGAGTGCAAGGGGGCACCCTGGGGCCTCTACTGCAAGTCCAGGGAGAGAGGTGGACCCCTGGGTAGGTTGCTGGGGTCAGAGACCCTTATGTGGAGTGCAAGGGGGCTTCCTGGGGCCCATACTGCAATTCCAGGGAGAGAGGTGGACCCCTGGGTAGCTTGCTGGGGTCAGAGGCCCCTAGGTGGAGGGCAAGGAGGCACCCTGGGGCCTATACTGCAAGTCCAGAAACAGAGGTGGAACACTGGTTAGCTTGCTGGGGTGAGAGTCCCCTAGGTGGAGGGCAAGGTGGCACCCTGGGGCCTATACTGTAAGTCCAGGGAGAGAGGTGGACCCCTGGGTAGCTTTCTGACGTCAGAGACCCCTATGTGGAGTGCAAGGGGGCACACTGGGGCCTATACTGCAAGTCCAGGGAGAGAGGTGGCCCCTGGGTAGCTTGCTGGGGACAGAGGCCCCTAGGTGGAGGGCAAGGAGGCACCTTGGGGCCTTTACTTGAAGTCCAGGTACAGAGGTGGACACCTGGGCAGCTTGCTGGGGTCAGAGGACCCTAGGTTGAGGGCAAGGGGGCACCCTTGGGCCCACACTGCATGTCCAGGGAGTGAGGTGGACCCCTGGGTAGTTTGCTGGGGTCAGAGGCCCGTAGGTGGAGGGCAAGGGGGCACCCTGGGGCCTATACTGCAAGTCCAGGGAGAGAGTTGGACCCCTGGGTAGTTTGCTGGGGTCAGAGACCCCTATGTGGAGTGCAAGGGGGCTTCCTGGGGCCTATACTGCAAGTCCAGGGAGAGAGAAGGACCCCTGGGTAGCTTGCTGGGGTCAGAGGCCCCAATGTGGAGGGCAAGGAGGCACCCTGGGGCCTATACTGTAAGTCCAGGGACAGAGGTGGACCACTGGGTAGCTTGCTGGGGTGAAAGACCCCTAAGTGGAGGGCAAGGGGGCACCCTGGGGCCTATACTGCAAATCCAGGGAGAGATGTGGACCCCTGGGTAGCTTGCTGGGGTCAGAAACCCCTATGTGGAGTGCAAGGGGGCAACCTGGGGCCTATACTGCAAGTCCAGGGAGAGAGGTGGACCCCTGGGTAGCTTGCTGGGGTAAGAGGCCCGTAGGTGGAGGGCAAGGAGGCACCCTGGGGCCTATACTGGAAGTCCAGGGACAGAGGTGGACCCCTGGGTAGCTTGCTGGGGTCAGAGGCCCCTAGGTTGAGGGCAAGGGGGCACCCCTGGGCCCACATTGCAAGCCCAGGGAAAGAGGTGGACCCCTGGGTAGCTTGCTGGGGTCAGAGGCCCTTATGTGGAGGGCAAGGGGGCACCCTGTGGCCTAAACTGCATGTCCAGGGATAGAGGTGGATCCCTGGGTAGCTTGCTGGGGTCAGAGGCCCCTAGGTGGAGGGCAAGGGGGCACCTTGGGGCCTATACTGCAAGTCTAGGGAGAGAGGTAAACCCCTGGGTTGCTTGCCGGGGTCACAGCCCCCTAGGTGGAGGGCAAGGAGGCACCCTGGGGCCTATACTGCAAGTCAGGGATAGAGTTGGACCCCTGGGTAGCTTGCTGGGGTCAGAGGCCCCAATGTGGAGGCAAGGAGGCACCCTGGGGCCTATACTGTAAGTCCAGGGACAGAGGTGGACCACTGGGTAGCTTGCTGGGGTGAAAGACCCCTAAGTGGAGGGCAAGGGGGCACCCTGTGGCCTAAACTGCATGTCCAGGGATAGAGTTGGACCCCTGGGTAGCTTGCTTGGGTCAGAGGCCCCTAGGTGGAGGGCAAGGGGGCACCCTGGGGCCTATACTGCAAGTCCGGAGAGAGAAGTGGACCCCTGGGTAGCTTGATGGGGTCAGAGACCTCTAGGTGGAGGGCAAAGGGGCACTCAGGGGACTATACTGCAAGTCCAGGGAGAGAGGTGGACCAATGGGTAGCTTGCTGGGGTCAGAGACCTCTAGGTGGAGGGCAAAGGGGCCCCCTGGGGACTATACTTCAAGTCCAAGGAGAGAGGTGGACCCCTGGGTAGCTTGCTGGGGTCAGAGGCCCTTAAATGGAGGGCAAGGGGGCACCCTGGGGCCTATACTGCAAGTCCAAACAGAGAGGTGGACACCTGGGTAGCTTGCTGTGGTAAGAGACCCCTATGTGAAGGGTAAGTAGGCACCTCGGGGCCTATACTGCAAACCCAGGGAGGGAGGTGGACCCCTGAATAGCTTGCTGGGGTCCGAGACCCCTAGGTGAAGGGCAAGGAGGCACCCTGGGGCCTATACTGCAAGTCCAGGGAGAGAGGTGGACCCCTAGGTAGCTTGCTGGGGTCAGAGGCCCCTAGGTGGAGGGCCAGAGGGCAACTTGGGGCCTGGACTGCAAGTCCAGGGAGAGAGGTGGACCCCTGGGTAGCTTGCCGGGGTCAGAGGCCACTAGGTGGAGGGCAAAGGGGCACCCTGGGACCTATACTGCAAATGCAGGGAGAGAGGTGGACCCCTGGGTAGCTTGCTGGGGTCAGAGGCCCCTAGGTGGAAGGCCAGGGGGCAACTTGGGGCCTGGACTGCAAGTCAGGGAGAGAGGTGGACCCCTGGGTAGCTTGCCGGGGTCAGAGGCCCCTAGGTGGAGGGCAAGGGGGCACACTGGGGCCTATACTGGAAGTCCAAGGAGAGATGTGGACCCCTGGGTAGCTTGCCGGGGTCAGAGACCCCTAAGTGGAGTGCAAGGGGGAACTCTGGGGCCTATACTGCAAGTCCAGGGAGAGAGATGGACCCCTGGGTAGCTTGCTGGGGTCAGAGGCCCCTAGGTGGAGGGCAAGGGGGCACCCTGGGGCCTATACTAGAAGTCCAAGGAGAGAGGTGGACCCCTGGGTAGCTTGCTAGGTTAAGAGGCCCCTAGGTGGAGGGCAAGGGGCACCCTGGGGCCTAAACTGCAAGTCTAGGGAAAGAGGTGGACCCCTGGGTAGCTTGCTGGGGTCAGAGGCCCCTATGTGGAGTGCCCGGGGGCACCCTGGGGCCCATACTGCAAGTACTGGGAGAGGTGGAGGGCAAGGAGGCACCCTGGGGCCTATACTGGAAGTCCAGGGACAGAGGTGGACCCCTGGGTAGCTTGCTGGGGTCAGAGGCCCCTAGGTTGAGGGCAAGGGGGCACCCCTGGGCCCACATTGCAAGCCCAGGGAAAGAGGTGGACCCCTGGGTAGCTTGCTGGGGTCAGAGGCCCTTATGTGGAGGGCAAGGGGGCACCCTGTGGCCTAAACTGCATGTCCAGGGATAGAGGTGGACCCCTGGGTAGCTTGCTGGGGTCAGAGGCCCCTAGCTGGAGGGCAAGGGGGCACCTTGGGGCCTATACTGCAAGTCCAGGGAGAGAGGTAGACCCCTGGGTTGCTTGCCGGGGTCACAGGCCCCTAGGTGGAGGGCAAGGAGGCACCCTGGGGCCTATACTGCAAGTCAGGGATAGAGTTGGACCCCTGGGTAGCTTGCTGGGGTCAGAGGCCCCAATGTGGAGGGCAAGGAGGCACCCTGGGGCCTATACTGTAAGTCCAGGGACAGAGGTGGACCACTGGGTAGCTTGCTGGGGTGAAAGACCCCTAAGTGGAGGGCAAGGGGGCACCCTGTGGCCTAAACTGCATGTCCAGGGATAGAGTTGGACCCCTGGGTAGCTTGCTGGGGTCAGAGGCCCCTAGGTGGAGGGCAAGGGGGCACCCTGGGGCCTATACTGCAAGTCCGGAGAGAGAAGTGGACCCCTGGGTAGCTTGATGGGGTCAGAGACCTCTAGGTGGAGGGCAAAGGGGCACTCAGGGGACTATACTGCAAGTCCAGGGAGAGAGGTGGACCAATGGGTAGCTTGCTGGGGTCAGAGACCTCTAAGTGGAGGGCAAAGGGGCCCCCTGGGGACTATACTTCAAGTCCAAGGAGAGAGGTGGACCCCTGGGTAGCTTGCTGGGGTCAGAGGCCCTTAAATGGAGGGCAAGGGGGCACCCTGGGGCCTATACTGCAAGTCCAAACAGAGAGGTGGACACCTGGGTAGCTTGCTGTGGTAAGAGACCCCTATGTGAAGGGTAAGTAGGCACCTCGGGGCCTATACTGCAAACCCAGGGAGGGAGGTGGACCCCTGAGTAGCTTGCTGGGGTCCGAGACCCCTAGGTGAAGGGCAAGGAGGCACCCTGGGGCCTATACTGCAAGTCCAGGGAGAGAGGTGGACCCCTGGGTAGCTTGCTGGGGTCAGAGGCCCCTAGGTGGAGGGCAAGAGGGCAACTTGGGGCCTGGACTGCAAGTCCAGGGAGAGAGGTGGACCCCTGGGTAGCTTGCCGGGGTCAGAGGCCACTAGGTGGAGGGCAAAGGGGCACCCTGGGACCTATACTGCAAATGCAGGGAGAGAGGTGGACCCCTGGGTAGCTTGCTGGGGTCAGAGGCCCCTAGGTGGAGGGCAAGGAGGCACCCTGGGGCCTATACTGCAAGTCCAGAGACAGAGGTGGAACACTGGTTAGCTTGCTAGGGTGAGAGTCCCCTAGGTGGAGGGCAAGGGGGCACCCTGGGGCCTATACTGTCAGTCCAGGGAGAGAGGTGGACCCCTGGGTAGCTTGCTGGGGTCAGAGACCCCTATGTGGAGTGCAAGGGGGCACACTGGGGCCTATACTGCAAGTCCAGGGAGAGAGGTGGCCCCTGGGTAGCTTGCTGGGGACAGAGGCCCCTAGGTGGAGGGCAAGGAGGTACCTTGGGGCCTTTAATGGAAGTCCAGGGACAGAGGTGGACCCCTGGGCAGCTTGCTGGGGTCAGAGGACCCTAGGTTGAGGGCAAGGGGGCACCCTTGGGCCCACACTGCATGTCCAGGGAGTGAGGTGGACCCCTGGGTAGTTTGCTGGGGTCAGAGGACCCTAGGTGGAGGGCAAGGGGGCACCCTGGGGCCTATACTGCAAGTCCAGGGAGAGAAAAGGACCCCTGGGTAGCTTGCTGGGGCCAGAGGCCCCAATGTGGAGGGCAAGGAGGCACCCTGGGGCCTATACTGTAAGTCCAGGGACAGAGGTGGACCACTGGATAGCTTGCTGGGGTGAAAGACCCCTAAGTGGAGGGCAAGGGGGCACCCTGGGGCCTATACTGCAAATCCAGGGAGAGATGTGGACCCCTGGGTAGCTTGCTGCGGTCAGAAACCCCTATGTGGAGTGCAAGGAGGCACCCTGGGGCCTATACTGCAATTCCAGGGAGAGAGGTGGACCCCTGGGTAGCTTGCTGGGGTAAGAGGCCCGTAGGTGGAGGGCAAGGAGGCACCCTGGGGCCTATACTGGAAGTCCAGGGACAGAGGTGGACCCCTGGGTAGCTTGCTGGGGTCAGAGGCCCCTAGGTGGAAGGCAAGGGGGCACCTTGGGGCCTATACTGCAAGTCCAGGGAGAGAGGTATACCCCTGGGTTGCTTGCCGGGGTCACAGGCCCCTAGGTGGAGGGCAAGGAGGCACCCTGGGGCCTATACTGCAAGTCAGGGATAGAGTTGGACCCCTGGGTAGCTTGCTGGGGTCAGAGGCCCCTAGGTGGAGGGCCAAGGGGTACCCTGGGGCCTATACTGCAAGTCCAGGGAGAGAGGTAGACCCCTGGTTTGCTTGCCAGGGTCACATGCCCCTAGGTGGAGGGCAAGGGGCACCCAGGGGCCTATACTGCAAGTCCAGGGAGAGAGGTGGACACCAGGGTAGGTTGTTGGGGACAGAGACCCCTATGTGGAGTGCAAGGGGGCTTCCTGGGGCCTATACTGCAAGTCCAGGGAGAGAGGTGGACCTCTGAGTAGCTTGCTGGGGTCAGAGACCTCTAGGTGGAGGGCAATGAGGCACCCTGGGGCCTATACTGCAAGTCCAAGGAGAGAGGTGGACCAATGGGTAGCTTGTTGGGGTAAGAGGCCCGTAGGTGGAGGGCAAGGAGGCACCCAGGGGCCTACACTGCAAGTCGAGGGACAGAGGTGGACCCCTGGGTAGCTTGCTGGGGTCAGAGGCCCCTAGGTGGAGGGCAAGGGGGCACAATGGGGCCTATACTGCAAGTCCAGGGAGAGAGGTGAACTCCTGGGTAGCTTGCCGGGGTGAGAGACCCTTGGGGGAGTACAAGGGTGCATCCTGGGGAAAATACTACAAGTTTTTTGAGAGAGGTGAAACCCTGGGTAGCTTGCTGGGGTCAGAGACCCCTACGTGAAGGGCAAGGGGGCACCCTGGGACCTATACTGCAAGTCCAGGGACAGAGGTTGACCCCTGGGTATCTTGGTGGGGTCAGAGACCCCTAAGTGGAGGGCAAGGGGGCATCCTGGGACCTATACTGCATGTCCAGGGAGGAAGGTGGACTCTGGGTAGCTTGCTGGTGTCAGAGGCCCCTAGGTGGAGGGCAAGGGGGCACCCTGGGGCCTATACTGCAAGTTCAGGGAGAGAAGTGGACCCCTGGGTAGCTTGCTGGGGTCAAAGGCCCACTAGGTGGAGGTCACGGGGGCACCCTTGGGTCTACACTGCAAGTCCAGGGAGAGAGGTGGACCCCTGGTTAGCTTGCTGGTGTCAGAGGCCCCTAGGTGGAGGGCAAGGCGGCACCCTGGGGCCTATACTGCAAGTCCAGGGACAGAGGTAGACTCCTGAGTAGCTTGCTGGTGTCAGTGGCCCCTAGGTGGAGGGCCAGGGGGCACGCTGGGTCGTATACTGCAAGTCCAGGGAAAGAGGTGGACCCCTGGGTAGCTTGCTGGTGTCAGAGGCCCCTAGGTGGAGGACAAGGGGGCACCCTGGGGCCTATACTGCAAGTCCGGAGAGAGAAGTGGACCCCTGGGTAGCTTGATGGGGTCAGAGACCTCTAGGTGGAGGGCAAAGGGGCCCCCTGGGGACTATACTTCAAGTCCAAGGAGAGAGGTGGACCCCTGGGTAGCTTGCTGGGGTCAGAGGCCCTTAAATGGAGGGCAAGGGGGCACCCTGGGGCCTATACTGCAAGTCCAAACAGAGAGGTGGACACCTGGGTAGCTTGCTGTGGTAAAAGACCCCTATGTGAAGGGTAAGTAGGCACCTCGGGGCCTATACTGCAAACCCAGGGAGGGAGGTGGACCCCTGAGTAGCTTGCTGGGGTCCGAGACCCCTAGGTGAAGGGCAAGGAGGCACCCTGGGGCCTATACTGCAAGTCCAGGGAGAGAGGTGGACCCCTGGGTAGCTTGCTGGGGTCAGAGGCCCCTAGGTGGAGGGCCAGAGGGCAACTTGGGGCCTGGACTGCAAGTCCAGGGAGAGAGGTGGACCCCTGGGTAGCTTGCCGGGGTCAGATGCCACTAGGTGGAGGGCAAAGGGGCACCCTGGGACCTATACTGCAAATGCAGGGAGAGAGGTGGACCCCTGGGTAGCTTGCTGGGGTCAGAGGCCCCTAGGTGGAGGGCCAGGGGGCAACTTGGGGCCTGGACTGCAAGTCAGGGAGAGAGGTGGACCCCTGGGTAGCTTGCCGGGGTCAGAGGCCCCTAGGTGGAGGGCAAGGGGGCACACTGGGGCCTATACTGGAAGTCCAAGGAGAGATGTGGACCCCTGGGTAGCTTGCCGGGGTCAGAGACCCCTAAGTGGAGTGCAAGGGGGAACTCTGGGGCCTATACTGCAAGTCCAGGGAGAGAGATGGACCCCTGGGTAGCTTGCTGGGGTCAGAGGCCCCTAGGTGGAGGGCAAGGGGGCACCCTCGGGCCTATACTAGAAGTCCAAGGAGAGAGGTGGACCCCTGGGTAGCTTGCTGGGTTAAGAGGCCCCTAGGTGGAGGGCAAGGTGGCACCCTGGGGCCTAAACTGCAAGTCTAGGGAAAGAGGTGGACCCCTGGGTAGCTTGCTGGGGTCAGAGGCCCCTATGTGGAGTGCCCGGGGGCACCCTGGGGCCCATACTGCAAGTACTGGGAGAGAGGTGGACCCCTGGGTAGCTTGCTGGGGTCAGAGACCCCAATATGGAGTGCAAGGGGGCACCCTGGGGCCTCTACTGCAAGTCCAGGGAGAGAGGTGGACCCCTGGGTAGGTTGCTGGGGTCAGAGACCCTTATGTGGAGTGCAAGGGGGCATCCTGGGGCCCATACTGCAATTCCAGGGAGAGAGGTGGACCCCTGGGTAGCTTGCTGGGGTCAGAGGCCCCTAGGTGGAGGGCAAGGAGGCACCCTGGGGCCTATACTGCAAGTCCAGAGACAGAGG
The DNA here is from genome assembly GCF_052040795.2 of Danio rerio. NCBI lineage: Eukaryota > Metazoa > Chordata > Actinopteri > Cypriniformes > Danionidae > Danio > Danio rerio. The sequence continues at coordinate 30,448,002 of NC_141024.2, read as the reverse complement.
TGGAACACTGGTTAGCTTGCTAGGGTGAGAGTCCCCTAGGTGAAGGGCAAGGGGGCACCCTGGGGCCTATACTGTCAGTCCAGGGAGAGAGGTGGACCCCTGGGTAGCTTGCTGGGGTCAGAGACCCCTATGTGGAGTGCAAGGGGGCACACTGGGGCCTATACTGCAAGTCCAGGGAGAGAGGTGGCCCCTGGGTAGCTTGCTGGGGACAGAGGCCCCTAGGTGGAGGGCAAGGAGGCACCTTGGGGCCTTTAATGGAAGTCCAGGGACAGAGGTGGACCCCTGGGCAGCTTGCTGGGGTCAGAGGACCCTAGGTTGAGGGCAAGGGGGCACCCTTGGGCCCACACTGCATGTCCAGGGAGTGAGGTGGACCCCTGGGTAGTTTGCTGGTGTCAGAGGACCCTTGGTGGAGGGCAAGGGGGCACCCTGGGGCCTATACTGCAAGTCCAGGGAGAGAGTTGGACCCCTGGGTAGGTAGCTGGGGTCAGAGACCCCTATGTGGAGTGCAAGGGGGCTTCCTGGGGCCTATACTGCAAGTCCAGGGAGAGAGAAGGACCCCTGGGTAGCTTGCTGGGGCCAGAGGCCCCAATGTGGAGGGCAAGGAGGCACCCTGGGGCCTATACTGTAAGTCCAGGGACAGAGGTGGACCACTGGATAGCTTGCTGGGGTGAAAGACCCCTAAGTGGAGGGCAAGGGGGCACCCTGGGGCCTATACTTCAAGTCCAAGGAGAGAGGTGGACCCCTGGGTAGCTTGCTGGGGTCAGAGGCCCCTAGGTGGAGGGCCAGAGGGCAACTTGGGGCCTGGACTGCAAGTCCAGGGAGAGAGGTGGACCCCTGGGTAGCTTGCCGGGGTCAGAGGCCACTAGGTGGAGGGCAAAGGGGCACCCTGGGACCTATACTGCAAGTCCAGGGAAAGAGGTGGACCCCTGGGTAGCTTGCTGGTGTCAGAGGCCCCTAGGTGGAGGACAAGGGGGCACCCTGGGGCCTATACTGCAAGTCCGGAGAGAGAAGAGGACCCCTGGGTAGCTTGATGGGGTCAGAGACCTCTAGGTGGAGGGCAAAGGGGCCCCCTGGGGACTATACTTCAAGTCCAAGGAGAGAGGTGGACCCCTGGGTAGCTTGCTGGGGTCAGAGGCCCTTAAATGGAGGGCAAGAGGGCACCCTGGGGCCTATACTGCAAGTCCAAACAGAGAGGTGGACACCTGGGTAGCTTGCTGTGGTAAAAGACCCCTATGTGAAGGGTAAGTAGGCACCTCGGGGCCTATACTGCAAACCCAGGGAGGGAGGTGGACCCCTGAGTAGCTTGCTGGGGTCCGAGACCCCTAGGTGAAGGGCAAGGAGGCACCCTGGGGCCTATACTGCAAGTCCAGAGACAGAGGTGGACCCCTGGGTAGCTTGCTGGGGTAAGAGGCCCGTAGGTGGAGGGTAAGGAGGCACCCTGGGCCCACATTGCAAGCCCAGGGATAGAGGTGGACCCCTGGGTAGCTTGCTGGGGTCAGAGGCCCTTATGTGGAGGGCAAGGGGGCACCCTGTGGCCTAAACTGCATGTCCAGGGATAGAGGTGGACCCCTGGGTAGCTTGCTGGGGTCAGAGGCCCCTAGGTGGAGGGCAAGGGGGCACCTTGGGGCCTATACTGCAAGTCCAGGGAGAGAGGTAGACCCCTGAGTTGCTTGCCGGGGTCACAGACCCCTAGGTGGAGGGCAAGGAGGCACCCTGGGGCCTATACTGCAAGTCAGGGATAGAAGTGGACCCCTGGGTAGGTTGTTGGGTACAGAGACCCCTATGTAGAGTGCAAGGGGGCTTCCTGGGGCCTATACTGCAAGTCCAGGGAGAGAGGTGGACCTCTGAGTAGCTTGCTGGGGTCAGAGACCTCTAGGTGGAGTGCATGGAGGCACCCTGGGGCCTATACTGCAAGTCCAAGGAGAGAGGTAGACCAATGGGTAGCTTGCTGGGGTAAGAGGCCCGTAGGTGGAGGGCAAGGAGGCACCCTGGGGCCTATACTGCAAGTCCAGGGACAGAGGTGGAGCACTGGGTAGCTTGCTGGGGAGAGAGACCCCAAGGTGGAGGGCAACGAGGCACCCTGGGGCCTATACTGCAAGTCCAAGGAGAGAGGTGGACCCCTGGGTAGCTTGTCGGGGTCAGAGACCTCTAGGTGGAGGGCAAGGGGGCACCCTGAGGCCTATACTGCAAGTCCAAGGAGAGAGGTGGACCAATGGGTAGCTTGCTGGTGTTAGAGGCCCATAGGAGGAGGGCAAAGGGGCACCCTGGGGCCTATACTGCAAGTCCAGGGAGGGAGGTGGACCCCTGGGTAGCTTGCTGGGGTCAGAGGCCCCTAGGTGGAGGGCAAGGGGGCACAATGGGGCCTATACTGCAAGTCCAGGGAGAGAGGTGGACCCCTGGGTAGCTTGCCGGGGTCAGAGACCCTTAATAGGAGGGCAAAGGGGGCACCCTGGGGCCTATACTGCAAGTCCAAACAGAGAGGTGGACACCTGGGTAGCTTGCTGTGGTCAGAGACCCCTATGTGAAGGGTAAGTAGTCACCTTGGGGCCTATACTTCAAACCCAGGGAGAAAGGTGGACCCCTGAGTAGCTTGCTGGGATCAGAGACCCCTAGGTGGAGGGCAAGGAGGCACCCTGGGGCCTATACTGCAAGTCCAGAGACAGAGGTGGACCCCTGGGTAGCTTGCTGGGGTCAGAGGCCCCTAAGTGGAGGACAAGGGGGCACCCTAGGGCCTATACTACAAGTCCAGAGACAGAGGTGGACCCCTGGGTAGCTTACTAGGGTCAGAGACCCCTAGGTGGAGGGGAAAGGGGCACCCTGGGGCCTATACTGCAAGTCCAGGGAGAGAGGTGGACCCCTGGGTAGGTTGCCGGGGTCAAGGACCACTATGTGGAGTGAAAGGCGGCTTCCTGGGGCCTATACTGCAAGTCTTGGGAGAGAGGTCGACCTATTGGTAGCTTGCTGGGGTCAGGAACCCCTATGTGGAGTGCAAGGAGCCACCCTGGGGCCTATACTGCAAGTCTTGGGAGAGAGGTGGACCCCTGGGTAGCTTCTTGGGGTCAGAGACCCCTAGGTGGAGGGCAATGGGGCACCCTGGGGCCTATACTGCAAGTCCAAGGAAGAGAGGTGGACCATTGGGTAGCTTGATTGGGTCAGAGACCTCTAGGTGGAGGGCAAAAGGGCACCGTGGTTCCTATACTGCAAGTCCAAGGAGAGAGGTGGAGCAATGGGTAACTTTCTGGTGTTAGAGGCCCCTAGGTGGAGGGCAAAGGGGCACCCTGGGGCCTATCCTGCAAATCCAGGGAGAGAGGTGGACCCCTGGGTAACTTGCTGGGGTCAGAGGCCCCTAGGTGGAGGGCAAGGGGGCACCCTGGGGCCTATACTGCAAGTCCAGGGAGAGAGGTGGACCCCTTAGTAGCTTGCCGGGGTCAGAGGCCCCTAGGTGGAGGGCAAGGGGGCACCCTGCTGCCTATACTGCAAGTCCAGGGAGAGAGGTGGACCCCTGGGTAGCTTGCTGGGGTCAGAGGCCCCTAGGTGGAGGGCCAGGGGGCAACTTGGGGCCTGGACTGCAAGTCCAGGGAGAGAGGTGGACCCCTGGGTAGCTTGCCGGGATCAGAGGCCCCTAGGTGGAGGGCAAAGGGGCACCCTGGGGCCTATACTGCAAATCCAGGGAGAGAGGTGGACCCCTGGGTAGCTTGCTGGGGTCAGAGGCCCCTAGGTGGAGGGCAAGGGGGCACCCTGGGGCCTATACTGCAAGTCCAGGGAGAGAGGTGGACCCCTTAGTAGCTTGCCGGGGTCAGAGGCCCCTAGGTGGAGGGCAAGGGGGCACCCTGGTGCCTATACTGCAAGTCCAGGGAGAGAGGTGGACCCCTGGGTAGCTTGCTGGGGTAAGAGGCCCCCTAGGTGGAGGGCAAGGAGGCACCCTGGGGCCTATACTGGAAGTCCAGGGACAGAGGTGGACCCCTGGAACCTTGCTGGGGTCAGAGGCCCCTAGGTTGAGGGCAAGTGGGCACCCTTGGGCCCACACTGCAAGTCCAGAGAGAGAACTGGACCCCTGGGTTGCTTGACGGAGTCACAGGCCCATAGGTGGAGGGCAAGGAAGTCACACCCTGGGGCTTATACTGCAAGTCCAGAGAGAGAGAGGTGGACCCCTGGGTAGGTTGCTGGGGACAGAGACCCCTATGTGGAGTGCAAGGGGGCTTCCTGGGGCCTTAACTGCAAGTCCAGGGAGAGAAGTGGACCCCTGGGTAGCTTGCTGGGGTCAGAGACCTCTAGGTGGAGGGCAAGGAGGAACCCTGGGGCCTATACTGCAAGTCCAGGGACAGAGGTGGAGCACTGGGTAGCTTGCTGGGAAGAGAGGCCCCTAGGTGGAGGTTAAGGGGGCACCTTGGGGCCTATACTGCAAGTCCAATTAGAGAGGTGGACCCCTGGGTAGCTTGCTGGGGTCAGAGGCCTCTCTGTGGAGGTTAAGGGGGCACCTTTGGACCTATACTGCAAGTCCAGGGAGAGAGTTGCACACCTGGGTAGCTTGCTGGGGTCAGAGACCCATACGTGAAGGGCAAGGGGGCACCCTGGTGCCTCTACTGCAAGTCCAGGGAGAGAGGTGGACCTCTGGGTAGCTTGCTGGGGTCAGAGGCCCCTAGGATGAGGGCAAGGGGGCACCCTGAGGCCTATACTTCAAGTCCAGGGACAGAGGTGGACCCCTGGGTAGCTTGCTGGGGTGAGAGGCCCCTAGGTGGTGAGCAAGAGGGCACCCTGGGGCCTAAACTGCAAGTCCAGGGATAGAGGTGGACCCCTGGGTAACTTGCTGGGGTCAGAGGCCCCTTGGTGGAGAGCAATGGGGCACCCTGGGGCCTAAACTGCAAGTCCAGGGACAGAGGTGGACCCCTGGGTAACTTGCTTGGGTCAGAGGCCCCTAGCTGGAGGGCCAGGGTCCACCCTGGGGCCTATACTGCAAGTCCAGGAACAGAGGTGGAGCACTGGGTAGCTTGCTGGGGAGAGAGGCCCCTAGGTGGAGGGTAAGGGGGCACCCTGGGGCCTATACTGCAAGTCCAAGGAGAGAGGTGGAACAATGGGTAGCTTGCTGGTGTTAGAGGTCCCTTGGTGGAGGGCAAAGGGGCTCCTGGTACCTATAGTGCAAGACCAGGGAGAAAGGTAGACCCCTGGGTAGCTTGCTGGGGTCAGAGGCCCCTAGGTGGAGGGCAAGGAGGCACCCTGGAGCCTATAGTGCAAGTCCAGGGAGAGAGGTGGACCCCTGAGTAGCTTACTGGGGTCAGAGACCCCTAGGTGGAGGGCAAGGAGGCACACTGGAGCCTATACTGCAAGTCCAGGGACAGAGGTGGACCCCTGGGTAGCTTGCTGGGGTCAGAGACCCCAATGTGGAGTGGAAGGGGGCACCCTGGGGCCTATACTACAAGTCCAGGGAGAGAGGTGGACCCCTGGGTAGCTTGCTGGGGACAGAGGCCCCTAGGTGGAGGGCAAGGAGGCACCCTGGGGCCTTTACTGGAAGTCCAGGGACAGAGGTGGACCCCTGGGCAGCTTGCTGGGGTCAGAGGCCCCTAGGTAGAGGGAAAAGGGGCACCATTGGCCCACACTGCAAGTCCAGGGAGAGTGGTGGACCCCTGGGTAGCTTGCTGGGGTCAGAGGCCCCTAGGTGGAGGGCAAGGGGGCACCCTGGGGCCTATACTGCAATTCCAGGGAGAGAGGTGGACTCCTGGGTAGGTTGCTTGGTTCAGAGACCCGTATGTGTAGTGCAAGAAGGCTTCCTGGGGCTTATACTGCAAGTCCAGGGAGAGAGGTGGACCCCTGGGTAGCTTGCTGGGGTCAGAGGCCCCTAGGTGGAGGGCAAGTGGGCACCCTGGGGATAATACTGAAAGTCCAGGGAGAGAGGTGGACCCCTGGGTAGCTTGCTTGGGTCAGAGACCCCTAGGTGGAGGGCAAGGGGGCACTCTGGGGCATACACTGCAAGTTCAGGGAGAGAGGTGGACCCCTGGGTAGCTTGCTGGGGTCAGAGGCCCCTAGATGGAGGGCAAGGGGGCACCCTGGGGCCTAAACTGCAAGTCCAGGGACAAAGGTGGACCCTTGGGTAACTTGCTGGGGTCAGAGGCCCCTAGGTGGAGGGCAAAGGGGCACCCTGGGGCCTAAACTGCAAATCCAGGGACAGAGGAGTACCCCTGGGTAACTTGCTGGAGTCAGAGGCCCCTAGGTGGAGGGCCAGGGGCCACCCTGGGGCCTATACTGCAAGTCCAGGTACAGAGGTGGAGCACTGGGTAGCTTGCTGGGGAGAGAGGCCCCTAGGTGGAGGGCAAGGGGGCACCCTGGGGATTATACTGCAAATCCAGGGAGAGAGGTGGACCCCTGGGTAGCTTGATGGGGTCAGGAACCCCTATGTGGAGTGCTAGGGGCCACCCTGGGGACTATACTGCAAGTCCAAGGAGAGAGGTGGACCCCTGGGTACCTTGATGGTGTCAGAGACCTCTAGGTGGAGGGCAAAGGGGCACCCTGGGGCCTATACTGCAAGTCCAAGGAGAGAGGTGGAACAATGGGTAGCTTGCTGGTGTTAAAGGCCCCTAGGTGGAGGGCAAAGGGGCACCCTGTGGCCTATACTGCAAGACCAGGGAGAGAGGTGGACCCCTGGGTAGCTTGCTGGGGTCAGAGGCCCCTAGGTGGAGGGCAAGGGGGCACCCAGGGGCCTATACTGCAAGTCCAGGGAGAGAGGTGGACCCCTGGGTAGCTTGCTGGGGTCAGAGACCCCAATGTGGAGTGTAAGGGGGCACCCTGGGGCCTATACTGCAAGTCCAGGGAGAGAGGTGGACCCCTGGGTAGCTTGCTGGGGACACAGGCCCCTAGGTGGAGGGCAAGGAGGCACCCTGGGGCCTTTACTGGAAGTCCAGGGACAGAGGTGGACCCCTGGGCAGCTTGCTGGGGTCAGAGGCCGTTAGGTGGAGGGCAAGGGGGCACCCTTGGGCCCACACTGCAAGTCCAGGGAGAGAGGTGGACCCCTGGGTAGCTTGCTGGGGTCAGAGGCCCCTATGAGGAGGGCAAGGGGGCACCCTGGGGCCTTAACTGCAAGTCCAGGGAGAGAGATGGACCCCTGGGTAGTTTGCTGGGGTCAGGAACCCCTATGTGGAGTGCAAGGGTCCACCCTGGGGTCTATACTGCAAGTACAAGGAGAGAGGTGGACTCCTGGGTAGCTTGATGGGGTCAGGGACCTCTAGGTGGAGGGCAAAGGAGAACCCTGGGGCCTATTCTGCAAGTCCAGGGAGAGAGGTGGAACAATGGGTAGCTTGCTGGTGTTAGATTCCCCTAGTTGGAGGGCAAAAGGGCACCCTGGGACCTAAACTGCAAGTCCAAGGAGAGAGGTGGACCCCTGGGTAGCTTGCTGGGGTCAGAGGCCCCTAGGTGCAGGGCAAGGGGGCACCCTTGGGCCTATACTGCAAGTCCAGGGAGAGAGATGGACCCCTAGGTAGCTTGCTGGGGTCACAGGCCCCTAGGTGGAGGGCAAGGGGGCACCCTGGGGCCTAAACTGCAATTCCAGGGAGAGAGGTGGACTCCTGGGTAGGTTGCGTGGTTCAGAGATCCGTATGTGTAGTGCAAGGGGGCTTCCTGGGGCCTATACTGCAAGCCCAGGGAGAGAGGTGGACCCCTGAGTAGATTGCTGGGGTCAGAGGCCCCTAGGTGGAGGACAAGGGGGCACCCTTGGACCTACATTGCAAGTCCAGGGAGAGAGGTGGACCCCAGGGTAGCTTTCTGGGATCAGAGGCCCCTAGGTGGAGGGCAAGGGGGCACCCTGGGGCCTATACTTCAAGTCCAGGGACAGAGGTGAAGCCCTGGGTAGCTTGCTGGGGTCAGAGGCCCCTAGGTGGAGGGCAAGGGGACACCCTTGGGCCTACACTGCAAGTCCAGGGAGAGAGGTGGACCCCTGGGTAGCTTGTTGGGGTCAGAGGCCCCTAGGTGGAGGGCAATGGGGCAACCTGGGGCCTATACTGCAAGTCCAGGGACAGAGGTGGACCCCTGGGTAGCTTGCTGGGGTCAGAGGCCCCTATGTGGAGTGCAAGGGGGCACCCTGGGGCCTATACTGCATGTCCAGGGAGAGAGGTTTTCCACTGGGCCACTTGCCGGGGTCAGACAACCCTAGATGGAGGGCAAGGGGGCACCCTGGGGCCTGAACTGCAAGTCCAGGGAGAGAGGTGGACCCCTGAGTAGCTTGCTGGGGTTAGAGACCCCTAGGTGGAGGGCAAGGAGGCACCCTGGGGCCTATACTGTAAGTCCAGGGACAGAGGTGAAGCCCTGGGTAGCTTGCTGGGGTCAGAGGCCCCTAGGTGGAGGGCAAGGGGACACCCTTGGGCCTACACTGCAAGTCCAGGGAGAGAGGTGGACCCCTGGGTAGCTTGTTGGGGTCAGAGGCCCCTAGTTGGAGGGCAATGGGGCAACCTGGGGCCTATACTACAAGTCCAGGGAGAGAGGTTTTCCACTGGGTAACTTGCCGGGGTCAGAGACCCCTAGATGGAGGGCAAGGGGGCACCCTGGGGCCTGAACTGCAAGTCCAGGGAGAGAGGTGGACCCCTGAGTAGCTCGCTGGGGTCAGAGACCCCTAGGTGGAGGGCAAGGAGGCACCCTGGGGCCTATACTGCAAGTCCAGGGACAGAGTTGGACTCCTGGGTAGCTTACTGGGGTCAGAGGCCCCTAAGTGGAGGGCAATGGGGCAACCTGGGGCCTATACTGCAAGTCCAGGGACAGAGGTGGACCCCTGGGTAGCTTGCTGGGGTCAGAGGCCCCTATGTGGAGTGCAAGGGGGCACCCTGGGGCCTATACTGCATGTCCAGGGAGAGAGGTTTTCCACTGGGCCACTTGCCGGGGTCAGACAACCCTAGATGGAGGGCAAGGGGGCACCCTGGGGCCTGAACTGCAAGTCCAGGGAGAGAGGTGGACCCCTGGGTAGCTTCTTGGGGTCAGAGACCCCTAGGTAGAAGGCAAGTGGGAACCCTGGGGCCTATATTGCAAGTCCAGTGAGAGAGGTGGCCCCCGGGGTAGCTTGTTGGGGTCAGAGACCCTTAGGTGGATGGCAAGGGGGCACCCTGGGGCCTATACTGCAAGTCAAGGGAGAGAGGTGTACCCCTGGGTAGTTTGCTGGGGTCAGAGACCCCTAAGTGGAGGGCAAGGGGGCACCCTGGGGATTATACTGCAAGTCCAAGGAGAGAAGTGGAACCCTGGGCAGCTTGATGGGGTCAGAGACCCCTAGGTGGAGGGCAAGGGGGCACCCTGGGGCCTATACTGTAAGTCCAGGGAGAGAGGTGGACCCCTGGGTAGCTTGCTGGGGTCAGAGACCCCTATGTGGAGTGCAAGGGGGCACACTGGGGCCTATACTGCAAGTCCAGGGAGAGAAGTGGAACCCTGGGTAGCTTGCTGGGGACAGAGGCCCCGAGGTGGAGGGCAAGGAGGCACCTTGGGGCCTTTACTGGAAGTCCAGGGACAGAGGTGGACCCCTGGGCAGCTTGCTGGGGTCAGAGGACCCTAGGTTGAGGGCAAGGAGGCACCCTTGGGCCCACACTGCATGTCCAGGGAGTGAGGTGGACCCCTGGGTAGTTTGCTGGGGTCAGAGGCCCCAATGTGGAGGGCAATGTGGAGGGCAAGGAGGCACCCTGGGGCCTATACTGTAAGTCCAGGGACAGAGGTGGAACACTGGGTAGCTTGCTGGGGTGAAAGACCCCTAGGTGGAGGGCAAGGAGGCACCCTTGGGCCCACACTGCATGTCCAGGGAGTGAGGTGGACCCCTGGGTAGTTTGCTGGGGTGAGAGGCCCCAATGTGGAGGGCAATGTGGAGGGCAAGGAGGCACCCTGGGGCCTATACTGTAAGTCCAGGGACAGAGGTGGAACACTGGGTAGCTTGCTGGGGTGAAAGACCCCTAGGTGGAGGGCAAGGGGGCACCCTGGGGCCTATACTGCAAGTCCAGGGAGAGAGTTGGACCCCTGGGTAGGTTGCTGGGGTCAGAGACCCCTATGTGGAGTGCAAGGGGGCTTCCTGGGGCCTATACTGCAAGTCCAGGGAGAGAGGTGGACCCCTGGGTAGCTTGCTGGGGTCAGAGGCCCCAATGTGGAGGGCAAGGAGGCACCCTGGGGCCTATACTGTAAGTCCAGGGACAGAGGTGGACCACTGGTTAACTTGCTGGGGTGAAAGACCCCTAGGTGGAGGGCAAGGGGGCACCCTGGGGCCTATACTGCAAATCCAGGGAGAGAGGTGGACCCCTGGGTAGCTTGCTGGGGTCAGAAACCCCTATGTGGAGTGCAAGGGGGCACCCTTGGGCCTATACTGCAAGTCCAGGGAGAGAGGTTGACCCCTGGGTAGCTTGCTGGGGTAAGAGGCCCGTAGGTGGAGGGTAAGGAGGCACCCTGGGCCCACATTGCAAGCCCAGGGATAGAGGTGGACCCCTGGGTAGCTTGCTGGGGTCAGAGGCCCTTATGTGGAGGGCAAGGGGGCACCCTGTGGCCTAAACTGCATGTCCAGGGATAGAGGTGGACCTCTGAGTAGCTTGCTGGGGTCAGAGACCTCTAGGTGGAGTGCATGGAGGCACCCTGGGGCCTATACTGCAAGTCCAAGGAGAGAGGTAGACCAATGGGTAGCTTGCTGGGGTAAGAGGCCCGTAGGTGGAGGGCAAGGAGGCACCCTGGGGCCTATACTGCAAGTCCAGGGACAGAGGTGGAGCACTGGGTAGCTTGCTGGGGAGAGAGACCCCAAGGTGGAGGGCAACGAGGCACCCTGGGGCCTATACTGCAAGTCCAAGGAGAGAGGTGGACCCCTGGGTAGCTTGTCGGGGTCAGAGACCTCTAGGTGGAGGGCAAGGGGGCACCCTGAGGCCTATACTGCAAGTCCAAGGAGAGAGGTGGACCAATGGGTAGCTTGCTGGTGTTAGAGGCCCATAGGAGGAGGGCAAAGGGGCACCCTGGGGCCTATACTGCAAGTCCAGGGAGGGAGGTGGACCCCTGGGTAGCTTGCTGGGGTCAGAGGCCCCTAGGTGGAGGGCAAGGGGGCACAATGGGGCCTATACTGCAAGTCCAGGGAGAGAGGTGGACCCCTGGGTAGCTTGCCGGGGTCAGAGACCCTTAATAGGAGGGCAAAGGGGGCACCCTGGGGCCTATACTGCAAGTCCAAACAGAGAGGTGGACACCTGGGTAGCTTGCTGTGGTCAGAGACCCCTATGTGAAGGGTAAGTAGTCACCTTGGGGCCTATACTTCAAACCCAGGGAGAAAGGTGGACCCCTGAGTAGCTTGCTGGGATCAGAGACCCCTAGGTGGAGGGCAAGGAGGCACCCTGGGGCCTATACTGCAAGTCCAGAGACAGAGGTGGACCCCTGGGTAGCTTGCTGGGGTCAGAGGCCCCTAAGTGGAGGACAAGGGGGCACCCTAGGGCCTATACTACAAGTCCAGAGACAGAGGTGGACCCCTGGGTGGCTTACTGGGGTCAGAGACCCCTAGGTGGAGGGGAAAGGGGCACCCTGGGGCCTATACTGCAAGTCCAGGGAGAGAGGTGGACCCCTGGGTAGCTTGCTGGGGTCAGAGGCCCCTAGGTGGAGTGCCCGGAGGCACCCTGGGGCCCATACTGCAAGTACTGGGAGAGAGGTGGACCCCTGGGTAGCTTGCTGGGGTCAGAGACCCCAATATGGAGTGCAAGGGGGCACCCTGGGGCCTCTACTGCAAGTCCAGCGAGAGAGGTGGACCCCTGGGTAGGTTGCTGGGGTCAGAGATCCTTATGTGGAGTGCAAGGGGGCTTCCTGGGGCCCATACTGCAATTCCAGGGAGAGAGGTGGACCCCTGGGTAGCTTGCTGGGGTCAGAGGCCCCTAGGTGGAGGGCAAAGGGGCACCCTGGGGCCTATACTGCAAATGCAGGGAGAGAGGTGGAACCCTGGGTAGCTTGCTGGGGTCAGAGGCCCCTAGGTGGAGGGCCAGGGGGCAACTTGGGGCCTGGACTGCAAGTCCAGGGAGAGAGGTGGACCCCTGGGTAGCTTGCCGGGGTCAGAGGCCCCTAGGTGGAGGGCAAAGGGGCACACTGGGGCCTATACTGCAAATGCAGGGAGAGAGGTGGAACCCTGGGTAGCTTGCTGGGGTCAGAGGCCCCTAGGTGGAGGGCCAGGGGGCAACTTGGGGCCTGGACTGCAAGTCAGGGAGAGAGGTGGACCCCTGGGTAGCTTGCCGGGGTCAGAGGCCCCTAGGTGGAGTGCAAGGGGGAACTCTGGGGCCTATACTGCAAGTCCAGGGAGAGAGATGGACCCCTGGGTAGCTTGCTGGCGTTAGAGGCCCCTAGGTGGAGCGCAAGGGGGCACCCTGGGGCCTAAACTGCAAGTCTAGGGAAAGAGGTGGACCCCTGGGTAGCTTGCTGGGGTCAGAGGCCCCTAGGTGGAGTGCCCGGGGGCACCCTGGGGCCCATACTGCAAGTACTGGGAGAGAGGTGGACCACTGGGTAGCTTGCTGGGGTCAGAGACCCTTATGTGGAGTGCAAGGGGGCTTCCTGGGGCCCATACTGCAATTCCAGGGAGAGAGGTGGACCCGTGGGTAGCTTGCTGGGGTCAGAAGCCCCTAGGTGGAGGGCAAGGAGGCACCCTGGGGCCTATACTGCAAGTCCAGAGACAGAGGTGGAACACTGGTTAGCTTGCTGGGGTGAGAGTCCCCTAGGTGGAGGGCAAGGGGGCACCCTGGGGCCTATACTGTAAGTCCAGGGAGAGAGGAGGACCCCTGGGTAGCTTGCTGGGGTCAGAGACCCCTATGTGGAGTGCAAGGGGGCACACTGGGGCCTATACTGCAAGTCCAGGGAGAGAGGTGGCCCCTGGGTAGCTTGCTGGGGACAGAGGCCCCTAGGTGGAGGGCAAGGAGGCACCTTGGGGCCTTTACTGGAAGTCCAGGGACAGAGGTGGACCCCTGGTCAGCTTGCTGGGGTCAGAGGACCCTAGGTTGAGGGCAAGGGGGCACCCTTGGGCCCACACTGCATGTCCAGGGAGTGAGGTGGACCCCTGGGTAGTTTGCTGGGGTCAGAGGCCCCTAGGTGGAGTGCAAAGGGGCTTCCTGGGGCCTATACTGCAAGTCCAGGGAGAGAGGTGGACCCCTGGGTGGCTTGCTGGGGTCAGAGGCCCCAATGTGGAGGGCAAGGAGGCACCCTGGGGCCTATACTGTAAGTAAAGGGACAGAGGTGGACCACTGGGTAGCTTGCTATGGTGAAAGACCCCTAGGTGGAGGGCAAGGGGGCACCCTGGGGCCTATACTGCAAGTCCATGGAGAGAGTTGGACCCCTGGGTAGGTTGCTGGGGTCAGAGACCCCTATGTGGAGTGCAAGGGGGCTTCCTGGGGCCTATACTGCAAGTCCAGGGAGAGAGGTGGACCCCTGGGTAGCTTCTTGGGGTCAGAGACCCCTAGGTGGAGGGCAATGGGGCACCCTGGGGCCTATACTGCAAGTCCAAGGAAGAGAGGTGGACCATTGGGTAGCTTGATTGGGGCAGAGACCTCTAGGTGGAGGGCAAAGGGGCACTGTGGTTCCTATACTGCAAGTCCAAGGAGAGAGGTGGAGCAATGGGTAGCTTTCTGGTGTTAGAGGCCCCTAGGTGGAGGGCAAAGGGGCACCCTGGGGCCTATACTGCAAATCCAGGGAGAGAGGTGGACCCCTGGGTAGCTTGCTGGGGTCAGAGGCCCCTAGGTGGAGGGCAAGGGGGCACCCTGGGGCCTATACTGCAAGTCCAGGTAGAGAGGTGGACCCCTGAGTAGATTGCTGGGGTCAGAGGCCCCTAGGTGGAGGACAAGGGGGCACCCTTGGACCTACATTGCAAGTCCAGGGAGAGAGGTGGACCCCAGGGTAGCTTTCTGGGATCAGAGGCCCCTAGGTGGAGGGCAAGGGGGCACCCTGGGGCCTATACTTCAAGTCCAGGGACAGAGGTGAAGCCCTGGGTAGCTTGCTGGGGTCAGAGGCCCCTAGGTGGAGGGCAAGGGGACACCCTTGGGCCTACACTGCAAGTCCAGGGAGAGAGGTGGACCCCTGGGTAGCTTGTTGGGGTCAGAGGCCCCTAGGTGGAGGGCAATGGGGCAACCTGGGGCCTATACTGCAAGTCCAGGGACAGAAGTGGACCACTGGGTAGCTTGCTGGGGTGAGAGGCCCCTAGGTGGAGGGCAAGGGGGCACCCTGGGGACTATACTGCAAGTCGAGGGAGAGATATGGACCCCTGGGTAGCTTGCTTGGGTCAGAGACCCCTATGTGGAGTGCAAGGGGGCACCCTGGGGCCTATACTGGAAGTCCAGGGACAGAGGCGGAACCCTGGGTAGCTTGCTGGGGTCAGAGGCCCCTAAGTGGAGGGCAAGAGGGCACCTTTGGGCCCGCACTGCAAGTCCAGGGACAGAGGTGGACCCCTGGGTAACTTGCTGGCGTCAGAGGCCCCTAGGTGGAGGGCCAGGGGACACCCTGGGGCCTTTACTGCAAGTCCAGGGAAAGAGGTAGACCACTGGGTTGCTTGCCGGGGTCACAGGCCCCTAGCCGTAGGGCAAGGGAGCACCCTGGGGCCTATACTGCAAGTCCAGGGAGAGAGGTGGACCCCTGGGTAGGTTGCCGGGGTCAAGGACCCCTATGTGGAGTGCAAGGGGGCTTCCGGGGCCTATACTGCTAGTCCTGGGAGAGAGTTGGACCCCTGGGTAGCTTGCTGGGGTAAGAGACCCCAATGTGGAGTGCAATTGGGCACCCTGGGGCCTATACTGCAAGTCCAGGGAGAGAGGTGGACCCCTGGGTAGCTTGCTGGGGTCAGAGGCCCTTAAATGGAGGGCAAGGGGGCACCCTGGGGCCTATACTGCAAGTCCAAACAGAGAGGTGGACACCTCGTTAGCTTACTGTGATCAGAGACCCCTATGTGAAGGGTAAGTAGTCACCTTGGGGCCTATACTGCAAACCCAGGGAGAGAGGTGGACCCCTGAGTAGCTTGCTGGGGTCAGAGACCCCTAGGTGGAGGGCAAGGAGGCACCCTGGGGCCTATACTGCAAGTCCAGAGACAGAGGTGGACCACTGGTTAGCTTACTGGGGTCAGAGGCCCCTAAGTGGAGGGCAAGGGGGCACCCTAGGGCCTATACTACAAGTCCAGAGACAGAGGTGGACCCCTGGATAGCTTACTGGGGTCAGAGACCCCTAGGTGGAGGGGAAAGGGGCACCCTGGGGCCTATACTGCAAGTCCAGGGAGAGAGGTGGACCCCTGGGTAGGTTGCCGGGGTCAAGGACCACTATGTGTAGTGAAAGGGGGCTTCCTGGGGCCTATACTGAGAGTCCAGGAAAGGAGGTCGACCTCTTGGTAGCTTGCTGGGGTCAGGAACCCCTATGTGGAGTGCAAGGAGCCACCCTGGGGCCTATACTGCAAGTCTTAGGAGAGAGGTGGACCCCTGGGTAGCTTCTTGGGGTCAGAGACCCCTAGGTGGAGGGCAATGGGGCACCCTGGGGCCTATACTGCAATTCCAAGGAAGAGAGGTGGACCATTGGGTAGCTTGATTGGGGCAGAGACCTCTAGGTGGAGGGCAAAGGGCACCGTGGTTCCTATACTGCAAGTCCAAGGAGAGAGGTGGAGCAATGGGTAGCTTTCTGGTGTTAGAGGCCCCTAGGTGGAGGGCAAAGGGGCACCCTGGGGCCTATACTGCAAATCCAGGGAGAGAGGTGGACCCCTGGGTAGCTTGCTGGGGTCAGAGGCCCCTAGGTGGAGGGCAAGGGGGCACCCTGGGGCCTATACTGCAAGTCCAGGTAGAGAGGTGGACCCTTTAGTAGCTTGCCGGGGTCAGAGGCCCCTAGGTGGAGGGCAAGGGGGCACCCTGGGGCCTATACTGCAAGTCCAGGGAGAGAGGTGGACCCCTGGGTAGCTTGCTGGGGTCAGAGGCCCCTAGGTGGAGGGCCAGGGGACAACTTGGGGCCTGGACTGCAAGTCCAGGGAGAGAGGTGGACCCCTGGGTAGCTTGCCGGGGTCAGAGGCCCCTAGGTGGAGGGCAAAGGGGCACCCTGGGGCCTATACTGCAAATGCAGGGAGAGAGGTGGACCCCTGGGTAGCTTGCTGGGGTCAGAGGCCGCTAGGTGGAGGGCCAGGGGGCAACTTGGGGCCTGGACTGCAAGTCAGGGAGAGAGGTGGACCCCTGGGTAGCTTGCCGGGGTCAGAGGTCCCTAGGTGGAGTGCAAGGGGGAACTCTGGGGCCTATACTGCAAGTCCAGGGAGAGAGATGGACCCCTGGGTAGCTTGCTGGCGTCAGAGGCCCCTAGGTGGAGCGCAAGGGGGCACCCTGGGGCCTAAACTGCAAGTCTAGGGAAAGAGGTGGACCCCTGGGTAGCTTGCTGGGGTCAGAGGCCCCTAGGTGGGGTGCCCGGGGGCACCCTGGGGCCCATACTGCAAGTACTGGGAGAGAGGTGGACCCCTGGGTAGCTTGCTGGGGTCAGAGACCCTTATGTGGAGTGCAAGGGGGCTTCCTGGGGCCCATACTGCAATTCCAGGGAGAGAGGTGGACCCCTGGGTAGCTTGCTGGGGTCAGAAGCCCCTAGGTGGAGGGCAAGGAGGCACCCTGGGGCCTATACTGCAAGTCCAGAGACAGAGGTGGAACACTGGTTAGCTTGCTGGGGTGAGAGTCCCCTAGGTGGAGGGCAAGGGGGCACCCTGGGGCCTATACTGTAAGTCCAGGGAGAGAGGAGGACCCCTGGGTAGCTTGCTGGGTTCAGAGACCCCTATGTGGAGTGCAAGGGGGCACACTGGGGCCTATACTGCAAGTCCAGGGAGAGAGGTGACCCCTGGGTAGCTTGCTGGGGACAGAGGCCCCTAGGTGGAGGGCAAGGAGGCACCTTGGGGCCTTTACTGGAAGTCCAGGGACAGAGGTGGACCCCTGGTCAGCTTGCTGGGGTCAGAGGACCCTAGGTTGAGGGCAAGGGGGCACCCTTGGGCCCACACTGCATGTCCAGGGAGTGAGGTGGACCCCTGGGTAGTTTGCTGGGGTCAGAGGCCCCTAGGTGGAGTGCAAAGGGGCTTCCTGGGGCCTATACTGCAAGTCCAGGGAGAGAGGTGGACCCCTGGGTAGCTTGCTGGGGTCAGAGGCCCCAATGTGGAGGGCAAGGAGGCACCCTGGGGCCTATACTGTAAGTAAAGGGACAGAGGTGGACCACTGGGTAGCTTGCTGGGGTCAGAGACCCCTATGTGGAGTGCAAGGGGGCACACTGGGGCCTATACTGCAAGTCCAGGGAGAGAGGTGACCCCTGGGTAGCTTGCTGGGGACAGAGGCCCCTAGGTGGAGGGCAAGGAGGCACCTTGGGGCCTTTACTGGAAGTCCAGGGACAGAGGTGGACCCCTGGTCAGCTTGCTGGGGTCAGAGGACCCTAGGTTGAGGGCAAGGAGGCACCCTGGGGCCTATACTGCAAGTCCATGGAGAGAGTTGGACCCCTGGGTAGGTTGCTGGGGTCAGAGACCCCTATGTGGAGTGCAAGGGGGCTTCCTGGGGCCTATACTGCAAGTCCAGGGAGAGAGGTGGACCCCTGGGTAGGTTGCCGGGGTCAAGGAACACTATGTGGAGTGAAAGGGGGCTTCCTGGGGCCTATACTGCAAGTCTTGGGAGAGAGGTCGACCTATTGGTAGCTTGCTGGGGTCAGGAACCCCTATGTGGAGTGCAAGGAGCCACCCTGGGGCCTATACTGCAAGTCTTGGGAGAGAGGTGGACCCCTGGGTAGCTTCTTGGGGTCAGAGACCCCTAGGTGGAGGGCAATGGGGCACCCTGGGGCCTATACTGCAAGTCCAAGGAAGAGAGGTGGACCATTGGGTAGCTTGATTGGGTCAGGGAC
This sequence comes from Danio rerio, assembly GCF_052040795.2. Taxonomy (NCBI): domain Eukaryota; kingdom Metazoa; phylum Chordata; class Actinopteri; order Cypriniformes; family Danionidae; genus Danio; species Danio rerio. The sequence continues at coordinate 30,430,191 of NC_141024.2, read as the reverse complement.
CTCTAGGTGGAGGGCAAAAGGGCACCGTGGTTCCTATACTGCAAGTCCAAGGAGAGAGGTGGAGCAATGGGTAACTTTCTGGTGTTAGAGGCCCCTAGGTGGAGGGCAAAGGGGCACCCTGGGGCCTATCCTGCAAATCCAGGGAGAGAGGTGGACCCCTGGGTAACTTGCTGGGGTCAGAGGCCCCTAGGTGGAGGGCAAGGGGGCACCCTGGGGCCTATACTGCAAGTCCAGGGAGAGAGGTGGACCCCTTAGTAGCTTGCCGGGGTCAGAGGCCCCTAGGTGGAGGGCAAGGGGGCACCCTGCTGCCTATACTGCAAGTCCAGGGAGAGAGGTGGACCCCTGGGTAGCTTGCTGGTGTCAGAGGCCCCTAGGTGGAGGGCCAGGGGGCAACTTGGGGCCTGGACTGCAAGTCCAGGGAGAGAGGTGGACCCCTGGGTAGCTTGCCGGGATCAGAGGCCCCTAGGTGGAGGGCAAAGGGGCACCCTGGGGCCTATACTGCAAATCCAGGGAGAGAGGTGGACCCCTGGGTAGCTTGCTGGGGTCAGAGGCCCCTAGGTGGAGGGCAAGAGGGCACCCTGGGGCCTATACTGCAAGTCCAGGGAGAGAGGTGGACCCCTTAGTAGCTTGCCGGGGTCAGAGGCCCCTAGGTGGAGGGCAAGGGGGCACCCTGGTGCCTATACTGCAAGTCCAGGGAGAGAGGTGGACCCCTGGGTAGCTTGCTGGGGTCAGAGGCCCCTAGGTGGAGGGCCAGGGGGCAACTTGGGGCCTGGACTGCAAGTCCAGGGAGAGAGGTGGACCCCTGGGTAGCTTGCTGGGGTCAGAGGCCCCTAGGTGGAGGGCAAAGGGGTACCCTGGGGCCTATACTGCAAATGCAGGGAGAGAGGTGGACCCCTGGGAAGCTTGCTGGGGTCAGAGGCCCCTAGGTGGAAGGCCAGGGGGCAACTTGGGGCCTGGACTACAAGTCAGGGAGAGAGGTGGACCCCTGGGTAGCTTGCCGGGGTCAGAGACCCCTAAGTGGAGTGCAAGGGGGAACTCTGGGGCCTATACTGCAAGTCCAGGGAGAGAGATGGACCCCTGGGTAGCTTGCTGGGGTCAGAGGCCCCTAAGTGGAGGGCAAGGGGGCACCCTGGGGCCTATACTAGAAGTCCAAGGAGAGAGGTGGACCCCTGGGTAGCTTGCTGGGTTAAGAGGCCCCTAGGTGGAGGGCAAGGGGGCACCCTGGGCCCTAAACTGCAAGTCTAGGGAAAGAGGTGGACCCCTGGGTAGCTTGCTGGGGTCAGAGGCCCCTAGGTGGAGTGACCGGGGGCACCCTGGGGCCCATACTGCAAGTACTGGGAGAGAGGTGGACCCCTGGGTAGCTTGCTGGGGTCAGAGATCCTTATGTGGAGTGCAAGGGGGCTTCCTGGGGCCAATACTGCAATTCCAGGGAGAGAGGTGGACCCCTGGGTAGCTTGCTGGGGTCAGAGGACCCTAGGTGGAGGACAAGGAGGCACCCTGGGGCCTATACTGCAAGTCCAGAGACAAAGTGGGAACACTGGGTAGGTTGCTGGGGTCAGAGACCCCTATGTGGAGTGCAAGGGGGCTTCCTGGGGCCTATACTGCAAGTCCAGGGAGAGAGGTGGACCCCTGGGTAGCTTGCTGGGGTCAGAGGCCCCTAGATGGAGGGCAAGATGGCACCCTGGGGCCTATACTGCAAGTCCAGGGACAGAAGTGGACCACTGGGTAGCTTGCTGGGGTGGGAGGCCCCTAGGTGGAGGGCAAGGGGGCACCCTGGGGACTATACTGCAAGTCGAGGGAGAGATATGGACCCCTGGGTAGCTTGCTTGGGTCAGAGACCCCTATGTGGAGTGCAAGGGGGCACCCTGGGGCCTATACTGGAAGTCCAGGGACAGAGGCGGACCCCTGGGTAGCTTGCTGGGGTCAGAGGCCCCTAGGTGGAGGGCAAGAGGGCACATTTGGGCCCGCACTGCAAGTCCAGGGACAGAGGTGGACCCCTGGGTAACTTGCTGGCGTCAGAGGCCCCTAGGTGGAGGGCCAGGGGCCACCCTGGGGCCTGTACTGCAAGTCCAGGGAAAGAGGTAGACCACTGGGTTGCTTGCCGGGGTCACAGGCCCCTAGCCGTAGGGCAAGGGAGCACCCTGGGGCCTATACTGCAAGTCCAGGGAGAGAGGTGGACCCCTGGGTAGGTTGCCGGGGTCAAGGACCCCTATGTGGAGTGCAAGGGGGCTTCCGGGGCCTATACTGCTAGTCCTGGGAGAGAGTTGGACCCCTGGGTAGCTTGCTGGGGTAAGAGACCCCAATGTGGAGTGCAATTGGGCACCCTGGGGCCTATACTGCAAGTCCAGGGAGAGAGGTGGACCCCTGGGTAGCTTGCTGGGGTCAGAGGCCCTTAAATGGAGGGCAAGGGGGCACCCTGGGGCCTATACTGCAAGTCCAAACAGAGGGGTGGACACCTCGTTAGCTTACTGTGATCAGAGACCCCTATGTGAAGGGTAAGTAGTCACCTTGGGGCCTATACTGCAAACCCAGGGAGAGAGGTGGACCCCTGAGTAGCTTGCTGGGGTCAGAGACCCCTAGGTGGAGGGCAAGGAGGCACCCTGGGGCCTATACTGCAAGTCCAGAGACAGAGGTGGACCACTGGTTAGCTTACTGGGGTCAGAGGCCCCTAAGTGGAGGGCAAGGGGGCACCCTAGGGCCTATACTACAAGTCCAGAGACAGAGGTGGACCCCTGGATAGCTTACTGGGGTCAGAGACCCCTAGGTGGAGGGGAAAGGGGCACCCTGGGGCCTATACTGCAAGTCCAGGGAGAGAGGTGGACCCCTGGGTAGGTTGCCGGGGTCAAGGACCACTATGTGTAGTGAAAGGGGGCTTCCTGGGGCCTTTACTGCAAGTCCAGGGAGAGAGGTCGACCTCTTGGTAGCTTGCTGGGGTCAGGAACCCCTATGTGGAGTGCAAGGAGCCACCCTGGGGCCTATACTGCAAGTCTTAGGAGAGAGGTGGACCCCTGGGTAGCTTCTTGGGGTCAGAGACCCCTAGGTGGAGGGCAATGGGGCACCCTGGGGCCTATACTGCAAGTCCAAGGAAGAGAGGTGGACCATTGGGTAGCTTGATTGGGGCAGAGACCTCTAGGTGGAGGGCAAAGGGCACCGTGGTTCCTATACTGCAAGTCCAAGGAGAGAGGTGGAGCAATGGGTAGCTTTCTGGTGTTAGAGGCCCCTAGGTGGAGGGCAAAGGGGCACCCTGGGGCCTATACTGCAAGTCCAGGGAGAGAGATTGACCCCTGAGTAGGTTGCTGGCGTCAGAGAACCCTATGTGGAGTGCAAGGGGGTATCCTGGGGCCCATACTGCAAGTCCAGGGAGAGAGGTGGAAACCTGGGTAGCTTGCTGGGTTCAGAGGCCCCTAGGTGGAGGGCAAGGGGGCACCCTGGGGCCTATACTGCAAGTCCAGGTAGAGAGGTGGACCCTTTAGTAGCTTGCCGGGGTCAGAGGCCCCTAGGTGGAGGGCAAGAGGGCACCCTGGGGCCTATACTGCAAGTCCAGGGAGAGAGGTGGACCCCTGGGTAGCTTGCTGGGGTCAGAGGCCCCTAGGTGGAGGGCCAGGGGGCAACTTGGGGCCTGGACTGCAAGTCCAGGGAGAGAGGTGGACCCCTGGGTAGCTTGCCGGGGTCAGAGGCCCCTAGGTGGAGGGCAAAGGGGCACCCTGGGGCCTATACTGCAAATGCAGGGAGAGAGGTGGACCCCTGGGTAGCTTGCTGGGGTCAGAGGCCCCTAGGTGGAGGGCCAGGGGGCAACTTGGGGCCTGGACTGCAAGTCAGGGAGAGAGGTGGACCCCTGGGTAGCTTGCCGGGGTCAGAGGCCCCTAGGTGGAGTGCAAGGGGGAACTCTGGGGCCTATACTGCAAGTCCAGGGAGAGAGATGGACCCCTGGGTAGCTTGCTGGGGTCAGAGGCCCCTAGGTGGAGCGCAAGGGGGCACCCTGGGGCCTAAACTGCAAGTCTAGGGAAAGAGGTGGACCCCTGGGTAGCTTGCTGGGGTCAGAGGCCCCTAGGTGGAGTGCCCGGGGGCACCCTGGGGCCCATACTGCAAGTACTGGGAGAGAGGTGGACCCCTGGGTAGCTTGCTGGGGTCAGAGACCCCAATATGGAGTGCAAGGGGGCACCCTGGGGCCTCTACTCCAAGTCCAGGGAGAGAGGTGGACCCCTGGGTAGGTTGCTGGGGTCAAAGACCCTTATGTGGAGTGCAAGGGGGCTTCCTGGGGCCCATACTGCAATTCCAGGGAGAGAGGTGGACCCCTGGGTAGCTTGCTGGGGTCAGAAGCCCCTAGGTGGAGGGCAAGGGGGCACCCTGGGGCCTATACTGTAAGTCCAGGGAGAGAGGAGGACCCCTGGGTAGCTTGCTGGGGTCAGAGACCCCTATGTGGAGTGCAAGGGGGCACACTGGGGCCTATACTGCAAGTCCAGGGAGAGAGGTGGCCCCTGGGTAGCTTGCTGGGGACAGAGGCCCCTAGGTGGAGGGCAAGGAGGCACCTTGGGGCCTTTACTGGAAGTCCAGGGACAGAGGTGGACCCCTGTTCAGCTTGCTGGGGTCAGAGAACCCTAGGTTGAGGGCAAGGGGGCACCCTTGGGCCCACACTGCATGTCCAGGGAGTGAGGTTGACCCCTGGGTAGTTTGCTGGGGTCAGAGGCCCCTAGGTGGAGTGCAAAGGGGCTTCCTGGGGCCTATACTGCAAGTCCAGGGAGAGAGGTGGACCCCTGGGTAGCTTGCTGGGGTCAGAGGCCCCAAAATTGAGGGCAAGGAGGCACCCTGGGGCCTATACTGTAAGTCCAGGGACAGAGGTGGACCACTGGGTAGCTTGCTAGGGTGAAAGACCCCTAGGTGGAGGGCAAGGGGGCACCCTGGGGCCTATACTGCAAGTCCATGGAGAGAGTTGGACCCCTGGGTAGGTTGCTGGGGTCAGAGACCCCTATGTGGAGTGCAAGGGGGCTTCCTGGGGCCTATACTGCAAGTCCAGGGAGAGAGGTGGACCCCTGGGTAGCTTCTTGGGGTCAGAGACCCCTAGGTGGAGGGCAATGGGGCACCCTGGGGCCTATACTGCAAGTCCAAGGAAGAGAGGTGGACCATTGGGTAGCTTGATTGGGGCAGAGACCTCTAGGTGGAGGGCAAAGGGGCACTGTGGTTCCTATACTGCAAGTCCAAGGAGAGAGGTGGAGCAATGGGTAGCTTTCTGGTGTTAGAGGCCCCTAGGTGGAGGGCAAAGGGGCACCCTGGGGCCTATACTGCAAATCCAGGGAGAGAGGTGGACCCCTGGGTAGCTTGCTGGGGTCAGAGATCCCTAGGTGGAGGGCAAGGGGGCACCCTGGGGCCTATACTGCAAGTCCAGGGAGAGAGGTGGACCCCTGGGTAGCTTGCTGGGGTCAGAGGCCCCAAAATTGAGGGCAAGGAGGCACCCTGGGGCCTATACTGTAAGTCCAGGGACAGAGGTGGACCACTGGGTAGCTTGCTAGGGTGAAAGACCCCTAGGTGGAGGGCAAGGGGGCACCCTGGGGCCTATACTGCAAGTCCATGGAGAGAGTTGGACCCCTGGGTAGGTTGCTGGGGTCAGAGACCCCTATGTGGAGTGCAAGGGGGCTTCCTGGGGCCTATACTGCAAGTCCAGGGAGAGAGGTGGACCCCTGGGTAGCTTCTTGGGGTCAGAGACCCCTAGGTGGAGGGCAATGGGGCACCCTGGGGCCTATACTGCAAGTCCAAGGAAGAGAGGTGGACCATTGGGTAGCTTGATTGGGGCAGAGACCTCTAGGTGGAGGGCAAAGGGGCACTGTGGTTCCTATACTGCAAGTCCAAGGAGAGAGGTGGAGCAATGGGTAGCTTTCTGGTGTTAGAGGCCCCTAGGTGGAGGGCAAAGGGGCACCCTGGGGCCTATACTGCAAATCCAGGGAGAGAGGTGGACCCCTGGGTAGCTTGCTGGGGTCAGAGATCCCTAGGTGGAGGGCAAGGGGGCACCCTGGGGCCTATACTGCAAGTCCAGGTAGAGAGGTGGACCCCTGGGTAGCTTGCTGGGGTCAGAGGCCCCAATGTGGAGGGCAAGGAGGCACCCTGGGGCCTATACTGTAAGTCCAGGGACAGAAGTGGACCACTGGGTAGCTTGCTGGGGTGAAAGACCCCTAGGTGGAGGGCAAGGGGGCACCCTGGGGCCTATACTGCAAATCCAGGGAGAGATGTGGACCCCTGGGTAGCTTGCTGGGGTCAGAAACCCCTATGTGGAGTGCAAGGGGGCACCCTGGGGCCTACACTGCAAGTCCAGGGAGAGAGGTGGACCCCTGGGTAGCTTGCTGGGGTAAGAGGCCCGCAGGTGGAGGGCAAGGAGGCACCCTGGGGCCAATACTGGAAGTCCAGGGACAGAGGTGGACCCCTGGGTAGCTTGCTGGGGTCAGAGGCCCCTAGGTTGAGGGCAAGGGGGCACCCCTGGGCCCGCATTGCAAGCCCAGGGATAGAGGTGGACCCCTGGGTAGCTTGCTGGGGTCAGAGGCCCTTATGTGGAGGGCAAGGGGGCACCCTGTGGCCTAAACTGCATGTCCAGGGATAGAGGTGGACCCCTGGGTAGCTTGCTGGGGACAGAGGCCCCTAGGTGGAGGGCAAGGGGGCACCCTGGGGCCTATACTGCAAGTCCATGGAGAGAGTTGGACCCCTGGGTAGGTTGCTGGGGTCAGAGACCCTTATGTGGAGTGCAAGGGGGCTTCCTGGGGCCTATACTGCAAGTCCAGGGAGAGAGGTGGACCCCTGGGTAGCTTCTTGGGGTCAGAGACCCCTAGGTGGAGGGCAATGGGGCACCCTGGGGCCTATACTGCAAGTCCAAGGAAGAGAGGTGGACCATTGGGTAGCTTGATTGGGGCAGAGACCTCTAGGTGGAGGGCAACGGGGCACCGTGGTTCCTATACTGCAAGTCCAAGGAGAGAGGTGGAGCAATGGGTAGCATTCTGGTGTTAGAGGCCCCTAGGTGGAGGGCAAAGGGGCACCCTGGGGCCTATACTGCAAATCCAGGGAGAGAGGTGGACCCCTGGGTAGCTTGCTGGGGTCAGAGGCCCCTAGGTGGAGGGCAAGGGGGCACCCTGGGGCCTATACTGCAAGTCCAGGTAGAGAGGTGGACCCCTGGGTAGCTTGCTGGGGACAGAGGCCCCTAGGTGGAGGGCATGGAGGCACCTTGGGGCCTTTACTGGAAGTCCAGGGACAGAGGTGGACCCCTGTTCAGCTTGCTGGGGTCAGAGGACCCTAGGTTGAGGGCAAGGGGGCACCCTTGGGCCCACACTGCATGTCCAGGGAGTGAGGTGGACCCCTGGGTAGTTTGCTGGGGTCAGAGGCCCCTAGGTGGAGTGCAAAGGGGCTTCCTGGGGCCTATACTGCAAGTCCAGGGAGAGAGGTGGACCCCTGGGTAGCTTGCTGGGGTCAGAGGCCCCAATGTGGAGGGCAAGGAGGCACCCTGGGGCCTATACTGTAAGTCCAGGGACAGAGGTGGACCACTGGGTAGCTTGCTAGGGTGAAAGACCCCTAGGTGGAGGGCAAGGGGGCACCCTGGGACCTATACTGCAAGTCCATGGAGAGAGTTGGACCCCTGGGTAGGTTGCTGGGGTCAGAGACCCCTATGTGGAGTGCAAGGGGGCTTCCTGGGGCCTATACTGCAAGTCCAGGGAGAGAGGTGGACCCCTGGGTAGCTTCTTGGCGTCAGAGACCCCTAGGTGGAGGGCAATGGGGCACCCTGGGGCCTATACTGCAAGTCCAAGGAAGAGAGGTGGACCATTGGGTAGCTTGATTGGGGCAGAGACCTCTAGGTGGAGGGCAAAGGGGCACTGTGGTTCCTATACTGCAAGTCCAAGGAGAGAGGTGGAGCAATGGGTAGCATTCTGGTGTTTGAGGCCCCTAGGTGGAGGGCAAAGGGGCACCCTGGGGCCTATACTGCAAATCCAGGGAGAGAGGTGGACCCCTGGATAGCTTGCTGGGGTCAGAGGCCCCTAGGTGGAGGGCAAGGGGGCACCCTGGGGCCTATACTGCAAGTCCAGGTAGAGAGGTGGACCCCTGGGTAGCTTGCTGGGGTCAGAGGCCCCAATGTGGAGGGCAAGGGGGCACCCTGGGGCCTATACTGTAAGTCCAGGGACAGAAGTGGACCACTGGGTAGCTTGCTGGGGTGAAAGACCCCTAGGTGGAGGGCAAGGGGGCACCCTGGGGCCTATACTGCAAATCCAGGGAGAGATGTGGACCCCTTGGTAGCTTGCTGGGGTCAGAAACCCCTATGTGGAGTGCAAGGGGGCACCCTGGGGCCTATACTGCAAGTCCAGGGAGAGAGGTGGACCCCTGGGTAGCTTGCTGGGGTAAGAGGCCCGCAGGTGGAGGGCAAGGAGGCACCCTGGGGCCAATACTGGAAGTCCAGGGACAGAGGTGGACCCCTGGGTAGCTTGCTGGGGTCAGAGGCCCCTAGGTTGAGGGCAAGGGGGCACCCCTGGGCCCGCATTGCAAGCCCAGGGATAGAGGTGGACCCCTGGGTAGCTTGCTGGGGTCAGAGGCCCTTATGTGGAGGTCAAGGGGGCACCCTGTGGCCTAAACTGCATGTCCAGGGATAGAGGTGGACCCCTGGGTAGCTTGCTGGGATCAGAGGCCCCTAGGTGGAGGGCAAGGGGGCACCATGGGGCCTATACTGCAAGTCCCGGGAGAGAGGTAGACCCCTGGGTTGCTTGCCGGGGACAGAGGCCCCTAGGTGGAGGGCAAGAAGGCACCTTGGGGCCTTTACTGGAAGTCCAGGGACAGAGGTGGACCCCTGGGCAGCTTGCTGGGGTCAGAGGACCCTAGGTGGAGGGCCAAGGGGCACCCTGGGGCCTATACTGCATGTCCAGGGAGAGAGGTAGACCCCTGGTTTGCTTGCCGGGGTCACATGCCCCTAGGTGGAGGGCAAGGGGGCACCCAGGGGCCTATACTGCAAGTCCAGGGAAAGAGGTGGACCTCTGAGTAGCTTGCTGGGGTCAGAGACCTCTAGGTGGAGTGCAAGGAGGCACCCTGGGGCCTATACTGCAAGTCCAAGGAGAGAGGTGGACCAATGGGTAGCTTGCTGGGGTAAGAGGCCCGTAGGTGGAGGGCAAGGAGGCACCCTGGGGCCTATACTGCAAGTCCAGGGACAGAGGTGGAGCACTGGGTAGCTTGCTGGGGAGAGAGACCCCTATGTGGAGGGCAACGAGGCACCCTGGGGCCTATACTGCAAGTCCAGGGAGAGAGGTGGACCCCTGGGTAGTTTGCTGGGGTCAGAGACCTCTAGGTGGACGGCAAAAGGCACCCTGGGGCCTATACTGCAAGTTCAAGGAGAGAGGTGGACCAATGGGTAGCTTGCTGGTGTTAGAGGCCCATAGGAGGAGGGCAAAGGGGCACCCTGGGGCCTATACTGCAAGTCCAGGGAGGGAGGTGGACCCCTGGGTAGCTTGCTGGGGTCAGAGGCCCCTAGGTGGAGGGCAAGGGTGCACCCTTGGGCCTATACTGCAAGTCGAGGGACAGAGGTGGACCCCTGGGTAGCTTGCTGGGGTCAGAGGCCCCTATGTTGAGGGCAAGGGGGCACACTTGGGCCCACACTGCAAGTCCAGGGAGAGAGGTGGACCCCTGAGTAGCTTGCTGGGGTCAGAGACCCCTAGGTGGAGGGCAAGGGGACACCCTGGGGCCTATACTGCAAGTCCAGGGAGAGAGGTTGACCCCTGGGTAGCTTGCTTGGGTAAGAGGCCCCTAGGTGGAGGGCAAGGAGGCACCCTGGGGCCTATACTGGAAGTCCAGGGACAGAGGTGGACCCCTGAAACCTTGCTGGGGTCAGAGGCCCCTAGGTTAAGGGGAAGTGGGCACCCTTGGGCCCACACTGCAAGTCCAGGGAGAGAACTGGACCCCTGGGTAGCTTGCTGGAGTCAGAGGCCCTTATGTGGAGGGCAAGGGGGCACCCTGTGGCCTAAACTGCAAGTCTAGGGACAGAGGTGGACCCCTGGGTAGCTTGCTGGGGTCAAAGGCCCCTAGGTGGAGGGCCAGGGGGGCATCCTGGGACCTATACTGCAAGTCCATGGAGAGAGTTGGACCCCTGGGTAGGTTGCTGGGGTCAGAGACCCCTATGTGGAGTGCAAGGGGGCTTCCTGGGGCCTATACTGCAAGTCCAGGGAGAGAGGTGGACCCCTGGGTAGCTTCTTGGGGTCAGAGACCCCTAGGTGGAGGGCAATGGGGCACCCTGGGGCCTATACTGCAAGTCCAAGGAAGAGAGGTGGACCATTGGGTAGCTTGATTGGGGCAGAGACCTCTAGGTGGAGGGCAAAGGGGCACTGTGGTTCCTATACTGCAAGTCCAAGGAGAGAGATGGAGCAATGGGTAGCTTTCTGGTGTTAGAGGCCCCTAGGTGGAGGGCAAAGGGGCACCCTGGGGCCTATACTGCAAATCCAGGGAGAGAGGTGGACCCCTGGGTAGCTTGCTGGGGTCAGAGGCCCCTAGGTGGAGGGCAAGGGGGCACCCTGGGGCCTATACTGCAAGTCCAGGTAGAGAGGTGGACCCCTGGGTAGCTTGCTGGGGTCAGAGTCCCCAATGTGGAGGGCAAGGAGGCACCCTGGGGCCTATACTGTAAGTCCAGGGAGAGAGGTGGACCCCTGGGTAGCTTGCTGGGGTCAGAGACCTCTAGGTGGAGGGTAAAAGGCACCCTGGGGCCTATACTGCAAGTTCAAGGAGAGAGGTGGACCAATGGGTAGCTTGCTGGTGTTAGAGGCCCATAGGAGGAGGGCAAAGGGGCACCCTGGGGCCTATACTGCAAGTCCAGGGAGGGAGGTGGACCCCTGGGTAGCTTGCTGGGGTCAGAGGCCCCTAGGTGGAGGGCAAGGGTGCACCCTTGGGCCTATACTGCAAGTCGAGGGACAGAGGTGGACCCCTGGGTAGCTTGCTGGGGTCAGAGGCCCCTAGGTTGAGGGCAAGGGGGCACCCTTGGGCCCACACTGCATGTCCAGGGAGAGAGGTGGACCCCTGAGTAGCTTAATGGGGTCAGAGACCCCTAGGTGGAGGGCAAGGGGACACCCTGGGGCCTATACTGCAAGTCCAGGGAGAGAGGTGGACCCCTGGGTAGCTTGCTTGGGTAAGAGGCCCCTAGGTGGAGGGCAAGGAGGCACCCTGGGGCCTATACTGGAAGTCCAGGGACAGAGGTGGACCCCTGAAACCTTGCTGGGGTCAGAGGCCCCTAGGTTAAGGAGAAGTGGGCACCCTTGGGCCCACACTGCAAGTCCAGGGAGAGAACTGGACCCCTGGGTAGCTTGCTGGAGTCAGAGGCCCTTATGTGGAGGGCAAGGGGGCACCCTGTGGCCTAAACTGCAAGTCTAGGGACAGAAGTGGACCCCTGGGTAGCTTGCTGGGGTCAAAGGCCCCTAGGTGGAGGGCCAGGGGGCATCCTGGGACCTATACTGCAAGTCCAGGGAGAGAGGTAGACCCCTGGGTTGCTTGCCGGAGTCACAGGCCCATAGGTGGAGGGCAAGGGGTTCACACCCTGGGGCCTATACTGCAAGTCCAGGGAGAGAGGTGGACCCCTGGGTAGCTTGCTGGGGTCAGAGGCCCCAATGTGGAGGGCAAGGAGGCACCCTGGGGCCTATACTGTAAGTCCAGGGACAGAGGTGGACCACTAGGTAGCTTGCTAGGGTGAAAGACCCCTAGGTGGAGGGCAAGGGGGCACCCTGGGGCCTATACTGCAAGTCCATGGAGAGAGTTGGACCCCTGGGTAGGTTGCTGGGGTCAGAGACCCCTATGTGGAGTGCAAGGGGGCTTCCTGGGGCCTATACTGCAAGTCCAGGGAGAGAGGTGGACCCCTGGGTAGCTTCTTGGGGTCAGAGACCCCTAGGTGGAGGGCAATGGGGCACCCTGGGGCCTATACTGCAAGTCCAAGGAAGAGAGGTGGACCATTGGGTAGCTTGATTGGGGCAGAGACCTCTAGGTGGAGGGCAAAGGGGCACCGTGGTTCCTATACTGCAAGTCCAAGGAGAGAGGTGGAGCAATGGGTAGCATTCTGGTGTTAGAGGCCCCTAGGTGGAGGGCAAAGGGGCACCCTGGGGCATATACTGCAAATCCAGGGAGAGAGGTGGACCCCTGGGTAGCTTGCTGGGGTCAGAGGCCCCTAGGTGGAGGGCAAGGGGGCACCCTGGGGCCTATACTGCAAGTCCAGGGAGAGAGGTGGACCCCTGGGTAGCTTGCTGGGGTCAGAGGCCCCAATGTGGAGGGCAAGGAGGCACCCTGGGGCCTATACTGTAAGTCCAGGGACAGAAGTGGACCACTGGGTAGCTTGCTGGGGTGAAAGACCCCTAGGTGGAGGGCAAGGGGGCACCCTGGGGCCTATACAGCAAATCCAGGGAGAGATGTGGACCCTTGGGTAGCTTGCTGGGGTCAGAAACCCCTATGTGGAGTGCAAGGGGGCACCCTGGGGCCTATACTGGAAGTCCACGGACAGAGGTGGACCCCTGGGTAGCTTGCTGGGGTCAGAGGCCCCTAGGTTGAGGGCAAGGGGGCACCCCTGGGCCCGCATTGCAAGCCCAGGGATAGAGGTGGACCCCTGGGTAGCTTGCTGGGGTCAGAGGCCCTTATGTGGAGGGCAAGGGGGCACCCTGTGGCCTAAACTGCATGTCCAGGGATAGAGGTGGACCCCTGGGTAGCTTGCTGGGGTCAGAGGCCCCTAGGTGGAGGGCAAGGGGGCACACTGGGGCCTATACTGCAAGTCCAGGGAGAGAGGTGGACCCCTGGGTAGCTTGCTGGGGACAGAGGCCCCTAGGTGGAGGGCAAGGAGGCACCTTGGGGCCTTTACTGGAAGTCCAGGGACAGAGGTGGACCCCTGGGCAGCTTGCTGGGGTAAGAGGCCCTTATGTGGAGGGCAAGTTGGCACCCTGTGGCCTAAACTGTAAGTCCAGGGATAGAGGTGGACCACTGGGTAGCTTGCTAGGGTGAAAGACCCCTAGGTGGAGGGCAAGGGGGCACCCTGGGGCCTTTACTGCAAGTCCATGGAGAGAGTTGGACCCCTGGGTAGGTTGCTGGGGTCAGAGACCCCTATGTGGAGTGCAAGGGGGCTTCCTGGGGCCTATACTGCAAGTCCAGGGAGAGAGGTGGACCCCTGGGTAGCTTCTTGGGGTCAGAGACCCCTAGGTGGAGGGCAAAGGGGCACCCTGGGGCCTATACTGCAAGTCCAAGGAAGAGAGGTGGACCATTGGGTAGCTTGATTGGGGCAGAGACCTCTAGGTGGAGGGCAAAGGGGCACCGTGGTTCCTATACTGCAAGTCCAAGGAGAGAGGTGGAGCAATGGGTAGCTTTCTGGTGTTAGAGGCCCCTAGGTGGAGGGCAAAGGGGCACCCTGGGGCCTATACTGCAAATCCAGGGAGAGAGGTGGACCCCTGGGTAGGTTGCTGGGGTCAGAGGCCCCTATGTGGAGTGCAAGGGGGCACCCTGGGTCCTATACTGCAAGTCCAGGTAGAGAGGTGGACCCCTGGGTAGCTTGCTGGGGTCAGAGGCCCCAATGTGGAGGGCAAGGAGGCACCCTGGGGCCTATACTGTAAGTCCAGGGACAGAAGTGGACCACTGGGTAGCTTGCTGGGGTGAAAGACCCCTAGGTGGAGGGCAAGGGGGCACCCTGGGGCCTATACTGCAAATCCAGGGAGAGATGTGGACCCCTTGGTAGCTTGCTGGGGTCAGAAACCCCTATGTGGAGTGCAAGGGGGCACCCTGGGGCCTATACTGCAAGTCCAGGGAGAGAGGTGGACCCCTGGGTAGCTTGCTGGGGTAAGAGGCCCGCAGGTGGAGGGCAAGGAGGCACCCTGGGGCCAATACTGGAAGTCCAGGGACAGAGGTGGACCCCTGGGTAGCTTGCTGGGGTCAGAGGCCCCTAGGTTGAGGGCAAGGGGGCACCCCTGGGCCCGCATTGCAAGCCCAGGGATAGAGGTGGACCCCTGGGTAGCTTGCTGGGGTCAGAGGCCCTTATGTGGAGGTCAAGGGGGCACCCTGTGGCCTAAACTGCATGTCCAGGGATAGAGGTGGACCCCTGGGTAGCTTGCTGGGGTCAGAGGCCCCTAGGTGGAGGGCAAGGGGGCACCATGGGGCCTATACTGCAAGTCCAGGGAGAGAGGTAGACCCCTGGGTTGCTGGCCGGGGACAGAGGCCCCTAGGTGGAGGGCAAGGAGGCACCTTGGGGCCTTTACTGGAAGTCCAGGGACAGAGGTGGACCCCTGGGCAGCTTGCTGGGGTCAGAGGACCCTAGGTGGAGGGCCAAGGGGCACCCTGGGGCCTATACTGCAAGTCCAGGGAGAGAGGTAGACCCCTGGTTTGCTTGCCGGGGTCACATGCCCCTAGGTGGAGGGCAAGGGGGCACCCAGGGGCCTATACTGCAAGTCCAGGGAGAGAGGTGGACCTCTGAGTAGCTTGCTGGGGTCAGAGACCTCTAGGTGGAGTGCAAGGAGGCACCCTGGGGCCTATACTGCAAGTCCAAGGAGAGAGGTGGACCAATGGGTAGCTTGCTGGGGTAAGAGGCCCGTAGGTGGAGGGCAAGGAGGCACCCTGGGGCCTATACTGCAAGTCCAGGGACAGAGGTGGAGCACTGGGTAGCTTGCTGGGGAGAGAGACCCCTATGTGGAGGGCAACGAGGCACCCTGGGGCCTATACTGCAAGTCCAGGGAGAGAGGTGGACCCCTGGGTAGTTTGCTGGGGTCAGAGACCTCTAGGTGGAGGGCAAAAGGCAGCCTGGGGCCTATACTGCAAGTTCAAGGAGAGAGGTGGACCAATGGGTAGCTTGCTGGTGTTAGAGGCCCATAGGTGGAGGGCAAGGGTGCACCCTTGGGCCTATACTGCAAGTCGAGGGACAGAGGTGGACCCCTGGGTAGCTTGCTGGGGTCAGAGGCCCCTAGGTTGAGGGCAAGGGGGCACCCTTGGGCCCACACTGCAAGTCCAGGGAGAGAGGTGGACCCCTGAGTAGCTTGCTGGGGTCAGAGACCCCTAGGTGGAGGGCAAGGGGACACCCTGGGGCCTATACTGCAAGTCCAGGGAGAGAGGTGGACCCCTGGGTAGCTTGCTTGGGTAAGAGGCCCCTAGGTGGAGGGCAAGGAGGCACCCTGGGGCCTATACTGGAAGTCCAGGGACAGAGGTGGACCCCTGGAACCTTGCTGGGGTCAGAGGCCCCTAGGTTAAGGGGAAGTGGGCACCCTTGGGCCCACACTGCAAGTCCAGAGAGAGAACTGGACCCTTGGCTAGCTTGCTGGAGTCAGAGGCCCTTATGTGGAGGGCAAGGGGGCACCCTGTGGCCTAAACTGCAAGTCTAGGGACAGAGGTGGACCCCTGGGTAGCTTGCTGGGGTCAAAGGCCCCTAGGTGGAGGGCCAGGGGGCATCCTGGGACCTATACTGCAAGTCCAGGGAGAGAGGAAGACCCCTGGGTTGCTTGCCGGAGTCACAGGCCCATAGGTGGAGGGCAAGGGGTTCACACCCTGGGGCCTATACTGCAAGTCCAGGGAGAGAGGTGGACCCCTGGGTAGGTTGCTGGGGACAGAGACCCATATGTGGAGTGCAAGGGGGCTTCCTGGGGCCTATACTGCAAGTCCAGGGAGAGAAGTGGACCACTGGGTAGCTTGCTGGGGTCAGAGACCTCTAGGTGGAGGGCAAGGAGGAACCCTGGGGCCTATACTGCAAGTCCAGGGACAGAGGTGGAGCACTGGGTAGCTTGCTGGGAAGAGAGGCCCCTAGGTGGAGGTTAAGGGGGCACCTTGGGGCCTATACTGCAAGTCCAATTAGAGAGGTGGACCCCTGGGTAGCTCGCTGGGGTCAGAGGCCTCTATGTGGAGGTTAAGGGGGCACCTTTGGGCCTATACTGCAAGTCCAGGGAGAGAGTTGGACACCTGGGTAGCTTGCTGGGGTCAGAGACCCATACGTGAAGGGCAAGGGGGCACCCTGGGGCCTATACTGCAAGTCCAGGGAGAGAGGTGGACCCCTGGGTAGGTTGCTGGGGTCAGAGGCCCCTAGGTGGAGGGCAAGGAGGCACCCAGGGGCCTATACTGCAAGTCCAGGGACAGAGGAGGACCACTGGTTAGCTTGCTGGGGTGAGAGGCCCCTAGGTGGAGGGCAAGGGGGCACCCTGGGGCCTATACTGCAAGTCCTGGGAGAGAGGTGGACCCCTGGGTAGCTTGCCAGGGTCAGAGGCCCCTAGTTGGAGGGCAAGGGGGCACCCTGGGGCCTATACTGTAAGTCGAGGGAGAGAGGTGGACCCCTGGGTAGCTTGCTGGGGTCAGATACCCCTATGTGGAGTGCAAGGTGGCACTCTGGGGCCAATACTGCAAATCCAGGGAGAGAGGTAGACCCCTGGGTTGCTTGCCAGGGTCACAGGCCTCTAGGTGGAGAGCAAGGGGGCACCCTGGGGCCAATACTGCAAGTCCAGGGAGAGAGGTGGACCCTTGGGTAGCTTGCTGGGGTAAGAGGCCCGTAGGTGGAGGGCAAGGAGGCACCCTGGGGCCTAAACTGGAAGTCCAGGGAAAGAGGTGGACCCCTGGGTAGCTTGCTGGGGTCAGTGGCCCCTAGGTTGAGGGCAAGGGGGCACCCTTGGGCCCACACTGCAAGTCCAGGGAGAGAGGTGGACCCCTGGGTAGGTTGCTGGGGACAGAGACCCCTATGTGGAGTGCAAGGGGGCTTCCTGGGGCCTACACTGCAAGTTCCCGGAGAGAGGTGAACCCCTGGGTAGCTTGCTGGGGTAAGAGGCCCGTAGGTGGAGGGCAAGGAGGCACCCTGGGGCCTATACTGGAAGTCAAGGGAGAGAGGTGAACCCCTGGGTAGCTTGCTGGGGTAAGAGGCCCCTAGGTTGAGGGCAAGGGGGCACCCTTGGGCCCACACTTTAAGTCCAGGGAGAGAGGTGGACCCCTGAGTAGCTTGCTGGGGTCAGAGACCCCTAGGTGGAGGGCAAGGGGACACCCTGCGGCCTCTACTGCAAGTCCAGGGAGAGAGGTGGACCCCTGGGTAGCTTGCTGGTGTAAGAGGCCCTTATGTGGAGGGCAAGGTGGCACCCTGTGGCCTAAACTGCAAGTCTAGGGACAGAGGTGGACCCCTGGATAGCTTGCTGGGGTCAAAGGCCCCTAGGTGGAGGGCCAGGGGCATCCTGGGACCTATACTGCAAGTCCAGGGAGAGAGGTAGACCCCTGGGTTGCTTGCCGGAGTCACAGGCCCATAGGTGGAGGGCAAGGGGTTCACACCCTGGGGCCTATACTGCAAGTCCAGGGAGAGAGGTGGACCCCTGGGTAGGTTGCTGGGGACAGAGACCCATATGTGGAGTGCAAGGGGGCTTCCTGGGGCCTATACTGCAAGTCCAGGGAGAGAAGTGGAACCCTGGGTAGCTTGCTGGGGTCAGAGGCCCGTAGGTGGAGAGCAAGGAGGCACCCT
The DNA here is from genome assembly GCF_052040795.2 of Danio rerio. Lineage (NCBI taxonomy): Eukaryota > Metazoa > Chordata > Actinopteri > Cypriniformes > Danionidae > Danio > Danio rerio. Next base: position 30,412,769 of record NC_141024.2, on the reverse strand, counting down.
GGGGCCTATACTGGAAGTCCAGGGACAGAGGTGGACCCCTGGGTAGCTTGCTGGGGTAAGAGGCCCGTAGGTGGAGAGCAAGGAGGCACCCTGGGGCCTATACTGGAAGTCCAGGGAGAGAGGTGGAACCCTGGGTAGCTTGCTGGGGTCAGAGGCCCTTATGTGGAGGGCAAGGGGGCACCCTGTGGCCTAAACTGCTAGTCCAGGGATAGAGGTGGACCCCTGGGTAGCTTGCTGGGGTCAGAGGCCACTAGGTGGAGGGCAAGGGGGCACCTTTGGGGCCTATACTGCAAGTCCAGGGAGAGAGGTAGACCCCTGGGTTGCTTGCTGGGGTAAGAGGCCCCTAGGCTGAGGGCAAGGAGGCACCCTGGGGCCTATACTGGAAGTCCAGGCACAGAGGTGGACCCCTGGGCAGATTGCTGGGGTCAGAGGCCACTAGGTGGAGGGCACGGGGGCACCTTTGGGGCCTATACTGCAAGTCCAGGGAGAGAGGTAGACCCCTGGGTTGCTTGCCGAATCACAGACCCCAAGGTGGAGGGCAAGGGGGCACCCTGGGGCCTATACTGCAAGTCCAGGGAGAGAGGTGGACCCCTGGGTAGTTTGCTGGGGTTAGAGGCCCCTATGTGGAGGGCAAGGAGGCACCCTGGGGCCTATACTGGAAGTCCATGCACAGAGGTGGACCCCTGGGCAGATTGCTGGGGTCAGAGGCCCCTAGGTTGAGGGCACGGGGGCACCCTTAGGCCCACACTGCATGTCCAGGGAGAGAGGTGGACCCCTGGGTAGCCTGCTGGGGTCAGAGGCCCCTGGGTTTAGGGCAAGGGGGCACCCTGGGACCTATACTGCAAGTCCAGGGACAGAGGTGGACCACTGGGTAGCTTGATGGGGTAAGAGGCCCCTAGGTGGAGGGCAAGGAGGCACCCTTGGGCCTATACTGCAAGTCCAGGGAGAGATGTGGACCCCTGGGTAGCTTGCTTGGGTCAGAGGCCCCTAGGTGGAGGGCAAGGGGGCACCCTGTGGCCTAAACTGCAACTCCAGGGACAGAGGTGGACCCCAGGGAAGCTTGTTGGGGTCAAAGGCCCCTAGGTGGAGGGCAAGGGGGCACCTTTTGCCTATACTGCAAGTCCAGGGAGAGAGTTGGACACCTGGGTAGCTTGCTGGGGTCAGAGACCCATACGTGAAGGGCAAGGGGGCACCCTGGGGCCTATACTGCAAGTCCAGGGAGAGAGGTGGACCCCTGGGTAGCTTGCTGGGGTCAAAGGCTCCTAAATGGAGGGTAAGGGGGCACCCTGGGGCCTATACTGAAAGTCCAAATAGAGAGGTGGACCCCTGGGTAGCTTGCTGGGGTCAGAGGCCCCTATGTGGAGGTAAGGGGGCACCTTGGGGCCTATACTGCAAGTACAGGGAGAGGTGGACCCCTGGGTTGCTTGCTGAGGTCAGAGACCCCTACGTGAAGGGCAAGGGGGCACCTTGGGGCCTATACTGCAAGCCCAGGGAGAGAGGTGGACCCCTGAGTAGCTTGCTGGAGTCAGAGACCCCTAGGTGGAGGGCAAGGGGACACCCTGGGGCCTATACTGCAAGTCCAGGGAGAGAGGTGGACCCCTGGGTAGCTTGCTGGGGTAAGAGGCCCCTAGGTGGAGGGAGAGGAGGCACCCTGGGGCCTATACTGGAAGTCCAGGGTTAGAGGTGGACCCCTGGAACCTTGCTGGGGTCAGAGGCCCCTAGGTTGAGGGCAAGTGGGCACCCTTGGGCCCACACTGCAAGTCCAGGGAGAGAACTGGACCCCTGGGTAGCTTGCTGGGGACAGAGACCCCTATGTGGAGTGCAAGGGGGCTTCCTGGGGCCTATACTGCAAGTCCAGGGAGAGAAGTGGATCCCTGGGTAGCTTGCTGGGGTCAGAGACCTCTAGGTGGAGGGCAAGGAGGAACCCTGGGGCCTATACTGCAAGTCCAGGGACAGAGGTTTAGCACTGGGTAGCTTGCTGGGAAGAGAGGCCCCTAGGTGGAGGTTAAGGGGGCACCTTGGGGACTATACTGCAAGTCCAATTAGAGAGGTGGACCCCTGGGTAGCTTGCTGGGGTCAGAGGCCTCTATATGGAGGTTGAGGGGGCACCTTTGGGCCTATACTGCAAGTCCAGGGAGTGAGATGGACACCTGGGTAGCTTGCTGGGGTCAGAGACCCCTACGTGAAGGGCAAGAGGGCACCCTGGGTCCTATACTGCAAGTCCAGGGAGAGAGGTGGACCCCTGGGTAGGTTGCTGGGGTCAGCGGCCCCTAGGTGGAGGGCAAGGAGGCACCCAGGGGCCTATACTGCAAGTCCAGGGACAGAGGAGGACCACAGGTTAGCTTGCTGGGGTGAGAGGCCCCTAGGTGGAGGGCAAGGGGGCACCCTGGGGCCTATACTGCAAGTCCTGGGAGAGAGGTGGACCCCTGGTTAGCTTGCCAGGGTCAGAGGCCCCTAGGTGGAGGGCAAGGGGCACCCTGGGGCCTATACTGTAAGTCGAGGGAGAGAGGTGGACCCCTGGGTAGCTTGCTGGGGTCAGATACCCCTATGTGGAGTGCAAAGTGGCACCCTGGGGCCTATACTGGAAGTCCAGAGACAGAGGTGGACCCCTGGAACCTTGCTGGGGTCAGAGGCCCCTAGGTTGAGGGCAAGTGGGCACCCTTGGGCCCACACTGCAAGTCCAGAGAGAGAACTGGACCCCTGGGTTGCTTGCCGGAGTCACAGGCCCATAGGTGGAGGGCAAGGAAGTCACACCCTGGGGCTTATACTGCAAGTCCAGAGAGAGAGAGGTGGACCCCTGGGTAGGTTGCTGGGGACAGAGACCCCTATGTGGAGTGCAAGGGGGCTTCCTGGGGCCTATACTGCAAGTCCAGGGAGAGAAGTGGACCCCTGGGTAGCTTGCTGGGGTCAGAGACCTCTAGGTGGAGGGCAAGGAGGAACCCTGGGGCCTATACTGCAAGTCCAGGGACAGAGGTGGAGCACTGGGTAGCTTGCTGGGAAGAGAGGCCCCTAGGTGGAGGTTAAGGGGGCACCTTGGGGCCTATACTGCAAGTCCAATTAGAGAGGTGGACCCCTGGGTAGCTTGCTGGGGTCAGAGGCCTCTATGTGGAGGTTAAGGGGGCACCTTTGGACCTATACTGCAAGTCCAGGGAGAGAGTTGCACACCTGGGTAGCTTGCTGGGGTCAGAGACCCATACGTGAAGGGCAAGGGGGCACCCTGGGGCCTCTACTGCAAGTCCAGGGAGAGAGGTGGACCTCTGGGTAGCTTGCTGGGGTCAGAGGCCCCTAGGATGAGGGCAAGGGGGCACCCTGAGACCTATACTTCAATTCCAGGGACAGATGTGGACCCCTGGGTAGCTTGCTGGGGTGAGAGGCCCCTAGGTGGTGGGCAAGGGGGCACCCTGGGGCCTAAACTGCAAGTCCAGGGATAGAGGTGGACCCCTGGGTAACTTGCTGGGGTCAGAGGCCCCTTGGTGGAGAGCAATGGGGCACCCTGGGGCCTAAACTGCAAGTCCAGGGACAGAGGTGGACCCCTGGGTAACTTGCTTGGGTCAGAGGCCCCTAGCTGGAGGGCCAGGGTCCACCCTGGGGCCTATACTGCAAGTCCAGGAACAGAGGTGGAGCACTGGGTAGCTTGCTGGGGAGAGAGGCCCCTAGGTGGAGGGTAAGGGGGCACCCTGGGGCCTTTACTGCAAGTTCAGGGAGAGAGGTGGACCCCTGGGTAGCTTGATGGGGTTAGAGACCTCTAGGTGGAGGGCAAAGGAGCACCCTGGGGCCTATACTGCAAGTCCAAGGAGAGAGGTGGAACAATGGGTAGCTTGCTGGTGTTAGAGGTCCCTTGGTGGAGGGCAAAGGGGCTCCTGGGACCTATAGTGCAAGACCAGGGAGAGAGGTAGACCCCTGGGTAGCTTGCTGGGGTCAGAGGCCCCTAGGTGGAGGGCAAGGAGGCACCCTGGAGCCTATACTGCAAGTCCAGGGAGAGAGGTGGACCCCTGAGTAGCTTGCTGGGGTCAGAGACCCCTAGGTGGAGGGCAAGGAGGCACCCTGGGGCCTATACTGTAAGTCCAGGGACAGAGGTGGACCCCTGGGTAGCTTGCTGGGGTCAGAGACCCCAATGTGGAGTGGAAGGGGGCACCCTGGGGCCTATACTACAAGTCCAGGGAGAGAGGTGGACCCCTGGGTAGCTTGCTGGGGACAGAGGCCCCTAGGTGGAGGGCAAGGAGGCACCCTGGGGCCTTTACTGGAAGTCCAGGGACAGAGGTGGACCCCTGGGCAGCTTGCTGGGGTCAGAGGCCCCTAGGTAGAGGGAAAGGGGGCACCATTGGCCCACACTGCAAGTCCAGGGAGAGTGGTGGACCCCTGGGTAGCTTGCTGGGGTCAGAGGCCCCTAGGTGGAGGGCAAGGGGGCACCCTGGGGCCTATACTGCAATTCCAGGGAGAGAGGTGGACTCCTGGGTAGGTTGCTTGTTTCAGAGACCCGTATGTGTAGTGCAAGGGGGCTTCCTGGGGCCTATACTGCAAGTCCAGGGAGAGAGGTGGACCCCTGGGTAGCTTGCTGGGGTCAGAGGCCCCTAGGTGGAGGGCAAGTGGGCACCCTGGGGATAATACTGAAAGTCCAGGGAGAGATGTGGACCCCTGGGTAGCTTGCTTGGGTCAGAGACCCCTAGGTGGAGGGCAAGGGGGCACTCTGGGGCATACACTGCAAGTCCAGGGAGAGAGGTGGACCCCTGGGTAGCTTGCTGGGGTCAGAGGCCCCTAGATGGAGGGCAAGGGGGCACCCTGGGGCCTAAACTGCAAGTCCAGGGACAGAGGTGGACCCTTGGGTAACTTGCTGGGGTCAGAGGCCCCTAGGTGGAGGGCAAAGGGGCACCCTGGGGCCTAAACTGCAAATCCAGGGACAGAGGAGTACCCCTGGGTAACTTGCTGGAGTCAGAGGCCCCTAGGTGGAGGGCCAGGGGCCACCCTGGGGCCTATACTGCAAGTCCAGGTACAGAGGTGGAGCACTGGGTAGCTTGCTGGGGAGAGAGGCCCCTAGGTGGAGGGCAAGGGGGCACCCTGGGGATTATACTGCAAATCCAGGGAGAGAGGTGGACCCCTGGGTAGCTTGATGGGGTCAGGAACCCCTATGTGGAGTGCAAGGGGCCACCCTGGGGACTATACTGCAAGTCCAAGGAGAGAGGTGGACCCCTGGGTACCTTGATGGTGTCAGAGACCTCTAGGTGGAGGGCAAAGGGGCACCCTGGGGCCTATACTGCAAGTCCAAGGAGAGAGGTGGAACAATGGGTAGCTTGCTGGTGTTAGAGGCCCCTAGGTGGAGGGCAAAGGGGCACCCTGTGGCCTATACTGCAAGACCAGGGAAAGAGGTGGACCCCTGGGTAGCTTGCTGGGGTCAGAGGCCCCTAGGTGGAGGGCAAGGGGGCACCCTGGGGCCTATACTGCAAGTCCAGGGAGAGAGGTGGACCCCTGGGTAGCTTGCTGGGGTCAGAGACCCCAATGTGGAGTGTAAGGGGGCACCCTGGGGCCTATACTGCAAGTCCAGGGAGAGAGGTGGACCCCTGGGTAGCTTGCTGGGGACACAGGCCCCTATGTGGAGGGCAAGGAGGCACCCTGGGGCCTTTACTGGAAGTCCAGGGACAGAGGTGGACCCCTGGGCAGCTTGCTGGGGTCAGAGGCCGTTAGGTGGAGGGCAAGGGGGCACCCTTGGGCCCACACTGCAAGTCCAGGGAGAGAGGTGGACCCCTGGGTAGCTTGCTGGGGTCAGAGGCCCCTATGAGGAGGGCAAGGGGGCACCCTGGGGCCTTAACTGCAAGTCCAGGGAGAGAGATGGACCCCTGGGTAGTTTGCTGGGGTCAGGAACCCCTATGTGGAGTGCAAGGCTCCACCCTGGGGTCTATACTGCAAGTACAAGGAGAGAGGTGGACTCCTGGGTAGCTTGATGGGGTCAGGGACCTCTAGGTGGAGGGCAAAGGAGAACCCTGGGGCCTATTCTGCAAGTCCAGGGAGAGAGGTGGAACAATGGGTAGCTTGCTGGTGTTAGATTCCCCTAGTTGGAGGGCAAAAGGGCACCCTGGGACCTAAACTGCAAGTCCAAGGAGAGAGGTGGACCCCTGGGTAGCTTGCTGGGGTCAGAGGCCCCTAGGTGCAGGGCAAGGGGGCACCCTTGGGCCTATACTGCAAGTCCAGGGAGAGAGGTGGACCCCTAGGTAGCTTGCTGGGGTCACAGGCCCCTAGGTGGAGGGCAAGGGGGCACCCTGGGGCCTAAACTGCAATTCCAGGGAGAGAGGTGGACTCCTGGGTAGGTTGCGTGGTTCAGAGATCCGTATGTGTAGTGCAAGGGGGCTTCCTGGGGCCTATACTGCAAGCCCAGGGAGAGAGGTGGACCCCTGAGTAGATTGCTGGGGTCAGAGGCCCCTAGGTGGAGGACAAGGGGACACCCTTGGGCCTACACTGCAAGTCCAGGGAGAGAGGTGGACCCCTGGGTAGCTTGTTGGGGTCAGAGGCCCCTAGGTGGAGGGCAATGGGGCAACCTGGGGCCTATACTGCAAGTCCAGGGACAGAGGTGGACCCCTGGGTAGCTTGCTGGGGTCAGAGGCCCCTATGTGGAGTGCAAGGGGGCACCCTGGGGCCTATACTGCATGTCCAGGGAGAGAGGTTTTCCACTGGGCCACTTGCCGGGTTCAGACAACCCTAGATGGAGGGCAAGGGGGCACCCTGGGGCCTGAACTGCAAGTCCAGGGAGAGAGGTGGACCCCTGGGTAGCTTGCTGGGGTCAGAGACCCCTAGGTGGAGGGCAAGGAGGCACCCTGGGGCCTATACTGTAAGTCCAGGGACAGAGGTGAAGCCCTGGGTAGCTTGCTGGGGTCAGAGGCCCCTAGGTGGAGGGCAAGGGGACACCCTTGGGCCTACACTGCAAGTCCAGGGAGAGAGGTGGACCCCTGGGTAGCTTGTTGGGGTCAGAGGCCCCTAGGTGGAGGGCAATGGGGCAACCTGGGGCCTATACTACAAGTCCAGGGAGAGAGGTTTTCCACTGGGTAACTTGCCGGGGTCAGAGACCCCTAGATGGAGGGCAAGGGGGCACCCTGGGGCCTGAACTGCAAGTCCAGGGAGAGAGGTGGACCCCTGAGTAGCTCGCTGGGGTCAGAGACCCCTAGGTGGAGGGCAAGGAGGCACCCTGGGGCCTATACTGCAAGTCCAGGGACAGAGTTGGACTCCTGGGTAGCTTACTGGGGTCAGAGGCCCCTAAGTGGAAGGCAAGGGGGCACCCTGGGGCCTATACTGCAAGTCCTGGGAGAGAGGTGGACCCCTGGGTAGCTTCTTGGGGTCAGAGACCCCTAGGTAGAAGGCAAGTGGGAACCCTGGGGCCTATATTGCAAGTCCAGTGAGAGAGGTGGACCCCTGGGTAGCTTGTTGGGGTCAGAGACCCTTAGGTGGATGGCAAGGGGGCACCCTGGGGCCTATACTGCAAGTCAAGGGAGAGAGGTGTACCCCTGGGTAGTTTGCTGGGGTCAGAGACCCCTAAGTGGAGGGCAAGGGGGCACCCTGGGGATTATACTGCAAGTCCAAGGAGAGAAGTGGACCCCTGGGCAGCTTGATGGGGTCAGAGACCCCTAGGTGGAGGGCAAGGGGGCACCCTGGGGCCTATACTGTAAGTCCAGGGAGAGAGGTGGACCCCTGGGTAGCTTGCTGGGGTCAGAGACCCCTATGTGGAGTGCAAGGGGGCACACTGGGGCCTATACTGCAAGTCCAGGGAGAGAGGTGGCCCCTGGGTAGCTTGCTGGGGACAGAGGCCCCGAGGTGGAGGGCAAGGAGGCACCTTGGGGCCTTTACTGGAAGTCCAGGGACAGAGGTGGACCCCTGGACAGCTTGCTGGGGTCAGAGGACCCTAGGTTGAGGGCAAGGAGGCACCCTTGGGCCCACACTGCATGTCCAGGGAGTGAGGTGGACCCCTGGGTAGTTTGCTGGGGTCAGAGGCCCCAATGTGGAGGGCAATGTGGAGGACAAGGAGGCACCCTGGGGCCTATACTGTAAGTCCAGGGACAGAGGTGGAACACTGGGTAGCTTGCTGGGGTGAAAGACCCCTAGGTGGAGGGCAAGGAGGCACCCTTGGGCCCACACTGCATGTCCAGGGAGTGAGGTGGACCCCTGAGTAGTTTGCTGGGGTCAGAGGCCCCAATGTGGAGGGCAATGTGGAGGGCAAGGAGGCACCCTGGGGCCTATACTGTAAGTCCAGGGAGAGAGTTGGACCCCTGGGTAGGTTGCTGGGGTCAGAGACCCCTATGTGGAGTGCAAGGGGGCTTCCTGGGGCCTATACTGCAAGTCCAGGGAGAGAGGTGGACCCCTGGGTAGCTTGCTGGGGTCAGAGGCCCCAATGTGGAGGGCAAGGAGGCACCCTGGGGCCTATACTGTAAGTCCAGGGACAGAGGTGGACCACTGGTTAACTTGCTGGGGTGAAAGACCCCTAGGTGGAGGGCAAGGGGGCACCCTGGGGCCTATACTGCAAATCCAGGGAGAGAGGTGGACCCCTGGGTAGCTTGCTGGGGTCAGAAACCCCTATGTGGAGTGCAAGGGGGCACCCTTGGGCCTATACTGCAAGTCCAGGGAGAGAGGTTGACCCCTGGGTAGCTTGCTGGGGTAAGAGGCCCGTAGGTGGAGGGTAAGGAGGCACCCTGGGCCCACATTGCAAGTCCAGGGATAGAGGTGGACCCCTGGGTAGCTTGCTGGGGTCAGAGGCCCTTATGTGGAGGGCAAGGGGGCACCCTGTGGCCTAAACTGCATGTCCAGGGATAGAGGTGGACCCCTGGGTAGCTTGCTGGGGTCAGAGGCCCCTAGGTGGAGGGCAAGGGGGCACCTTGGGGCCTATACTGCAAGTCCAGGGAGAGAGGTAGACCCCTGAGTTGCTTTCCGGGGTCACAGGCCCCTAGGTGGAGGGCAAGGAGGCACCCTGGGGCCTATACTGCAAGTCAGGGATAGAAGTGGACCCCTGGGTAGGTTGTTGGGTACAGAGACCCCTATGTAGAGTGCAAGGGGGCTTCCTGGGGCCTATACTGCAAGTCCAGGGAGAGAGGTGGACCTCTGAGTAGCTTGCTGGGGTCAGAGACCTCTAGGTGGAGTGCATGGAGGCACCCTGGGGCCTATACTGCAAGTCCAAGGAGAGAGGTAGACCAATGGGTAGCTTGCTGGGGTAAGAGGCCCGTAGGTGGAGGGCAAGGAGGCACCCTGGGGCCTATACTGCAAGTCCAGGGACAGAGGTGGAGCACTGGGTAGCTTGCTGGGGAGAGAGACCCCAAGGTGGAGGGCAACGAGGCACCCTGGGGCCTATACTGCAAGTCCAAGGAGAGAGGTGGACCCCTGGGTAGCTTGTCGGGGTCAGAGACCTCTAGGTGGAGGGCAAGGGGGCACCCTGAGGCCTATACTGCAAGTCCAAGGAGAGAGGTGGACCAATGGGTAGCTTGCTGGTGTTAGAGGCCCATAGGAGGAGGGCAAAGGGGCACCCTGGGGCCTATACTGCAAGTCCAGGGAGGGAGGTGGACCCCTGGGTAGCTTGCTGGGGTTAGAGGCCCCTAGGTGGAGGGCAAGGGGGCACAATGGGGCCTATACTGCAAGTCCAGGGAGAGAGGTGGACCCCTGGGTAGCTTGCCGGGGTCAGGGACCCTTAAATGGAGGGCAAAGGGGGCACCCTGGGGCCTATACTGCAAGTCCAAACAGAGAGGTGGACACCTGGGTAGCTTGCTGTGGTCAGAGACCCCTATGTGAAGGGTAAGTAGTCACCTTGGGGCCTATACTTCAAACCCAGGGAGAAAGGTGGACCCCTGAGTAGCTTGCTGGGATCAGAGACCCCTAGGTGGAGGGCAAGGAGGCACCCTGGGGCCTATACTGCAAGTCCAGAGACAGAGGTGGACCCCTGGGTAGCTTGCTGGGGTCAGAGGCCCCTAAGTGGAGGACAAGGGGGCACCCTAGGGCCTATACTACAAGTCCAGAGACAGAGGTGGACCCCTGGGTAGCTTACTGGGGTCAGAGACCCCTAGGTGGAGGGGAAAGGGGCACCCTGGGGCCTATACTGCAAGTCCAGGGAGAGAGGTGGACCCCTGGGTAGGTTGCCGGGGTCAAGGACCACTATGTGGAGTGAAAGGGGGCTTCCTGGGGCCTATACTGCAAGTCTTGGGAGAGAGGTCGACCTCTTGGTAGCTTGCTGGGGTCAGGAACCCCTATGTAGAGTGCAAGGAGCCACCCTGGGGCCTATACTGCAAGTCTTGGGAGAGAGGTGGACCCCTGGGTAGCTTCTTGGGGTCAGAGACCCCTAGGTGGAGGGCAATGGGGCACCCTGGGGCCTATACGGCAAGTCCAAGGAAGAGAGGTGGACCATTGGGTAGCTTGATTGGGTCAGAGACCTCTAGGTGGAGGGCAAAAGGGCACCGTGGTTCCTATACTGCAAGTCCAAGGAGAGAGGTGGAGCAATGGGTAACTTTCTGGTGTTAGAGGCCCCTAGGTGGAGGGCAAAGGGGCACCCTGGGGCCTATCCTGCAAATCCATTGAGAGAGGTGGACCCCTGGGTAGCTTGCTGGGGTCAGAGGCCCCTAGGTGGAGGGCAAGGGGGCACCCTGGGGCCTATACTGCAAGTCCAGGGAGAGAGGTGGACCCCTTAGTAGCTTGCCGGGGTCAGAGGCCCCTAGGTGGAGGGCAAGGGGGCACCCTGGTGCCTATACTGCAAGTCCAGGGAGAGAGGTGGACCCCTGGGTAGCTTGCTGGGGTCAGAGGCCCCTAGGTGGAGGGCCAGGGGGCAACTTGGGGCCTGGACTGCAAGTCCAGAGAGAGAGGTGGACCCCTGGGTAGCTTGCCGGGGTCAGAGGCCCCTAGGTGGAGGGCAAGGGGGAACTCTGGGGCCTATACTGCAAGTCCAGGGAGAGAGATGGACCCCTGGGTAGCTTGCTGGGGTCAGAGGCCCCTAGGTGGAGGGCAAGGGGGCACCCTGGGGCCTATACTAGAAGTCCAAGGAGAGAGGTGGACCCCTGGGTAGCTTGCTGGGTTAAGAGGCCCCTAGGTGGAGGGCAAGGGGGCACCCTGGGGCCTAAACTGCAAGTCTAGGGAAAGAGGTGGACCCCTGGGTAGCTTGCTGGGGTCAGAGGCCCCTAGGTGGAGTGCCCGGGGGCACCCTGGGGCCCATATTGCAAGTACTGGGAGAGAGGTGGACCCCTGGGTAGCTTGCTGGGGTCAGAGACCCCAATATGGAGTGCAAGGGGGCACCCTGGGGCCTCTACTGCAAGTCCAGCGAGAGAGGTGGACCCCTGGGTAGGTTGCTGGGGTCAGAGATCCTTATGTGGAGTGCAAGGGGGCTTCCTGGGGCCCATACTGCAATTCCAGGGAGAGAGGTGGACCCCTGGTTAGCTTGCTGGGGTCAGAGGCCCCTAGGTGGAGGGCAAGGAGGCACCCTGGGGCCTATACTGCAAGTACAGAGACAGAGTGGGAACACTGGGTAGGTTGCTGGGGTCAGAGACCCCTATGTGGAGTGCAAGGGGGCTTCCTGGGGCCTATACTGCAAGTCCAGGGAGAGAGGTGGACCCCTGGGTAGCTTGCTGGGGTCAGAGGCCCCTAGATGGAGGGCAAGATGGCACCCTGGGGCCTATACTGCAAGTCCAGGGACAGAAGTGGACCACTGGGTAGCTTGCTGGGGTGAGAGGCCCCTAGGTGGAGGGCAAGGGGGCACCCTGGGGACTATACTGCAAGTCGAGGGAGAGATATGGACCCCTGGGTAGCTTGCTTGGGTCAGAGACCCCTATGTGGAGTGCAAGGGGGCACCCTGGGGCCTATACTGGAAGTCCAGGGACAGAGGCGGACCCCTGGGTAGCTTGCTGGGGTCAGAGGCCCCTAGGTGGAGGGTAAGAGGGCACCTTTGGGCCCGCACTGCAAGTCCAGGGACAGAGGTGGACTCCTGGGTAACTTGCTGGCGTCAGAGGCTCCTAGGTGGAGGGCCAGGGGCCACCCTGGGGCCTGTACTGCAAGTCCAGGGAAAGAGGTAGACCACTGGGTTGCTTGCCGGGGTCACAGGCCCCTAGCCGTAGGGCAAGGGAGCACCCTGGGGCCTATACTGCAAGTCCAGGGAGAGAGGTGGACCCCTGGGTAGGTTGCCGGGGTCAAGGACCCCTATGTGGAGTGCAAGGGGGCTTCCGGGGCCTATACTGCTAGTCCTGGGAGAGAGTTGGACCCCTGGGTAGCTTGCTGGGGTCAGAAGCCCCTAGGTGGAGCGCAAGGGGGCACCCTGGGGCCTAAACTGCAAGTCCAGGGAGAGAGGTGGCCCCTGGGTAGCTTGCTGGGGACAGAGGCCCCTAGGTGGAGGGCAAGGAGGCACCTTGGGGCCTTTACTGGAAGTCCAGGGACAGAGGTGGACCCCTGGTCAGCTTGCTGGGGTCAGAGGACCCTAGGTTGAGGGCAAGGGGGCACCCTTGGGCCCACACTGCATGTCCAGGGAGTGAGGTGGACCCCTGGGTAGTTTGCTGGGGTCAGAGGCCCCTAGGTGGAGTGCAAAGGGGCTTCCTGGGGCCTATACTGCAAGTCCAGGGAGAGAGGTGGACCCCTGGGTAGCTTGCTGGGGTCAGAGGCCCCAATGTGGAGGGCAAGGAGGCACCCTGGGGCCTATACTGTAAGTAAAGGGACAGAGGTGGACCACTGGGTAGCTTGCTAGGGTGAAAGACCCCTAGGTGGAGGGCAAGGGGGCACCCTGGGGCCTATACTGCAAGTCCATGGAGAGAGTTGGTACCCTGGGTAGGTTGCTGGGGTCAGAGACCCCTATGTGGAGTGCAAGGGGGCTTCCTGGGGCCTATACTGCAAGTCCAGGGAGAGAGGTGGACCTCTGGGTAGCTTCTTGGGGTCAGAGACCCCTAGGTGGAGGGCAATGGGGCACCCTGGGGGATATACTGCAAGTCCAAGGAAGAGAGGTGGACCATTGGGTAGATTGATTGGGGCAGAGACCTCTAGGTGGAGGGCAAAGGGGCACTGTGGTTCCTATACTGCAAGTCCAAGGAGAGAGGTGGAGCAATGGGTAGCTTTCTGGTGTTAGAGGCCCCTAGGTGGAGTGCAAAGGGGCACCCTGGGGCCTATACTGCAAATCCAGGGAGAGAGGTGGACCCCTGGGTAGCTTGCTGGGGTCAGAGGCCCCTAGGTGGAGGGCAAGGGGGCACCCTGGGGCCTATACTGCAAGTCCAGGTAGAGAGGTGGACCCCTGAGTAGATTGCTGGGGTCAGAGGCCCCTAGGTGGAGGACAAGGGGGCACCCTTGGACCTACATTGCAAGTCCAGGGAGAGAGGTGGACCCCAGGGTAGCTTTCTGGGATCAGAGGCCCCTAGGTGGAGGGCAAGGGGGCACCCTGGGGCCTATACTTCAAGTCCAGGGACAGAGGTGAAGCCCTGGGTAGCTTGCCGGGGTCAGAGGCCCCTAGGTGGAGGGCAAGGGGGCACCCTGGGGCCTATACTGCAAGTCCAGGGAGAGAGGTGGACCCCTGGGTAGCTTGCTGGGGTCAGAGGCCCCTAGGTGGAGGGCCAGGGGGCAACTTGGGGCCTGGACTGCAAGTCCAAGGAGAGAGGTGGAGCAATGGGTAGCTTTCTGGTGTTAGAGGCCCCTAGGTGGAGGGCAAAGGGGCACCCTGGGGCCTATACTGCAAATCCAGGGAGAGAGGTGGACCCCTGGGTAGCTTGCTGGGGTCAGAGGCCCCTAGGTGGAGGGCAAGGGGGCACCCTGGGGCCTATACTGCAAGTCCAGGTAGAGAGGTGGACCCTTTAGTAGCTTGCCGGGGTCAGAGGCCCCTAGGTGGAGGGCAAGGGGGCACCCTGGGGCCTATACTGCAAGTCCAGGGAGAGAGGTGGACCCCTGGGTAGCTTGCTGGGGTCAGAGGCCCCTAGGTGGAGGGCCAGGGGACAACTTGGGGCCTGGACTGCAAGTCCAGGGAGAGAGGTGGACCCCTGGGTAGCTTGCCGGGGTCAGAGGCCCCTAGGTGGAGGGCAAAGGGGCACCCTGGGGCCTATACTGCAAATGCAGGGAGAGAGGTGGACCCCTGGGTAGCTTGCTGGGGACAGAGGCCGCTAGGTGGAGGGCCAGGGGGCAACTTGGGGCCTGGACTGCAAGTCAGGGAGAGAGGTGGACCCCTGGGTAGCTTGCCGGGGTCAGAGGCCCCTAGGTGGAGTGCAAGGGGGAACTCTGGGGCCTATACTGCAAGTCCAGGGAGAGAGATGGACCCCTGGGTAGCTTGCTGGCGTCAGAGGCCCCTAGGTGGAGCGCAAGGGGGCACCCTGGGGCCTAAACTGCAAGTCTAGGGAAAGAGGTGGACCCCTGGGTAGCTTGCTGGGGTCAGAGGCCCCTAGGTGGGGTGCCCGGGGGCACCCTGGGGCCCATACTGCAAGTACTGGGAGAGAGGTGGACCCCTGGGTAGCTTGCTGGGGTCAGAGACCCTTATGTGGAGTGCAAGGGGGCTTCCTGGGGCCCATACTGCAATTCCAGGGAGAGAGGTGGACCCCTGGGTAGCTTGCTGGGGTCAGAAGCCCCTAGGTGGAGGGCAAGGAGGCACCCTGGGGCCTATACTGCAAGTCCAGAGACAGAGGTGGAACACTGGTTAGCTTGCTGGGGTGAGAGTCCCCTAGGTGGAGGGCAAGGGGGCACCCTGGGGCCTATACTGTAAGTCCAGGGAGAGAGGAGGACCCCTGGGTAGCTTGCTGGGGTCAGAGACCCCTATGTGGAGTGCAAGGGGGCACACTGGGGCCTATACTGCAAGTCCAGGGAGAGAGGTGACCCCTGGGTAGCTTGCTGGGGACAGAGGCCCCTAGGTGGAGGGCAAGGAGGCACCTTGGGGCCTTTACTGGAAGTCCAGGGACAGAGGTGGACCCCTGGTCAGCTTGCTGGGGTCAGAGGACCCTAGGTTGAGGGCAAGGGGGCACCCTTGGGCCCACACTGCATGTCCAGGGAGTGAGGTGGACCCCTGGGTAGTTTGCTGGGGTCAGAGGCCCCTAGGTGGAGTGCAAAGGGGCTTCCTGGGGCCTATACTGCAAGTCCAGGGAGAGAGGTGGACCCCTGGGTAGCTTGCTGGGGTCAGAGGCCCCAATGTGGAGGGCAAGGAGGCACCCTGGGGCCTATACTGTAAGTAAAGGGACAGAGGTGGACCACTGGGTAGCTTGCTGGGGTCAGAGACCCCTATGTGGAGTGCAAGGGGGCACACTGGGGCCTATACTGCAAGTCCAGGGAGAGAGGTGACCCCTGGGTAGCTTGCTGGGGACAGAGGCCCCTAGGTGGAGGGCAAGGAGGCACCTTGGGGCCTTTACTGGAAGTCCAGGGACAGAGGTGGACCCCTGGTCAGCTTGCTGGGGTCAGAGGACCCTAGGTTGAGGGCAAGGAGGCACCCTGGGGCCTATACTGCAAGTCCATGGAGAGAGTTGGACCCCTGGGTAGGTTGCTGGGGTCAGAGACCCCTATGTGGAGTGCAAGGGGGCTTCCTGGGGCCTATACTGCAAGTCCAGGGAGAGAGGTGGACCCCTGGGTAGGTTGCCGGGGTCAAGGAACACTATGTGGAGTGAAAGGGGGCTTCCTGGGGCCTATACTGCAAGTCTTGGGAGAGAGGTCGACCTATTGGTAGCTTGCTGGGGTCAGGAACCCCTATGTGGAGTGCAAGGAGCCACCCTGGGGCCTATACTGCAAGTCTTGGGAGAGAGGTGGACCCCTGGGTAGCTTCTTGGGGTCAGAGACCCCTAGGTGGAGGGCAATGGGGCACCCTGGGGCCTATACTGCAAGTCCAAGGATGAGAGGTGGACCATTGGGTAGCTTGATTGGGTCAGGGACCTCTAGGTGGAGGGCAAAAGGGCACCGTGGTTCCTATACTGCAAGTCCAAGGAGAGAGGTGGAGCAATGGGTAACTTTCTGGTGTTAGAGGCCCCTAGGTGGAGGGCAAAGGGGCACCCTGGGGCCTATCCTGCAAATCCAGGGAGAGAGGTGGACCCCTGGGTAACTTGCTGGGGTCAGAGGCCCCTAGGTGGAGGGCAAGGGGGCACCCTGGGGCCTATACTGCAAGTCCAGGGAGAGAGGTGGACCCCTTAGTAGCTTGCCGGGGTCAGAGGCCCCTAGGTGGAGGGCAAGGGGGCACCCTGCTGCCTATACTGCAAGTCCAGGGAGAGAGGTGGACCCCTGGGTAGCTTGCTGGGGTCAGAGGCCCCTAGGTGGAGGGCCAGGGGGCAACTTGGGGCCTGGACTGCAAGTCCAGGGAGAGAGGTGGACCCCTGGGTAGCTTGCCGGGATCAGAGGCCCCTAGGTGGAGGGCAAAGGGGCACCCTGGGGCCTATACTGCTAATCCAGGGAGAGAGGTGGACCCCTGGGTAGCTTGCTGGGGTCAGAGGCCCCTAGGTGGAGGGCAAGAGGGCACCCTGGGGCCTATACTGCAAGTCCAGGGAGAGAGGTGGACCCCTTAGTAGCTTGCCGGGGTCAGAGGCCCCTAGGTGGAGGGCAAGGGGGCACCCTGGTGCCTATACTGCAAGTCCAGGGAGAGAGGTGGACCCCTGGGTAGCTTGCTGGGGTCAGAGGCCCCTAGGTGGAGGGCCAGGGGGCAACTTGGGGCCTGGACTGCAAGTCCAGGGAGAGAGGTGGACCCCTGGGTAGCTTGCTGGGGTCAGAGGCCCCTAGGTGGAGGGCAAAGGGGTACCCTGGGGCCTATACTGCAAATGCAGGGAGAGAGGTGGACCCCTGGGTAGCTTGCTGGGGTCAGAGGCCCCTAGGTGGAAGGCCAGGGGGCAACTTGGGGCCTGGACTACAAGTCAGGGAGAGAGGTGGACCCCTGGGTAGCTTGCCGGGGTCAGAGACCCCTAAGTGGAGTGCAAGGGGGAACTCTGGGGCCTATACTGCAAGTCCAGGGAGAGAGATGGACCCCTGGGTAGCTTGCTGGGGTCAGAGGCCCCTAAGTGGAGGGCAAGGGGGCACCCTGGGGCCTATACTAGAAGTCCAAGGAGAGAGGTGGACCCCTGGGTAGCTTGCTGGGTTAAGAGGCCCCTAGGTGGAGGGCAAGGGGGCACCCTGGGCCCTAAACTGCAAGTCTAGGGAAAGAGGTGGACCCCTGGGTAGCTTGCTGGGGTCAGAGGCCCCTAGGTGGAGTGCCCGGGGGCACCCTGGGGCCCATACTGCAAGTACTGGGAGAGAGGTGGACCCCTGGGTAGCTTGCTGGGGTCAGAGATCCTTATGTGGAGTGCAAGGGGGCTTCCTGGGGCCAATACTGCAATTCCAGGGAGAGAGGTGGACCCCTGGGTAGCTTGCTGGGGTCAGAGGACCCTAGGTGGAGGACAAGGAGGCACCCTGGGGCCTATACTGCAAGTCCAGAGACAAAGTGGGAACACTGGGTAGGTTGCTGGGGTCAGAGACCCCTATGTGGAGTGCAAGGGGGCTTCCTGGGGCCTATACTGCAAGTCCAGGGAGAGAGGTGGACCCCTGGGTAGCTTGCTGGGGTCAGAGGCCCCTAGATGGAGGGCAAGATGGCACCCTGGGGCCTATACTGCAAGTCCAGGGACAGAAGTGGACCACTGGGTAGCTTGCTGGGGTGAGAGGCCCCTAGGTGGAGGGCAAGGGGGCACCCTGGGGACTATACTGCAAGTCGAGGGAGAGATATGGACCCCTGGGTAGCTTGCTTGGGTCAGAGACCCCTATGTGGAGTGCAAGGGGCACCCTGGGGCCTATACTGGAAGTCCAGGGACAGAGGCGGACCCCTGGGTAGCTTGCTGGGGTCAGAGGCCCCTAGGTGGAGGGCAAGAGGGCACATTTGGGCCCGCACTGCAAGTCCAGGGACAGAGGTGGACCCCTGGGTAACTTGCTGGCGTCAGAGGCCCCTAGGTGGAGGGCCAGGGGCCACCCTGGGGCCTGTACTGCAAGTCCAGGGAAAGAGGTAGACCACTGGGTTGCTTGCCGGGGTCACAGGCCCCTAGCCGTAGGGCAAGGGAGCACACTGGGGCCTATACTGCAAGTCCAGGGAGAGAGGTGGACCCCTGGGTAGGTTGCCGGGGTCAAGGACCCCTATGTGGAGTGCAAGGGGGCTTCCGGGGCCTATACTGCTAGTCCTGGGAGAGAGTTGGACCCCTGGGTAGCTTGCTGGGGTAAGAGACCCCAATGTGGAGTGCAATTGGGCACCCTGGGGCCTATACTGCAAGTCCAGGGAGAGAGGTGGACCCCTGGGTAGCTTGCTGGGGTCAGAGGCCCTTAAATGGAGGGCAAGGGGGCACCCTGGGGCCTATACTGCAAGTCCAAACAGAGGGGTGGACACCTCGTTAGCTTACTGTGATCAGAGACCCCTATGTGAAGGGTAAGTAGTCACCTTGGGGCCTATACTGCAAACCCAGGGAGAGAGGTGGACCCCTGAGTAGCTTGCTGGGGTCAGAGACCCCTAGGTGGAGGGCAAGGAGGCACCCTGGGGCCTATACTGCAAGTCCAGAGACAGAGGTGGACCACTGGTTAGCTTACTGGGGTCAGAGGCCCCTAAGTGGAGGGCAAGGGGGCACCCTAGGGCCTATACTACAAGTCCAGAGACAGAGGTGGACCCCTGGATAGCTTACTGGGGTCAGAGACCCCTAGGTGGAGGGGAAAGGGGCACCCTGGGGCCTATACTGCAAGTCCAGGGAGAGAGGTGGACCCCTGGGTAGGTTGCCGGGGTCAAGGACCACTATGTGTAGTAAAAGGGGGCTTCCTGGGGCCTTTACTGCAAGTCCAGGGAGAGAGGTCGACCTCTTGGTAGCTTGCTGGGGTCAGGAACCCCTATGTGGAGTGCAAGGAGCCACCCTGGGGCCTATACTGCAAGTCTTAGGAGAGAGGTGGACCCCTGGGTAGCTTCTTGGGGTCAGAGACCCCTAGGTGGAGGGCAATGGGGCACCCTGGGGCCTATACTGCAAGTCCAAGGAAGAGAGGTGGACCATTGGGTAGCTTGATAGGGGCAGAGACCTCTAGGTGGAGGGCAAAGGGCACCGTGGTTCCTATACTGCAAGTCCAAGGAGAGAGGTGGAGCAATGGGTAGCTTTCTGGTGTTAGAGGCCCCTAGGTGGAGGGCAAAGGGGCACCCTGGGGCCTATACTGCAAGTCCAGGGAGAGAGATTGACCCCTGAGTAGGTTGCTGGCGTCAGAGAACCCTATGTGGAGTGCAAGGGGGTATCCTGGGGCCCATACTGCAAGTCCAGGGAGAGAGGTGGAAACCTGGGTAGCTTGCTGGGTTCAGAGGCCCCTAGGTGGAGGGCAAGGGGGCACCCTGGGGCCTATACTGCAAGTCCAGGTAGAGAGGTGGACCCTTTAGTAGCTTGCCGGGGTCAGAGGCCCCTAGGTGGAGGGCAAGAGGGCACCCTGGGGCCTATACTGCAAGTCCAGGGAGAGAGGTGGACCCCTGGGTAGCTTGCTGGGGTCAGAGGCCCCTAGGTGGAGGGCCAGGGGGCAACTTGGGGCCTGGACTGCAAGTCCAGGGAGAGAGGTGGACCCCTGGGTAGCTTGCCGGGGTCAGAGGCCCCTAGGTGGAGGGCAAAGGGGCACCCTGGGGCCTATACTGCAAATGCAGGGAGAGAGGTGGACCCCTGGGTAGCTTGCTGGGGTCAGAGGCCCCTAGGTGGAGGGCCAGGGGGCAACTTGGGGCCTGGACTGCAAGTCAGGGAGAGAGGTGGACCCCTGGGTAGCTTGCCGGGGTCAGAGGCCCCTAGGTGGAGTGCAAGGGGGAACTCTGGGGCCTATACTGCAAGTCCAGGGAGAGAGATGGACCCCTGGGTAGCTTGCTGGGGTCAGAGGCCCCTAGGTGGAGCGCAAGGGGGCACCCTGGGGCCTAAACTGCAAGTCTAGGGAAAGAGGTGGACCCCTGGGTAGCTTGCTGGGGTCAGAGGCCCCTAGGTGGAGTGCCCGGGGGCACCCTGGGGCCCATACTGCAAGTACTGGGAGAGAGGTGGACCCCTGGGTAGCTTGCTGGGGTCAGAGACCCCAATATGGAGTGCAAGGGGGCACCCTGGGGCCTCTACTCCAAGTCCAGGGAGAGAGGTGGACCCCTGGGTAGGTTGCTGGGGTCAAAGACCCTTATGTGGAGTGCAAGGGGGCTTCCTGGGGCCCATACTGCAATTCCAGGGAGAGAGGTGGACCCCTGGGTAGCTTGCTGGGGTCAGAAGCCCCTAGGTGGAGGGCAAGGAGGCACCCTGGGGCCTATACTGCAAGTCCAGAGACAGAGGTGGAACACTGGTTAGCTTGCTGGGGTGAGAGTCCCCTAGGTGGAGGGCAAGGGGGCACCCTGGGGCCTATACTGTAAGTCCAGGGAGAGAGGAGGACCCCTGGGTAGCTTGCTGGGGTCAGAGACCCCTATGTGGAGTGCAAGGGGGCACACTGGGGCCTATACTGCAAGTCCAGGGAGAGAGGTGGCCCCTGGGTAGCTTGCTGGGGACAGAGGCCCCTAGGTGGAGGGCAAGGAGGCACCTTGGGGCCTTTACTGGAAGTCCAGGGACAGAGGTGGACCCCTGTTCAGCTTGCTGGGGTCAGAGAACCCTAGGTTGAGGGCAAGGGGGCACCCTTGGGCCCACACTGCATGTCCAGGGAGTGAGGTGGACCCCTGGGTAGTTTGCTGGGGTCAGAGGCCCCTAGGTGGAGTGCAAAGGGGCTTCCTGGGGCCTATACTGCAAGTCCAGGGAGAGAGGTGGACCCCTGGGTAGCTTGCTGGGGTCAGAGGCCCCAAAATTGAGGGCAAGGAGGCACCCTGGGGCCTATACTGTAAGTCCAGGGACAGAGGTGGACCACTGGGTAGCTTGCTAGGGTGAAAGACCCCTAGGTGGAGGGCAAGGGGGCACCCTGGGGCCTATACTGCAAGTCCATGGAGAGAGTTGGACCCCTGGGTAGGTTGCTGGGGTCAGAGACCCCTATGTGGAGTGCAAGGGGGCTTCCTGGGGCCTATACTGCAAGTCCAGGGAGAGAGGTGGACCCCTGGGTAGCTTCTTGGGGTCAGAGACCCCTAGGTGGAGGGCAATGGGGCACCCTGGGGCCTATACTGCAAGTCCAAGGAAGAGAGGTGGACCATTGGGTAGCTTGATTGGGGCAGAGACCTCTAGGTGGAGGGCAAAGGGGCACTGTGGTTCCTATACTGCAAGTCCAAGGAGAGAGGTGGAGCAATGGGTAGCTTTCTGGTGTTAGAGGCCCCTAGGTGGAGGGCAAAGGGGCACCCTGGGGCCTATACTGCAAATCCAGGGAGAGAGGTGGACCCCTGGGTAGCTTGCTGGGGTCAGAGATCCCTAGGTGGAGGGCAAGGGGGCACCCTGGGGCCTATACTGCAAGTCCAGGTAGAGAGGTGGACCCCTGGGTAGCTTGCTGGGGTCAGAGGCCCCAATGTGGAGGGCAAGGAGGCACCCTGGGGCCTATACTGTAAGTCCAGGGACAGAAGTGGACCACTGGGTAGCTTGCTGGGGTGAAAGACCCCTAGGTGGAGGGCAAGGGGGCACCCTGGGGCCTATACTGCAAATCCAGGGAGAGATGTGGACCCCTGGGTAGCTTGCTGGGGTCAGAAACCCCTATGTGGAGTGCAAGGGGGCACCCTGGGGCCTACACTGCAAGTCCAGGGAGAGAGGTGGACCCCTGGGTAGCTTGCTGGGGTAAGAGGCCCGCAGGTGGAGGGCAAGGAGGCACCCTGGGGCCAATACTGGAAGTCCAGGGACAGAGGTGGACCCCTGGGTAGCTTGCTGGGGTCAGAGGCCCCTAGGTTGAGGGCAAGGGGGCACCCCTGGGCCCGCATTGCAAGCCCAGGGATAGAGATGGACCCCTGGGTAGCTTGCTGGGGTCAGAGGCCCTTATGTGGAGGGCAAGGGGGCACCCTGTGGCCTAAACTGCATGTCCAGGGATAGAGGTGGACCCCTGGGTAGCTTGCTGGGGTCAGAGGCCCCTAGGTGGAGGGCAAGGGGGCACCCTGGGGCCTATACTGCAAGTCCATGGAGAGAGTTGGACCCCTGGGTAGGTTGCTGGGGTCAGAGACCCTTATGTGGAGTGCAAGGGGGCTTCCTGGGGCCTATACTGCAAGTCCAGGGAGAGAGGTGGACCCCTGGGTAGCTTCTTGGGGTCAGAGACCCCTAGGTGGAGGGCAATGGGGCACCCTGGGGCCTATACTGCAAGTCCAAGGAAGAGAGGTGGACCATTGGGTAGCTTGATTGGGGCAGAGACCTCTAGGTGGAGGGCAAAGGGGCACCGTGGTTCCTATACTGCAAGTCCAAGGAGAGAGGTGGAGCAATGGGTAGCATTCTGGTGTTAGAGGCCCCTAGGTGGAGGGCAAAGGGGCACCCTGGGGCCTATACTGCAAATCCAGGGAGAGAGGTGGACCCCTGGGTAGCTTGCTGGGGTCAGAGGCCCCTAGGTGGAGGGCAAGGGGGCACCCTGGGGCCTATACTGCAAGTCCAGGTAGAGAGGTGGACCCCTGGGTAGCTTGCTGGGGACAGAGGCCCCTAGGTGGAGGGCATGGAGGCACCTTGGGGCCTTTACTGGAAGTCCAGGGACAGAGGTGGACCCCTGTTCAGCTTGCTGGGGTCAGAGGACCCTAGGTTGAGGGCAAGGGGGCACCCTTGGGCCCACACTGCATGTCCAGGGAGTGAGGTGGACCCCTGGGTAGTTTGCTGGGGTCAGAGGCCCCTAGGTGGAGTGCAAAGGGGCTTCCTGGGGCCTATACTGCAAGTCCAGGGAGAGAGGTGGACCCCTGGGTAGCTTGCTGGGGTCAGAGGCCCCAATGTGGAGGGCAAGGAGGCACCCTGGGGCCTATACTGTAAGTCCAGGGACAGAGGTGGACCACTGGGTAGCTTGCTAGGGTGAAAGACCCCTAGGTGGAGGGCAAGGGGGCACCCTGGGACCTATACTGCAAGTCCATGGAGAGAGTTGGACCCCTGGGTAGGTTGCTGGGGTCAGAGACCCCTATGTGGAGTGCAAGGGGGCTTCCTGGGGCCTATACTGCAAGTCCAGGGAGAGAGGTGGACCCCTGGGTAGCTTCTTGGCGTCAGAGACCCCTAGGTGGAGGGCAATGGGGCACCCTGGGGCCTATACTGCAAGTCCAAGGAAGAGAGGTGGACCATTGGGTAGCTTGATTGGGGCAGAGACCTCTAGGTGGAGGGCAAAGGGGCACCGTGGTTCCTATACTGCAAGTCCAAGGAGAGAGGTGGAGCAATGGGTAGCATTCTGGTGTTAGAGGCCCCTAGGTGGAGGGCAAAGGGGCACCCTGGGGCCTATACTGCAAATCCAGGGAGAGAGGTGGACCCCTGGATAGCTTGCTGGGGTCAGAGGCCCCTAGGTGGAGGGCAAGGGGGCACCCTGGGGCCTATACTGCAAGTCCAGGTAGAGAGGTGGACCCCTGGGTAGCTTGCTGGGGTCAGAGGCCCCAATGTGGAGGGCAAGGAGGCACCCTGGGGCCTATACTGTAAGTCCAGGGACAGAAGTGGACCACTGGGTAGCTTGCTGGGGTGAAAGACCCCTAGGTGGAGGGCAAGGGGGCACCCTGGGGCCTATACTGCAAATCCAGGGAGAGATGTGGACCCCTTGGTAGCTTGCTGGGGTCAGAAACCCCTATGTGGAGTGCAAGGGGGCACCCTGGGGCCTATACTGTAAGTCCAGGGACAGAGGTGGACCACTGGGTAGCTTGCTAGGGTGAAAGACCCCTAGGTGGAGGGCAAGGGGGCACCCTGGGGCCTATACTGCAAGTCCATGGAGAGAGTTGGACCCCTGGGTAGGTTGCTGGGGTCAGAGACCCCTATGTGGAGTGCAAGGGGGCTTCCTGGGGCCTATACTGCAAGTCCAGGGAGAGAGGTGGACCCCTGGGTAGCTTCTTGGGGTCAGAGACCCCTAGGTGGAGGGCAATGGGGCACCCTGGGGCCTATACTGCAAGTCCAAGGAAGAGAGGTGGACCATTGGGTAGCTTGATTGGGGCAGAGACCTCTAGGTGGAGGGCAAAGGGGCACTGTGGTTCCTATACTGCAAGTCCAAGGAGAGAGATGGAGCAATGGGTAGCTTTCTGGTGTTAGAGGCCCCTAGGTGGAGGGCAAAGGGGCACCCTGGGGCCTATACTGCAAATCCAGGGAGAGAGGTGGACCCCTGGGTAGCTTGCTGGGGTCAGAGGCCCCTAGGTGGAGGGCAAGGGGGCACCCTGGGGCCTATACTGCAAGTCCAGGTAGAGAGGTGGACCCCTGGGTAGCTTGCTGGGGTCAGAGTCCCCAATGTGGAGGGCAAGGAGGCACCCTGGGGCCTATACTGTAAGTCCAGGGAGAGAGGTGGACCCCTGGGTAGTTTGCTGGGGTCAGAGACCTCTAGGTGGAGGGCAAAAGGCACCCTGGGGCCTATACTGCAAGTTCAAGGAGAGAGGTGGACCAATGGGTAGCTTGCTGGTGTTAGAGGCCCATAGGAGGAGGGCAAAGGGGCACCCTGGGGCCTATACTGCAAGTCCAGGGAGGGAGGTGGACCCCTGGGTAGCTTGCTGGGGTCAGAGGCCCCTAGGTGGAGGGCAAGGGTGCACCCTTGGGCCTATACTGCAAGTCGAGGGACAGAGGTGGACCCCTGGGTAGCTTGCTGGGGTCAGAGGCCCCTAGGTTGAGGGCAAGGGGGCACCCTTGGGCCCACACTGCATGTCCAGGGAGAGAGGTGGACCCCTGAGTAGCTTAATGGGGTCAGAGACCCCTAGGTGGAGGGCAAGGGGACACCCTGGGGCCTATACTGCAAGTCCAGGGAGAGAGGTGGACCCCTGGGTAGCTTGCTTGGGTAAGAGGCCCCTAGGTGGAGGGCAAGGAGGCACCCTGGGGCCTATACTGGAAGTCCAGGGACAGAGGTGGACCCCTGAAACCTTGCTGGGGTCAGAGGCCCCTAGGTTGAGGGCAAGGGGGCACCCTTGGGCCCACACTGCAAGTCCAGGGAGAGAACTGGACCCCTGGGTAGCTTGCTGGAGTCAGAGGCCCTTATGTGGAGGGCAAGGGGGCACCCTGTGGCCTAAACTGCAAGTCTAGGGACAGAGGTGGACCCCTGGGTAGCTTGCTGGGGTCAAAGGCCCCTAGGTGGAGGGCCAGGGGGCATCCTGGGACCTATACTGCAAGTCCAGGGAGAGAGGTAGACCCCTGGGTTGCTTGCCGGAGTCACAGGCCCATAGGTGGAGGGCAAGGGGTTCACACCCTTGGGCCTATACTGCAAGTCCAGGGAGAGAGGTGGACCCCTGGGTAGCTTGCTGGGGTCAGAGGCCCCAATGTGGAGGGCAAGGAGGCACCCTGGGGCCTATACTGTAAGTCCAGGGACAGAGGTGGACCACTAGGTAGCTTGCTAGGGTGAAAGACCCCTAGGTGGAGGGCAAGGGGGCACCCTGGGGCCTATACTGCAAGTCCATGGAGAGAGTTGGACCCCTGGGTAGGTTGCTGGGGTCAGAGACCCCTATGTGGAGTGCAAGGGGGCTTCCTGGGGCCTATACTGCAAGTCCAGGGAGAGAGGTGGACCCCTGGGTAGCTTCTTGGGGTCAGAGACCCCTAGGTGGAGGGCAATGGGGCACCCTGGGGCCTATACTGCAAGTCCAAGGAAGAGAGGTGGACCATTGGGTAGCTTGATTGGGGCAGAGACCTCTAGGTGGAGGGCAAAGGGGCACCGTGGTTCCTATACTGCAAGTCCAAGGAGAGAGGTGGAGCAATGGGTAGCATTCTGGTGTTAGAGGCCCCTAGGTGGAGGGCAAAGGGGCACCCTGGGGCATATACTGCAAATCCAGGGAGAGAGGTGGACCCCTGGGTAGCTTGCTGGGGTCAGAGGCCCCTAGGTGGAGGGCAAGGGGGCACCCTGGGGCCTATACTGCAAGTCCAGGGAGAGAGGTGGACCCCTGGGTAGCTTGCTGGGGTCAGAGGCCCCAATGTGGAGGGCAAGGAGGCACCCTGGGGCCTATACTGTAAGTCCAGGGACAGAAGTGGACCACTGGGTAGCTTGCTGGGGTGAAAGACCCCTAGGTGGAGGGCAAGGGGGCACCCTGGGGCCTATACAGCAAATCCAGGGAGAGATGTGGACCCTTGGGTAGCTTGCTGGGGTCAGAAACCCCTATGTGGAGTGCAAGGGGGCACCCTGGGGCCTATACTGGAAGTCCACGGACAGAGGTGGACCCCTGGGTAGCTTGCTGGGGTCAGAGGCCCCTAGGTTGAGGGCAAGGGGGCACCCCTGGGCCCGCATTGCAAGCCCAGGGATAGAGGTGGACCCCTGGGTAGCTTGCTGGGGTCAGAGGCCCTTATGTGGAGGGCAAGGGGGCACCCTGTGGCCTAAACTGCATGTCCAGGGATAGAGGTGGACCCCTGGGTAGCTTGCTGGGGTCAGAGGCCCCTAGGTGGAGGGCAAGGGTCACACTGGGGCCTATACTGCAAGTCCAGGGAGAGAGGTGGACCCCTGGGTAGCTTGCTGGGGACAGAGGCCCCTAGGTGGAGGGCAAGGAGGCACCTTGGGGCCTTTACTGGAAGTCCAGGGACAGAGGTGGACCCCTGGGCAGCTTGCTGGGGTAAGAGGCCCTTATGTGGAGGGCAAGGGGGCACCCTGTGGCCTAAACTGTAAGTCCAGGGATAGAGGTGGACCACTGGGTAGCTTGCTAGGGTGAAAGACCCCTAGGTGGAGGGCAAGGGGGCACCCTGGGGCCTTTACTGCAAGTCCATGGAGAGAGTTGGACCCCTGGGTAGGTTGCTGGGGTCAGAGACCCCTATGTGGAGTGCAAGGGGGCTTCCTGGGGCCTATACTGCAAGTCCAGGGAGAGAGGTGGACCCCTGGGTAGCTTCTTGGGGTCAGAGACCCCTAGGTGGAGGGCAAAGGGGCACCCTGGGGCCTATACTGCAAGTCCAAGGAAGAGAGGTGGACCATTGGGTAGCTTGATTGGGGCAGAGACCTCTAGGTGGAGGGCAAAGGGGCACCGTGGTTCCTATACTGCAAGTCCAAGGAGAGAGGTGGAGCAATGGGTAGCTTTCTGGTGTTAGAGGCCCCTAGGTGGAGGGCAAAGGGGCACCCTGGGGCCTATACTGCAAATCCAGGGAGAGAGGTGGACCCCTGGGTAGGTTGCTGGGGTCAGAGGCCCCTATGTGGAGTGCAAGGGGGCACCCTGGGTCCTATACTGCAAGTCCAGGTAGAGAGGTGGACCCCTGGGTAGCTTGCTGGGGTCAGAGGCCCCAATGTGGAGGGCAAGGAGGCACCCTGGGGCCTATACTGTAAGTCCAGGGACAGAAGTGGACCACTGGGTAGCTTGCTGGGGTGAAAGACCCCTAGGTGGAGGGCAAGGGGGCACCCTGGGGCCTATACTGCAAATCCAGGGAGAGATGTGGACCCCTTGGTAGCTTGCTGGGGTCAGAAACCCCTATGTGGAGTGCAAGGGGGCACCCTGGGGCCTATACTGCAAGTCCAGGGAGAGAGGTGGACCCCTGGGTAGCTTGCTGGGGTAAGAGGCCCGCAGGTGGAGGGCAAGGAGGCACCCTGGGGCCAATACTGGAAGTCCAGGGACAGAGGTGGACCCCTGGGTAGCTTGCTGGGGTCAGAGGCCCCTAGGTTGAGGGCAAGGGGGCACCCCTGGGCCCGCATTGCAAGCCCAGGGATAGAGGTGGACCCCTGGGTAGCTTGCTGGGGTCAGAGGCCCTTATGTGGAGGTCAAGGGGGCACCCTGTGGCCTAAACTGCATGTCCAGGGATAGAGGTGGACCCCTGGGTAGCTTGCTGGGGTCAGAGGCCCCTAGGTGGAGGGCAAGGGGGCACCATGGGGCCTATACTGCAAGTCCAGGGAGAGAGGTAGACCCCTGGGTTGCTGGCCGGGGACAGAGGCCCCTAGGTGGAGGGCAAGGAGGCACCTTGGGGCCTTTACTGGAAGTCCAGGGACAGAGGTGGACCCCTGGGCAGCTTGCTGGGGTCAGAGGACCCTAGGTGGAGGGCCAAGGGGCACCCTGGGGCCTATACTGCAAGTCCAGGGAGAGAGGTAGACCCCTGGTTTGCTTGCCGGGGTCACATGCCCCTAGGTGGAGGGCAAGGGGGCACCCAGGGGCCTATACTGCAAGTCCAGGGAGAGAGGTGGACCTCTGAGTAGCTTGCTGGGGTCAGAGACCTCTAGGTGGAGTGCAAGGAGGCACCCTGGGGCCTATACTGCAAGTCCAAGGAGAGAGGTGGACCAATGGGTAGCTTGCTGGGGTAAGAGGCCCGTAGGTGGAGGGCAAGGAGGCACCCTGGGGCCTATACTGCAAGTCCAGGGACAGAGGTGGAGCACTGGGTAGCTTGCTGGGGAGAGAGACCCCTATGTGGAGGGCAACGAGGCACCCTGGGGCCTATACTGCAAGTCCAGGGAGAGAGGTGGACCCCTGGGTAGTTTGCTGGGGTCAGAGACCTCTAGGTGGAGGGCAAAAGGCAGCCTGGGGCCTATACTGCAAGTTCAAGGAGAGAGGTGGACCAATGGGTAGCTTGCTGGTGTTAGAGGCCCATAGGTGGAGGGCAAGGGTGCACCCTTGGGCCTATACTGCAAGTCGAGGGACAGAGGTGGACCCCTGGGTAGCTTGCTGGGGTCAGAGGCCCCTAGGTTGAGGGCAAGGGGGCACCCTTGGGCCCACACTGCAAGTCCAGGGAGAGAGGTGGACCCCTGAGTAGCTTGCTGGGGTCAGAGACCCCTAGGTGGAGGGCAAGGGGACACCCTGGGGCCTATACTGCAAGTCCAGGGAGAGAGGTGGACCCCTGGGTAGCTTGCTTGGGTAAGAGGCCCCTAGGTGGAGGGCAAGGAGGCACCCTGGGGCCTATACTGGAAGTCCAGGGACAGAGGTGGACCCCTGGAACCTTGCTGGGGTCAGAGGCCCCTAGGTTAAGGGGAAGTGGGCACCCTTGGGCCCACACTGCAAGTCCAGGGAGAGAACTGGACCCTTGGCTAGCTTGCTGGAGTCAGAGGCCCTTATGTGGAGGGCAAGGGGGCACCCTGTGGCCTAAACTGCAAGTCTAGGGACAGAGGTGGACCCCTGGGTAGCTTGCTGGGGTCAAAGGCCCCTAGGTGGAGGGCCAGGGGGCATCCTGGGACCTATACTGCAAGTCCAGGGAGAGAGGAAGACCCCTGGGTTGCTTGCCGGAGTCACAGGCCCATAGGTGGAGGGCAAGGGGTTCACACCCTGGGGCCTATACTGCAAGTCCAGGGAGAGAGGTGGACCCCTGGGTAGGTTGCTGGGGACAGAGACCCATATGTGGAGTGCAAGGGGGCTTCCTGGGGCCTATACTGCAAGTCCAGGGAGAGAAGTGGACCCCTGGGTAGCTTGCTGGGGTCAGAGACCTCTAGGTGGAGGGCAAGGAGGAACCCTGGGGCCTATACTGCAAGTCCAGGGACAGAGGTGGAGCACTGGGTAGCTTGCTGGGAAGAGAGGCCCCTAGGTGGAGGTTAAGGGGGCACCTTGGGGCCTATACTGCAAGTCCAATTAGAGAGGTGGACCCCTGGGTAGCTCGCTGGGGTCAGAGGCCTCTATGTGGAGGTTAAGGGGGCACCTTTGGGCCTATACTGCAAGTCCAGGGAGAGAGTTGGACACCTGGGTAGCTTGCTGGGGTCAGAGACCCATACGTGAAGGGCAAGGGGGCACCCTGGGGCCTATACTGCAAGTCCAGGGAGAGAGGTGGACCCCTGGGTAGGTTGCTGGGGTCAGAGGCCCCTAGGTGGAGGGCAAGGAGGCACCCAGGGGCCTATACTGCAAGTCCAGGGACAGAGGAGGACCACTGGTTAGCTTGCTGGGGTGAGAGGCCCCTAGGTGGAGGGCAATGGGGCACCCTGGGGCCTATACTGCAAGTCCTGGGAGAGAGGTGGACCCCTGGGTAGCTTGCCAGGGTCAGAGGCCCCTAGTTGGAGGGCAAGGGGGCACCCTGGGGCCTATACTGTAAGTCGAGGGAGAGAGGTGGACCCCTGGGTAGCTTGCTGGGGTCAGATACCCCTATGTGGAGTGCAAGGTGGCACTCTGGTGCCAATACTGCAAATCCAGGGAGAGAGGTAGACCCCTGGGTTGCTTGCCAGGGTCACAGGCCTCTAGGTGGAGAGCAAGGGGGCACCCTGGGGCCAATACTGCAAGTCCAGGGAGAGAGGTGGACCCTTGGGTAGCTTGCTGGGGTAAGAGGCCCGTAGGTGGAGGGCAAGGAGGCACCCTGGGGCCTAAACTGGAAGTCCAGGGAAAGAGGTGGACCCCTGGGTAGCTTGCTGGGGTCAGTGGCCCCTAGGTTGAGGGCAAGGGGGCACCCTTGGGCCCACACTGCAAGTTCCCGGAGAGAGGTGAACCCCTGGGTAGCTTGCTGGGGTAAGAGGCCCGTAGGTGGAGGGCAAGGAGGCACCCTGGGGCCTAAACTGGAAGTCCAGGGAAAGAGGTGGACCCCTGGGTAGGTTGCTGGGGACAGAGACCCCTATGTGGAGTGCAAGGGGGCTTCCTGGGGCCTACACTGCAAGTTCCCGGAGAGAGGTGAACCCCTGGGTAGCTTGCTGGGGTAAGAGGCCCGTAGGTGGAGGGCAAGGAGGCACCCTGGGGCCTATACTGGAAGTCAAGGGAGAGAGGTGGACCCCTGGGTAGCTTGCTGGGGTAAGAGGCCCCTAGGTTGAGGGCAAGGGGGCACCCTTGGGCCCACACTTTAAGTCCAGGGAGAGAGGTGGACCCCTGAGTAGCTTGCTGGGGTCAGAGACCCCTAGGTGGAGGGCAAGGGGACACCCTGCGGCCTCTACTGCAAGTCCAGGGAGAGAGGTGGACCCCTGGGTAGCTTGCTGGTGTAAGAGGCCCTTATGTGGAGGGCAAGGTGGCACCCTGTGGCCTAAACTGCAAGTCTAGGGACAGAGGTGGACCCCTGGATAGCTTGCTGGGGTCAAAGGCCCCTAGGTGGAGGGCCAGGGGCATCCTGGGACCTATACTGCAAGTCCAGGGAGAGAGGTAGACCCCTGGGTTGCTTGCCGGAGTCACAGGCCCATAGGTGGAGGGCAAGGGGTTCACACCCTGGGGCCTATACTGCAAGTCCAGGGAGAGAGGTGGACCCCTGGGTAGGTTGCTGGGGACAGAGACCCATATGTGGAGTGCAAGGGGGCTTCCTGGGGCCTATACTGCAAGTCCAGGGAGAGAAGTGGAACCCTGGGTAGCTTGCTGGGGTCAGAGACCTCTAGGTGGAGGGCAAGGAGGAACCCTGGGGCCTATACTGCAAGTCCAGGGAGAGAGGTAGACCCCTGGGTTGCTTGCGGGGGTCACAGGCCCCTAGGTGGAGGGCAAGGGGGCACCCTGGGGCCTTTACTGCAAGTCCAGGGAGAGAGGTGGACCCCTGGGTAGGTTGCTGGGAACAGAGACCCCTATGTGGAGTGCAAGGGGGCTTCCTGGGGCCTACACTGCAAGTCCAGGGAGAGATGTGGACCCCTGGGTAGCTTGCTGGGGTCAGAAACCCCTATGTGGAGTGCAAGGGGGCACCCTGGGGCCTATACTACAAGTCCAGGGAGAGAGGTGGACCCCTGGGTAGCTTGCTGGGGTAAGAGGCCCGTAGGTGGAGGGCAAGGAGGCACCCTGGGGCCTATACTGGAAGTCCAGGGACAGAGGTGGACCCCTGGGTAGCTTGCTGGGGTAAGAGGCCCGTAGGTGGAGAGCAAGGAGGCACCCTGGGGCCTATACTGGAAGTCCAGGGAGAGAGGTGGAACCCTGGGTAGCTTGCTGGGGTCAGAGGCCCTTATGTGGAGGGCAAGGGGGCACCCTGTGGCCTAAACTGCTAGTCCAGGAATAGAGGTGGACCCCTGGGTAGCTTGCTGGGGTCAGAGGCCACTAGGTGGAGGGCAAGGGGGCACCTTTGGGGCCTATACTGCAAGTCCAGGGAGAGAGGTAGACCCCTGGGTTGCTTGCTGGGGTAAGAGGCCCCTAGGCTGAGGGCAAGGAGGCACCCTGGGGCCTATACTGGAAGTCCAGGCACAGAGGTGGACCCCTGGGCAGATTGCTGGGGTCAGAGGCCACTAGGTGGAGGGCACGGGGGCACCTTTGGGGCCTATACTGCAAGTCCAGGGAGAGAGGTAGACCCCTGGGTTGCTTGCCGAATCACAGACCCCTAGGTGGAGGGCAAGGGGGCACCCTGGGGCCTATACTGCAAGTCCAGGGAGAGAGGTGGACCCCTGGGTAGTTTGCTGGGGTTAGAGGCCCCTATGTGGAGGGCAAGGAGGCACCCTGGGGCCTATACTGGAAGTCCATGCACAGAGGTGGACCCCTGGGCAGATTGCTGGGGTCAGAGGCCCCTAGGTTGAGGGCACGGGGGCACCCTTAGGCCCACACTGCATGTCCAGGGAGAGAGGTGGACCCCTGGGTAGCCTGCTGGGGTCAGAGGCCCCTGGGTTTAGGGCAAGGGGGCACCCTGGGACCTATACTGCAAGTCCAGGGACAGAGGTGGACCACTGGGTAGCTTGATGGGGTAAGAGGCCCCTAGGTGGAGGGCAAGGAGGCACCCTTGGGCCTATACTGCAAGTCCAGGGAGAGATGTGGACCCCTGGGTAGCTTGCTTGGGTCAGAGGCCCCTAGGTGGAGGGCAAGGGGGCACCCTGTGGCCTAAACTGCAACTCCAGGGACAGAGGTGGACCCCAGGGAAGCTTGTTGGGGTCAAAGGCCCCTAGGTGGAGGGCAAGGGGGCACCTTTTGCCTATACTGCAAGTCCAGGGAGAGAGTTGGACACCTGGGTAGCTTGCTGGGGTCAGAGACCCATACGTGAAGGGCAAGGGGGCACCCTGGGGCCTATACTGCAAGTCCAGGGAGAGAGGTGGACCCCTGGGTAGCTTGCTGGGGTCAAAGGCTCCTAAATGGAGGGTAAGGGGGCACCCTGGGGCCTATACTGAAAGTCCAAATAGAGAGGTGGACCCCTGGGTAGCTTGCTGGGGTCAGAGGCCCCTATGTGGAGGTAAGGGGGCACCTTGGGGCCTATACTGCAAGTACAGGGAGAGGTGGACCCCTGGGTTGCTTGCTGAGGTCAGAGACCCCTACGTGAAGGGCAAGGGGGCACCTTGGGGCCTATACTGCAAGCCCAGGGAGAGAGGTGGACCCCTGAGTAGCTTGCTGGAGTCAGAGACCCCTAGGTGGAGGGCAAGGGGACACCCTGGGGCCTATACTGCAAGTCCAGGGAGAGAGGTGGACCCCTGGGTAGCTTGCTGGGGTAAGAGGCCCCTAGGTGGAGGGAGAGGAGGCACCCTGGGGCCTATACTGGAAGTCCAGGGTTAGAGGTGGACCCCTGGAACCTTGCTGGGGTCAGAGGCCCCTAGGTTGAGGGCAAGTGGGCACCCTTGGGCCCACACTGCAAGTCCAGGGAGAGAACTGGACCCCTGGGTAGCTTGCTGGGGACAGAGACCCCTATGTGGAGTGCAAGGGGGCTTCCTGGGGCCTATACTGCAAGTCCAGGGAGAGAAGTGGATCCCTGGGTAGCTTGCTGGGGTCAGAGACCTCTAGGTGGAGGGCAAGGAGGAACCCTGGGGCCTATACTGCAAGTCCAGGGACAGAGGTTTAGCACTGGGTAGCTTGCTGGGAAGAGAGGCCCCTAGGTGGAGGTTAAGGGGGCACCTTGGGGCCTATACTGCAAGTCCAATTAGAGAGGTGGACCCCTGGCTAGCTTGCTGGGGTCAGAGGCCTCTATATGGAGGTTGAGGGGGCACCTTTGGGCCTATACTGCAAGTCCAGGGAGTGAGATGGACACCTGGGTAGCTTGCTGGGGTCAGAGACCCCTACGTGAAGGGCAAGAGGGCACCCTGGGTCCTATACTGCAAGTCCAGGGAGAGAGGTGGACCCCTGGGTAGGTTGCTGGGGTCAGCGGCCCCTAGGTGGAGGGCAAGGAGGCACCCAGGGGCCTATACTGCAAGTCCAGGGACAGAGGAGGACCACAGGTTAGCTTGCTGGGGTGAGAGGCCCCTAGGTGGAGGGCAAGGGGGCACCCTGGGGCCTATACTGCAAGTCCTGGGAGAGAGGTGGACCCCTGGTTAGCTTGCCAGGGTCAGAGGCCCCTAGGTGGAGGGCAAGGGGCACCCTGGGGCCAATACTGTAAGTCGAGGGAGAGAGGTGGACCCCTGGGTAGCTTGCTGGTGTCAGATACCCCTATGTGGAGTGCAAAGTGGCACCCTGGGGCCTATACTGGAAGTCCAGAGACAGAGGTGGACCCCTGGAACCTTGCTGGGGTCAGAGGCCCCTAGGTTGAGGGCAAGTGGGCACCCTTGGGCCCACACTGCAAGTCCAGAGAGAGAACTGGACCCCTGGGTTGCTTGCCGGAGTCACAGGCCCATAGGTGGAGGGCAAGGAAGTCACACCCTGGGGCTTATACTGCAAGTCCAGAGAGAGAGAGGTGGACCCCTGGGTAGGTTGCTGGGGACAGAGACCCCTATGTGGAGTGCAAGGGGGCTTCCTGGGGCCTATACTGCAAGTCCAGGGAGAGAAGTGGACCCCTGGGTAGCTTGCTGGGGTCAGAGACCTCTAGGTGGAGGGCAAGGAGGAACCCTGGGGCCTATACTGCAAGTCCAGGGACAGAGGTGGAGCACTGGGTAGCTTGCTGGGAAGAGAGGCCCCTAGGTGGAGGTTAAGGGGG
Source organism: Danio rerio (assembly GCF_052040795.2). Lineage (NCBI taxonomy): Eukaryota > Metazoa > Chordata > Actinopteri > Cypriniformes > Danionidae > Danio > Danio rerio. Next base: position 30,378,255 of record NC_141024.2, on the reverse strand, counting down.
CACCTTGGGGCCTATACTGCAAGTCCAATTAGAGAGGTGGACCCCTGGGTAGCTTGCTGGGGTCAGAGGCCTCTATGTGGAGGTTAAGGGGGCACCTTTGGACCTATACTGCAAGTCCAGGGAGAGAGTTGCACACCTGGGTAGCTTGCTGGGGTCAGAGACCCATACGTGAAGGGCAAGGGGGCACCCTGGGGCCTCTACTGCAAGTCCAGGGAGAGAGGTGGACCTCTGGGTAGCTTGCTGGGGTCAGAGGCCCCTAGGATGAGGGCAAGGGGGCACCCTGAGACCTATACTTCAATTCCAGGGACAGATGTGGACCCCTGGGTAGCTTGCTGGGGTGAGAGGCCCCTAGGTGGTGGGCAAGGGGGCACCCTGGGGCCTAAACTGCAAGTCCAGGGATAGAGGTGGACCCCTGGGTAACTTGCTGGGGTCAGAGGCCCCTTGGTGGAGAGCAATGGGGCACCCTGGGGCCTAAACTGCAAGTCCAGGGACAGAGGTGGACCCCTGGGTAACTTGCTTGGGTCAGAGGCCCCTAGCTGGAGGGCCAGGGTCCACCCTGGGGCCTATACTGCAAGTCCAGGAACAGAGGTGGAGCACTGGGTAGCTTGCTGGGGAGAGAGGCCCCTAGGTGGAGGGTAAGGGGGCACCCTGGGGCCTTTACTGCAAGTTCAGGGAGAGAGGTGGACCCCTGGGTAGCTTGATGGGGTTAGAGACCTCTAGGTGGAGGGCAAAGGAGCACCCTGGGGCCTATACTGCAAGTCCAAGGAGAGAGGTGGAACAATGGGTAGCTTGCTGGTGTTAGAGGTCCCTTGGTGGAGGGCAAAGGGGCTCCTGGGACCTATAGTGCAAGACCAGGGAGAGAGGTAGACCCCTGGGTAGCTTGCTGGGGTCAGAGGCCCCTAGGTGGAGGGCAAGGAGGCACCCTGGAGCCTATACTGCAAGTCCAGGGAGAGAGGTGGACCCCTGAGTAGCTTGCTGGGGTCAGAGACCCCTAGGTGGAGGGCAAGGAGGCACCCTGGGGCCTATACTGTAAGTCCAGGGACAGAGGTGGACCCCTGGGTAGCTTGCTGGGGTCAGAGACCCCAATGTGGAGTGGAAGGGGGCACCCTGGGGCCTATACTGTAAGTCCAGGGAGAGAGGTGACCCCTGGGTAGCTTGCTGGGGACAGAGGCCCCTAGGTGGAGGGCAAGGAGGCACCCTGGGGCCTATATTGCAAGTCCAGTGAGAGAGGTGGACCCCTGGGTAGCTTGTTGGGGTCAGAGACCCTTAGGTGGATGGCAAGGGGGCACCCTGGGGCCTATACTGCAAGTCAAGGGAGAGAGGTGTACCCCTGGGTAGTTTGCTGGGGTCAGAGACCCCTAAGTGGAGGGCAAGGGGGCACCCTGGGGATTATACTGCAAGTCCAAGGAGAGAAGTGGACCCCTGGGCAGCTTGATGGGGTCAGAGACCCCTAGGTGGAGGGCAAGGGGGCACCCTGGGGCCTATACTGTAAGTCCAGGGAGAGAGGTGGACCCCTGGGTAGCTTGCTGGGGTCAGAGACCCCTATGTGGAGTGCAAGGGGGCACACTGGGGCCTATACTGCAAGTCCAGGGAGAGAGGTGGCCCCTGGGTAGCTTGCTGGGGACAGAGGCCCCGAGGTGGAGGGCAAGGAGGCACCTTGGGGCCTTTACTGGAAGTCCAGGGACAGAGGTGGACCCCTGGACAGCTTGCTGGGGTCAGAGGACCCTAGGTTGAGGGCAAGGAGGCACCCTTGGGCCCACACTGCATGTCCAGGGAGTGAGGTGGACCCCTGGGTAGTTTGCTGGGGTCAGAGGCCCCAATGTGGAGGGCAATGTGGAGGGCAAGGAGGCACCCTGGGGCCTATACTGTAAGTCCAGGGACAGAGGTGGAACACTGGGTAGCTTGCTGGGGTGAAAGACCCCTAGGTGGAGGGCAAGGAGGCACCCTTGGGCCCACACTGCATGTCCAGGGAGTGAGGTGGACCCCTGAGTAGTTTGCTGGGGTCAGAGGCCCCAATGTGGAGGGCAATGTGGAGGGCAAGGAGGCACCCTGGGGCCTATACTGTAAGTAAAGGGAGAGAGTTGGACCCCTGGGTAGGTTGCTGGGGTCAGAGACCCCTATGTGGAGTGCAAGGGGGCTTCCTGGGGCCTATACTGCAAGTCCAGGGAGAGAGGTGGACCCCTGGGTAGCTTGCTGGGGTCAGAGGCCCCAATGTGGAGGGCAAGGAGGCACCCTGGGGCCTATACTGTAAGTCCAGGGACAGAGGTGGACCACTGGTTAACTTGCTGGGGTGAAAGACCCCTAGGTGGAGGGCAAGGGGGCACCCTGGGGCCTATACTGCAAATCCAGGGAGAGAGGTGGACCCCTGGGTAGCTTGCTGGGGTCAGAAACCCCTATGTGGAGTGCAAGGGGGCACCCTTGGGCCTATACTGCAAGTCCAGGGAGAGAGGTTGACCCCTGGGTAGCTTGCTGGGGTAAGAGGCCCGTAGGTGGAGGGTAAGGAGGCACCCTGGGCCCACATTGCAAGTCCAGGGATAGAGGTGGACCCCTGGGTAGCTTGCTGGGGTCAGAGGCCCTTATGTGGAGGGCAAGGGGGCACCCTGTGGCCTAAACTGCATGTCCAGGGATAGAGGTGGACCCCTGGGTAGCTTGCTGGGGTCAGAGGCCCCTAGGTGGAGGGCAAGGGGGCACCTTGGGGCCTATACTGCAAGTCCAGGGAGAGAGGTAGACCCCTGAGTTGCTTGCCGGGGTCACAGGCCCCTAGGTGGAGGGCAAGGAGGCACCCTGGGGCCTATACTGCAAGTCAGGGATAGAAGTGGACCCCTGGGTAGGTTGTTGGGTACAGAGACCCCTATGTAGAGTGCAAGGGGGCTTCCTGGGGCCTATACTGCAAGTCCAGGGAGAGAGGTGGACCTCTGAGTAGCTTGCTGGGGTCAGAGACCTCTAGGTGGAGTGCATGGAGGCACCCTGGGGCCTATACTGCAAGTCCAAGGAGAGAGGTAGACCAATGGGTAGCTTGCTGGGGTAAGAGGCCCGTAGGTGGAGGGCAAGGAGGCACCCTGGGGCCTATACTGCAAGTCCAGGGACAGAGGTGGAGCACTGGGTAGCTTGCTGGGGAGAGAGACCCCAAGGTGGAGGGCAACGAGGCACCCTGGGGCCTATACTGCAAGTCCAAGGAGAGAGGTGGACCCCTGGGTAGCTTGTCGGGGTCAGAGACCTCTAGGTGGAGGGCAAGGGGGCACCCTGAGGCCTATACTGCAAGTCCAAGGAGAGAGGTGGACCAATGGGTAGCTTGCTGGTGTTAGAGGCCCATAGGAGGAGGGCAAAGGGGCACCCTGGGGCCTATACTGCAAGTCCAGGGAGGGAGGTGGACCCCTGGGTAGCTTGCTGGGGTCAGAGGCCCCTAGGTGGAGGGCAAGGGGGCACAATGGGGCCTATACTGCAAGTCCAGGGAGAGAGGTGGACCCCTGGGTAGCTTGCCGGGGTCAGGGACCCTTAAATGGAGGGCAAAGGGGGCACCCTGGGGCCTATACTGCAAGTCCAAACAGAGAGGTGGACACCTGGGTAGCTTGCTGTGGTCAGAGACCCCTATGTGAAGGGTAAGTAGTCACCTTGGGGCCTATACTTCAAACCCAGGGAGAAAGGTGGACCCCTGAGTAGCTTGCTGGGATCAGAGACCCCTAGGTGGAGGGCAAGGAGGCACCCTGGGGCCTATACTGCAAGTCCAGAGACAGAGGTGGACCCCTGGGTAGCTTGCTGGGGTCAGAGGCCCCTAAGTGGAGGACAAGGGGGCACCCTAGGGCCTATACTACAAGTCCAGAGACAGAGGTGGACCCCTGGGTAGCTTACTGGGGTCAGAGACCCCTAGGTGGAGGGGAAAGGGGCACCCTGGGGCCTATACTGCAAGTCCAGGGAGAGAGGTGGACCCCTGGGTAGGTTGCCGGGGTCAAGGACCACTATGTGGAGTGAAAGGGGGCTTCCTGGGGCCTATACTGCAAGTCTTGGGAGAGAGGTCGACCTCTTGGTAGCTTGCTGGGGTCAGGAACCCCTATGTAGAGTGCAAGGAGCCACCCTGGGGCCTATACTGCAAGTCTTGGGAGAGAGGTGGACCCCTGGGTAGCTTCTTGGGGTCAGAGACCCCTAGGTGGAGGGCAATGGGGCACCCTGGGGCCTATACGGCAAGTCCAAGGAAGAGAGGTGGACCATTGGGTAGCTTGATTGGGTCAGAGACCTCTAGGTGGAGGGCAAAAGGGCACCGTGGTTCCTATACTGCAAGTCCAAGGAGAGAGGTGGAGCAATGGGTAACTTTCTGGTGTTAGAGGCCCCTAGGTGGAGGGCAAAGGGGCACCCTGGGGCCTATCCTGCAAATCCATTGAGAGAGGTGGACCCCTGGGTAGCTTGCTGGGGTCAGAGGCCCCTAGGTGGAGGGCAAGGGGGCACCCTGGGGCCTATACTGCAAGTCCAGGGAGAGAGGTGGACCCCTTAGTAGCTTGCCGGGGTCAGAGGCCCCTAGGTGGAGGGCAAGGGGGCACCCTGGTGCCTATACTGCAAGTCCAGGGAGAGAGGTGGACCCCTGGGTAGCTTGCTGGGGTCAGAGGCCCCTAGGTGGAGGGCCAGGGGGCAACTTGGGGCCTGGACTGCAAGTCCAGAGAGAGAGGTGGACCCCTGGGTAGCTTGCCGGGGTCAGAGGCCCCTAGGTGGAGGGCAAGGGGGAACTCTGGGGCCTATACTGCAAGTACAGGGAGAGAGATGGACCCCTGGGTAGCTTGCTGGGGTCAGAGGCCCCTAGGTGGAGGGCAAGGGGGCACCCTGGGGCCTATACTAGAAGTCCAAGGAGAGAGGTGGACCCCTGGGTAGCTTGCTGGGTTAAGAGGCCCCTAGGTGGAGGGCAAGGGGGCACCCTGGGGCCTAAACTGCAAGTCTAGGGAAAGAGGTGGACCCCTGGGTAGCTTGCTGGGGTCAGAGGCCCCTAGGTGGAGTGCCCGGGGGCACCCTGGGGCCCATACTGCAAGTACTGGGAGAGAGGTGGACCCCTGGGTAG